>NC_054827.1:121937369-122255910 GCF_018345385.1 Vulpes lagopus | reverse complement strand
ATGGTTAAGATGTTAAGTCTTATGTTAAATGTATTTTATCACAATTAAAAATAGTTGCATTATTCACTGTATGCAATTTCTTTCTCAATTAAAAAAGTACATAAAAAGGAAAAATCAGGTGTATTATAAACCTAAATGCAAAGGCTAATGAAAATAGATTTTAAACACAACACCTGAGAATAGTTCATGAGCTTGACATAAGAAAGCTTTCTTAAACAGCATAGTGAAAGCAGTAATCATAAAGACAAGATTGGTAAATTACACCACATTAAAAATTTAGAACTTCTATTTGTCAAAAGACACCATTAGGAAAGTACAAAGGTAACAGAGAGGGAGAAGGTATATACAACAGGTTTGTAACTGGATTTTATCAAGATGTACTATAAGGGAAAGACAGAGCCCTCCATGTAAAAATGGGTAAGAAACCTGAAAAGCTGTTTTACCAAAGAGAAACTCCTAGTAGACAATGATGATACGAAAAGCTATCCCATCTCATTAGTAGTCAGGAAAACAGAAACCAAAATCATAAGGAGATACCATTACATTCCCACCAGAGTAGGTGTTCCTGCAAACCTGTTGTCCCCATGCAGGGGAGGATGAGCAATGGCAGGACCTGAGTGTGCTTCTGGCGGGTGTGACTTTGGAAAAGCAATTCAGTGTTCCTTACTAAAGCTGAGGAGACCATCCTGGGCCCCAGGCAAGCGGGTGCTGGTGGGCCCAGGAGACATGTTCAAGGGAACAGCATGGTTTGTAAGGGCCGCCAGCTGGCCACAACACAGATGCTATCCATAGGGGTATAGGGGGAGGGGTGTGACAGCAGACCAGCACCAAGTGACACAGGACATGGTGAGGCTGAGATTTGGAGGCAGAGGGAGAGTAGTCAGCTGACCACTGACCCACAGTCCCAAAGGAGAGCCCAACACTGTTTAGGCGCTGAGGTGGAACACAGCAAAGGAAAGCAACAAGGTAGTGACTCCACAAGCCAGGGCAGGAATGACTTTCGATAGCAGGAAGGGTTGAGATAGGGAAAGGGCACACAGGGCTTCTAGAAATTCTACGCTTTGGCCTAGTGATGGTTATGCTAGAGTTTCCTTTAAAATAACTTCCGTGACACAATTTAATGCCTTTTTCATGCATCTCTATGCATCCCTCTGCATTTCTTATTTTTGACAGAAAGTTCTGTTATTGCTTTTTCAAAGAACCCAAGAAAGTAGTGAATTCCCCTCACCAAACAATAGTAGGATTCCTTGTGAGAGAGCCTGACCTTTGAGAAGCTGGAGGATCCGTGACACCCCGCACATGCCATGGGGCAAGCGCCCAGCTGCCCACCTGGTACTCACCTGCACGCATCAGACACAGGAGGCATCGGCGTTGTTTGGTGCATGCAAGGAAGGGAGCAGGGAGTAGGAAAGACTTATAGGCACCACAGCTCTACAGTAAGAACGCACCCCAAGAAGTGCTGAAGTCCTTTCCATTTCTTCTCTGTTCACCCGAATGCTGTGGCTTTCCATCACTGTGATTCAAACACCAAAGAGATAAAACTTGTACTCTCTCAATGAGTCATTTCTGCCAAAGGCTCAAGGACAAGCAGCTAGCCTGGCTCCCTGATGAGGACAATAATGACAGTGCCTGCTGTGTCCAACCTCGACTAACCATCCACTCGGGTCAGTGCTCGAGCTCCGTGTGGTGGTGGTTGGCATGGGGATGCGCTCTGGCCAGCTGCCAGGGATGGACTTGCCTCGGGCCAGGTGAGCCGCAGAGTGCCCAGCAGGACCTGAGCAGAGTGGAGGCTAAGAGCAAAGACAGAGGAGAGCCCTCAACCCTTGTCCTAAGGGCTGTCCTGAGGGGGCAGGGCTGAACAACAGCACACACTAGGACGAACTGACATGCAGAACACGCCACAGGCTCCTCCTGCACTCCTGCTCTGCGGCTCTCAGGAGCATGGGGCTGCCCCCTGGCCCAGGCACCCAGCAGAACCACACAGTACAAAGGGATCCCATGTGACTGAGAGGTCAGAACCTCTGGTCCTTCTAGATCAACAGGTGATGCGGTCCAACTCCTCTTATTACAGAGAAGGCAAACAGAGAGCTGGCTACCTCTCAGTGCCTACATAACACACTGCCTATGTCTAAATAAGAGATAAACAGTTGCTCTCAAACAATGTTGAGAATTCCCTAGAAAGAGGACTGTCCATCATCTTTATGGTACCTTACCTGCCAAAATTGGTATCAGAGGAAGCTCCAAAGTACAAAATAGTTGCCATAAACCATAAACCTATTTTGTAGAAAAGAAGTAATACCTATGTTACTTTTAAATTATTTCTACTGCACATAGCTAATAGCCTACCTGACTGTATAATTTGGGCAACTCCTAAGTGAGTGGTGGCACCTATCCAACAGCAGCTTCCCACTGTCCTCCTTCCTAATAAAGCTCCTATTTCCTTCAAGTATCCTATTTCATTATCAAGATCTCATACAGATATTTAGAAATATCAGGTAGGCCAAGCCCCACTCTCAACTTTCTCATTGCAAAAATTTTTTAAAGATTTTATTTATTTGAGAGAGGGAGTGCATGAGCAGAGGGGAAGGGCAAAGGGAGAGGGAAAAGCAGACTTCTCACTGAGCAGTGAGCTCATTGGGCCTTAATCCTGGGACTCTGAGATCATGACCTGAGCTGGAGGTAGACACTTCACTGACTGAGCCACCCAGGCACCCTAATCTTTTTCATTTTAAAGTGTGATGTAGGTATTTTTAGACTTTTAGTCTTCCATTTTAACTTCAGAATAGTTTTACTGAATTCCCAAAAGTATAACTAGGATTTTCATTGGTTTTTGCATTGGCTTGGTAGATTAGCGTGGGGAGAGGTGAAATCTATTAGGTCACCTTCTCCAATAATATAAAACATCTCTGCGTTTATTCACACTGTCTTCATGCCTCTTCTCAGAGCTTCTGTCATGTGCATTCCTTCCTGCTGCTGTGTGAAAGTCCTTGGCCTCACCTGCCCCTGTGCTGTGCCCTTGCACTCCTGACCTGCTCCTCCACACCCAGTGCCCTGCACTTTGCCCTCAAGGAAGGGTTGACGGGCAGCAGGGGAGAGAAGTGGGTTTCCTCTCTCCTGCTGGACCCTACCCCGCAGCCCACAGTTCTTGGCCCACAGCCACAGCTCCTGCTGTCTGGCCTCCTGACTCCTCGGCAGCCCCTGTAGGGCCACTGCTCTCCCCATGTTCTGGTGACAGCTTACCCTCCAAGCCCAGAGGTAGAGGAGATTCCTGCCAGTGCCTGTCCCCAGAGGCTTCTCCATCCCCTGCTGGCCCCCTCATACCTGGCCTCACCTCCATATATTGTCCCTTCCTTCAACTTTTCTTGACTGTTCCCTCAATGCCCTCTGCTTCCTAATGAGACTCTGAGTAGAGCTGGGTCCATCCCACTTTTAAACTAAAATATACACTCAGCTTTTATGTTAACTGCAGCATTAGAAACATTTCAATTGAGGAGTGCTTGGATGGCACAGTGGGTTAAGCATCTGACTTTAGCTCAGGTCCTGATCTCAGGGTTGTGAGATTGAGCCCCATATTAGACTCTACACTCAGTGGGGCATCTGCTGGAGATTTTCTCTCCCTCTGTCGCTACCCCTACTCATGCTCTCCATCTTTCTGTAATAAATAAATAAATCTTAAAAAAAAAAAAAGAAAGTTCCAACTGAATTGGTGGCTTTTAAAAATGCTACAATTGGGGATCCCTGGGTGGTGCAGTGGTTTAGCGCCTGCCTTTGGGCCAGGGCGCGATCCTGGAGACCCGGGATTGAATCCCACATCGGGCTCCCGGTGCACGGAGCCTGCCTCTCCCTCTGCCTATGTCTCTGCCTCTCTCTCTCTCTCTCTCTCTGTGTGACTATCATAAATAAATAAAAATTTAAAAAATAAAAAAATAAAAAAATAAAAATGCTACAATTGTTAACCTACAGAAAACATTTTTAAAACTTGAGGTCTTATCAGATGGACTATCGTTCTATAAGTAATGCACAAGTTAACTTGGCCTTAGAATTCTATCTTCCATTTCCTGCATACTCAAAGATGCTGGGAGTGTGGATAGGAGTGAGAGATGCTCCTGGGGAACAGTAAGTGAGAGTGCTTGCTAACCCCAAGTTATAATAAAATGCCTTGCCTTCAACTGGGAACAAAGGCCCATTGTAAGTCTGTAGAGTATTTTCAGGTTCACACGTACATTCTGATTCTTTAAAAGATCGAAAGAATGAAAGATTAGGCAAACTTGGCAACAATGTTCATCACAATGTAGAAAGTGACACAAGCCACACAAATGGGCACCAGCTGGGTGGCAGGAGTCTTTCCATGGCAGACATGACACAGCCAGTGGCATTACAAAATACCTCAAGCAGGTGAGTCCCCAGGCTACTGAATATCCTTCTTATTGGGCAAATGCAAGCTACCTGGAGCCTCACACTTTCTCCCTGACCCAGTTTTTCCCTCACTTTACAGGAACTGTAAAGGAGCTGTGTCCAAGGTGCAAAGATCACACAGAGATAGAGACAGATGTGCACCCTCCACACAGCTCAGCAAGCTAAGGAGCCAAGTGGCCATCTTCACCACCCATCCTCACCTGGATGACGCCTCCAGAGGCCCTGAGAGTGAACAAACAGGGAAGGGTATGAGCCGTAGCCTCCAGCACTATCTGACTCTCCCTCCTTGAACACCTCACTCTGTCAAATGACTCTCCACATTCTGCTTTTGGCCTCAAGACCCCAAGCCAGAGAAACCTAATTATGAGGAGTCAACAGTGGCCTGACATAGCCTAGCATTTGCTCTCTGATCATCCCCAGCCTTGTGTCTCCTGGATGACTGGTCTGGGGGCTCCATGAGCAGACTGAGTTTTCTACAGGACAGAGCTGACCATACGGCTCCCACTTGGAATGGTTCTCCAGCTGGGGCTTCCCCAGGATGAGACTGAGCTCCAGCATGGGACCGGCACCTTTGTGACAGAGCCCCTGACACAGCTCCTTTTCCACCCCACACCTTCCTTCCCATTTTTGCAGTTCTCTCCTGCTCCCATGCTGCTCCTTCTGCCCAGACTCCCTGAGGTTCTCCCAGACAATCCCCATCACTTCTCCAGCATGGCATCATGTGACCCTGGCTTTCTCCTCCCGCCCCTCCTGCACTGCATGCCTCCACAGTGGACACATTTCTAGCCAACAGGATTCGAGCCCAAGTTCATGGAGGCTGCTCCTCTTCTTCCTGGAGTGTGATGAGGGCGTGGGGGTGAAGCTGCTGTGGGCTGTAAGGCAATGGCACACGGGTCGCTGGGGGACTGCCAGAGCCCACAGCATGGTGAACAGCTGCCCAGTCTGGGTGCCAGGCACCAGCTTGTTGATGGGGAGAAAACACATCTCTGCAGTTGGGGCTTTGTTCCCCGTAGCCACTCCCATCCCCAGATATACACTAGAAAGAAACTGGACTTGAGTCAGAAACCCACAGTCTCAACCTGACCTAAGCAAGGTGCATGCACACTGACCTTTCTGTACCTTGGTCTTCTCATCTAGAAACCGACAGGTACTACTGAGGCAGGCACATCCCTGTTTCAGTAGCAGTGTCCCAGCTTCTATTTGAGGACATTCCTCCCCAACATCACATGATCGATTGGTAGAACTCACCTCCACGCCCTGCCCTCCTGCCAAGGGGCACATGTGTGGTACAGTGAGAGAAATGCAGCATCTCAGTGCTGAAAATGTGAGTCTTCGACAAAAGTGACACATGGATGCAAGGTCCTGGCTCACTGCTGGTCCTGGGCCTGAGGGCTCTCATCTTCCCAAGGCCCGGTACTGCCTTCCCTGGGTCTGTGAGATCTTCCATATTCCTCTGACACAAGTCTTTCTAAATCAAGGGGGAGTGAGTTCCTGCATTTTTACCCCCCAGTCCCTATATGTCTCAGACCCTCCCTTCCAGACAGCAGGGGATGAAGAGCAGAAGCAAACGTCCCCAGGCCTCAGGGCCCACACATCACCAGTCACTCTGTGCCAAGGGCTCCCCACCACAGCCTATCCTTGTGCTCTCCGAGCACCTTGTAAGGCTCTTCCAGCTGTGCTTTCAGCATATTGCTGTTGATTTACAGGCAGGAAGCCTGAACAGGGTGGCCCAACTGTGGCCCACGTTGCTCTCCCTGGGGACAGCTCCTTGGGACCTGCTGTGGGCCATGTGATGTCTCTGGCTTGTGAGGCTCCAGGCCGGGCTCCAGAGCTGTGAGCATCGTGGCTTCTGTACACGTGGTTCCTAACAATTAGGTGCATCTCTAGGACAGGGCTTGGAAAGACATGCCTGGGCACATGGACCAAGGTGTGGCCAGAACCCCTGCCACAGAGGTCAGGGCATCAGCACTACAGGCAGCTCTCAGGTCACAGAGCACGTGACTCTGACACCAGAGGGTCTGTTTAGAAGATAATCACAATGTGAATGGACTTCCCAGGAACAAATTCATGAAGGAACAGAAGTCACCTTACTTAAGTCAATATCCTCTACCAGAAATGTCAGAGTAAAAAGCATTTGTGCAGAGTAAGTAATAATGAATGTCACTGATGTTTTTTTCTTTTTTACTATTGGACTGTTTATGAAATGGAAAACATTTCTAGGAAAAATCCGGGTTGTATTACCATTGGTAAAGACAACACAACTCACCACGACATTTCTTGAGGAGTTTCCATATGTGCTGTCCACTTTCACAGAGATGGAGCTTTCAAGGAATTTTGCCACTAAGTCTTCAAACGAGGTTGCAGCCTCCCCAGGATCGATAAGCCATGCAGCAATTCTGGGATCCAGCCCCACAAAATGAACAACTGCAGAGAAGGCCATTTAATCACTCCAGGAAAACTGGAAAACTGTCCTCTTCCCTACTCCTACAAGGTTCTCAAGGTTCAAAATAATAATAATAATAGCACTACCATCCCCTCCAGTGATGGAGGTGTGTGCCACAGGGACACGCCACCATTCCTGAGGAACTCAGAGCCTCTGGTGAGAGCAGCCCCCATGACCCAGTTCCCACACAGGCAGTCTCCATGGGGGACTGACCCTAGACAGCCAAAGACGGAGACTGAACTAACATGAGAACCCTCCTCCCCACCTGCCTCCTGCCACTGCTCCCCAGCTTTCTGGCCATGCTTCTCACTGGGCTGCCTTCCTAGGCACCCCTCTTCGAGGTGTCCAGGAACCAAGTCTTGTGAGGAGAAGGAAAAGCATAAGCATCCTCATCACTCAGTTCTAGGGAGGGTCGGTGGTGTGTGTGTGTGAGGGCAGAGACACCTGGCACTTGATGTGAGGAAAACCCTGGGAGACCCCCAGATCTCTGCTGCATTGGGATGTGTAGAAAGAATGAAGCACAACGCCACCCCTGGACCTTGGCAGCACTGCCCATAAAAACTAGTTTTCTCAACTGAAAACTCAGGGAAGAGCTTACTGTACGTGTGTGCGAGACATATGGGAAGTTGCTTTATGAAAAATAAAAATGACATCTGCCAAGTAAGTTTTAGTACGAGGGTACTAAACATTTTAGACATGGAGAGGGGAGCTATAAAAGGATGGGGGGCTGATAAACTGAGAGATAAATCTGAATTCTAAGTGATTGGTTTTTCAAGCTGTTTTAACATTTTAAAAAAGATTTATTTACTTATTTTAAGAGAGAGCATGAGTGGGGGAGAGGAAGGGAGAGAGAGAGAGAATTCCAAGCAGACTCTGCACTGAGCACAGAGCCCAACCCAGGGCTCCATCTCAGGACCCTGAGATCCTGACCTGAGCCGAAACAAGAGTCAGATGCTCAACCGCCTGGGCTACCCGGGTGCCCCAAGTTACTTTAACATTTTGAATAACACTACACAAAAATAAAGGAGTTTTCTTTTAAACAAACTGTGCTCTTAGACCACAACACAGTAAATACTATAATTTTTGGCATTTTTAAATTATGCCAGTCTAAGAGATTTATATTTGCCAAGGCATCCAGCACCATGGCTTTTTTGTCTGATGTCTGGGAGTCCCTGACGTTGGCAGATTTGGAACCTTGGCTGGGGGAATATTAGCAGGCACTCTGGGCCTGCACCCACGGCTGTGCATGACACTGCCCACACCGTCTGGCAGTGCTAACTCACCCAGGTGGACTCGTTCACTCTACTTGCCTTTTCAAAGCTCTAATGTTCCAAAATTAAGGTTCTGCCAACATATATTCTTGAAAACTCTTGGGGAAGGTCTGACGGTGCTGGAAGAACCTGGAGGCTGGTTCACGTAAATTCCTCCATCTCACACACTAACCCCCACCAAGACAAGGCCCCACACTGGGGAGAAAGTGGCAGTAGTTGACAGAGAAATACCAACAAAACAGATTTAAAATGAACTAAGAAAAATCAAGAAAATTATAAAACTTATGAAAAATTAATAAATCAGAATTAGAAACACTTAGAAATTAGGTGACTTAAAAAAAGAAAAAGAAAAACTGAACAAAGAAATAAAAGGGTTCAGGAAATAAAACCAAAAAAAATTTCATAAATAAAAACTAAACTGGCAATAAACAAAAGCCAATCAATACAATAGATAATGCCCTACAAAAAAAAAATATAATAATGGAAAAGAGGAACTAAAAAAAAAGATCGGAAACAGATTCTAGATAAAGTGATAAATGTTAAAGACCAGAGAAGAAGATTCAACATACAAAATAAGAGTTCAAACATCACAAAAAAGATAGACAACCAAACATCACATACCTCCTGACAGAAGGACATGCCATTACCTAGGGTTAGGGTCGGGGTCATGACTTAGTCTTGCCTTTCCAAAATCAGGCCTGAAATCTGATCAAGTCTCTGGATATCATTGCCAATTTACAAGAAATAGAAGAGCAAGAAGAAACTGTTAGACAGCAAGAAGGAGATATGTTCTGAAAATCCAGACTCTGGGAAATCCTACACAATAAACAATTTTGGTTTCAGCCATAAGGATAAAATAATTACAGGAATTTAAAACAGGGAGAGAGAGAGGATATATAGATGAGAAGAAAAGAAACTTAAGAAATACATCACACCTATCCCAGCTTTGGGATAACCTAACTCTGATTCTTGTTTGGATTCTAAGTCAAAAGAACCATAAAAAACAAAAACAATATTTAAAGACAATTGGGCAGCGTACATACTGACTGGATATCAAATAACACTGAACAATTGCTGCAATTTGGGGGGCAAGGATGATGGCATCATCTTAAAAATGAAATCCTCAAGTTTCATCATATAATTGAAATATTTACAGATTAATCATATTATGCTTGGAATTTGCTATAAAATAATCCAAGAGGCAGGGATTTGGAAAGGTGAGAAGTTACAAAGGAAGGAAGACTGGACCTAAGTTGGTAATTGTTGAAACTGGGTGATGGGTACTATGTTGTTTTTCAACACCACCTCTGGTGCCCCACATGTGGCTCTTGCACCCCCAGGTCCCAGGCTCTCTGCAGATGCTGGCAGGTGTCTGACAGTTTGGCACAATTCTGACATGAGCTGCAGGGAGTAAAGACCTGTGGGCTAAGAGCTCAACCTCACAAGACTACCCCTGTTTCAGATGCCTCTTGTACCTCCCACTGGCCGACTACAAACTGGGGTTCTCACAACCCCCTTCTCAGGTTCCACACTTGGCTAGAACGGCTCACGGAATTCTAGAAAGCATCTTACTAAGTACCCATTTATCATGAAGGACACAACTCAGGATCATCCAAAGGGAAGAGATGCACAGGCCAAGGTACGGGGCAGGAGGTGCAGAGTCCCCAAGCCTCTCCGGGAGCACCTGTGCCCAGAGCCCAGATATGCTCACCCACCTCCAGATCCCCCAACCCCCTGTGCAGGGATTTTATGGAGATTCCACTGCACAATGCAACTGATGAGACCACTGGCCATGGAGATGGACTGCATCTCCTTCTGCTCTCCGTCCCCAGGAGAGCTAGTCCAACCCACTAAGCCTGGTGTGGTCCTTCCGTCCACTGCCCTGCCCTGACCCTGGCTGGGGGGCCCAGCTCCCAGTCCTCTCATCAGCACACAAAAGACACTCTTAACACTCTGGGGATTGCAATTGTCTTAGGAACTATGTGCCAGGAAGCAGGGACAAAGACTAAATATTAAATACAGGGACAAAGACTAAATACATATTTCTTATTGTATCACAGGTACTCTTGTACAGGTTGGAAATTTTGCACAATCAAATGATTTCTTCCAATAACTTATTTTCAAACATGTACACAATTTAAAAAGAACTGTCCAGTCAACATTCATATATCTACTATCTAGATTCTACAATGAGCATTTCTGCTATATTTGCTTCATTACATATCTGACCATCTAGTAAGAAAAGTTATTTAAAATTCTTATTTTTAAATGAAAAATAAAAATGTGTTCTATATTGTTTTGATGCTAATTACTCTGGACTTTATTATTTTATTTAAATTTCAGTATAGTTAACATAGTTATATTAGTTTCAGGTGTACAACATAGTGACTCAGCACTTCCATACATCACCCGGTGCTCATCACAGTCAGTGCACTCCTTAATCCCCATCACCTGTTTCCCTCCAACACCCTCTCCGAGACCAGCAGTGTGTTCTCTAGAGTTAAGAGTCTGTTTCTTGGTTTGTCTCTCTTTATTCCTTTTGCTCATTTGTTTTGTTTCTTCAATTCCACATGTGAGTGATCATATGGTATCTTTCTCTGACTGACTTATCTCACTTAGCATAGTGCCCTCTAGATCCATCCATGTTGTAGCATTATTGCAAATGGCAAGATTTCATTCTTTTTCATGGCTGAGTAATATACATATACCACATCTTCTTTATCCATTCACCTATGGATGGTACAGGGGCTGCTTCCATATCTTGGCTGTTGTAAATAATGATAACTATAAGCTCAGGGGTACATGCATTCCTTTGAATTAGTATTTTGTATTCTTTGCATAAATACCCAGTAATGCAATCGCTTTACTTTGCATAAATACCCAGTAATGCAATTGCTGGGTCATAGGGTAGCTCTATTTTTAATTTTCTGAGGAACCTCCATACTGTTTTCCACAGGGCTTATCAGTTTGATTCCCATCAACACTACACGAGGGTTCTCCTTTCTCTACGTCCTCACCAGCACCTGTTGTTTCTTGTATTGTTGATTTTAGCCATTCTGACTCATGTGAGGTGGTATCTCATTGTGGTTTTGATTTGAATTTCCCTGATGATAAGGGATGCTGAGCATCTTTTTCATGTGGCTGGACTTCAGTCTAATTCTTAGGGAGTTTATAAACTATTTGCAGTAACACACATCCCATGTGACCACACTGTATAAGTCACTTCTTATTTTAAATTACAAAAGTAATATATTCTTTCAAAAAATCAAACAATCTAAAACACAGGGATCCCTGGGTGGCTCAGTGGTTTAACGCCTGCCTTCGGCCCAGGGCGTGATCCTGGAGACCCAGGATCGAGTCCCACGTCAGGCTCCCTGCATGGAGCCTGCTTCTCCCTCTGCCTGTGTCTCTGCCTCTCTCTCTCTCTGTATCTCTCATGAATAAATAAATAAAGTCTTTAAAAAAATAAAATAAAATAAAACACAGAGGGAGGGGCACCTGGGTGGCTCAGTTGGTTAAGCATCTGCCTTTGGCTTGAGTCATGATCTTGGGGCCCTGGAATTAAGCCCCAGTCTGGCTCCCTGCTCAGCAGGGAGTCTGATTCTCCTTTTCCCCTCTACTGCTCCCCCTGCATGTGCTCTCTCTCTGTTAAATAAATAAAGCACAGAGGGAAAGTGCCCCCTCACACTTGGGGCCCAAGGCCACAAAGCTGGTGCTTTGGAGCCACATGACCAGGCCCCCAGAGTTGAGCCACCCCTCCCATTCTCAGGAGGAATCACTGCTGGAGAATTAAATTTAAGAGATTGGAGAAACTAAAACTTACCATGCTTCCAGCTGCCTTCATTACCAAAAATCTGCAGCACTGTTCGCACAAAGTCCTTAGCATTAAAACAAATAACAGGACATTTCAGAGTTTGAAAGAGAACTTTCCTGGAAGATGAAAAGAAATTCACTGATTTAGATGTTAATTTAGAACTCCTGACTTTGGAAAAAATATTTTTATTGCTCTGACAGGTATCACTTGCGTACTACATTGTAGACGGTGTTCTTCGAGGAGCCTTACATAGATGAACATGAATACTATGAGGAAGATGTCACAGAGGATGAAGCTGAGAAAGCCTACATAATAATGAACCCAAGGTCCCACAGCCTCTCAGAGCCTGTCCCTGGGTAAAGCCACATTACCTGCTGACTAAGACCTACATTCCTGAATGGGGCACACACCCCTTGGACTCCTTACAGGCTCCCCAGCACGCACTCCAAACACTCTACCCTCTGCTCACACTGAACTGTCTTACCTCCACCACCACATGGTGCCATGTACTCTCACACTCAGGGGCCACCTCACATGCTGCCTTCTTGCTTACAATTCTCCTCCCACAATTTCTGCAGACTACCCACGTGCTGTTTGCAGGAAGGTCTGCCTCCTGAGGTGGGGAGTTGCCCCCCTATGTTCCTTCTATGCTCCTGTCCATGTACCGGCTGTAGCCAGGACCACATCTGTACTGTAATTTACCTTGAAAGTAGGCTCGCCCCATTTCACCATGAACTCCTTGGATATGCAATTCATACGAGTCATCATTTAGTGAACACTCGCCATGATGACACTATGTTAAACACTTCAAAGGACTGTTACAATGAAATCTCACCATAACCTTGTTTGGCAGGCACTGATCCACTTTACAGATAAGAAAACTGAGGTTCAGAGTGGCTAAACAATTTTCCCAGCATTACCCAACTAGTAAGAGGCACAGCAAAGGTCTGAGACCCTATCTTGCTGCTGCCTGGGCCCTGCACTATAAATCTTCCTTCATAGTAACTGTTTATTCATACACTGAGGGTCTTGCATGAGGCTGAGGGAGAGAAAAAGCAGGAGTCCACTCAGCTCTGCACATTAAGTCAGCAGAGTTAGACTTTGCTCAGCTTGTTTCACAGGCATTTGCATTTTCTTGTGTGGTTTCACCTGGGCTTCCCTGGTGAACAAAAAGCCTACTTGAAGAAGGAAAGTCCTCTACAGAAAATTTTACTCAATACAGTGAAAGAAATGATAGACACAGAAAAATCACCATCTTCCAGACATAATTAGAAAGTGATTTCAATGACCCTCCTGACAGACGAAATCACTGAGGCAACGTTTGGTGGGGATGTTCACAATGGAGGGATCATGCTGGCATTACTTGAGCCACAGCTCCATCTGAGCATCATGGACATAAGGACAGCATAACTGCAGCATACCCAAAAGGTAACCAGAGTGCAGCATACCCAGCTAAACTTGAAATTCAGAAAAGCAGTGACTAATTTTTATCTGAAAAAAATATAAATGTTTTTTAGAGATGTATGTCTGTAATGCAAGAATGTCTCTTACAATACTTGGGACATAGTCACACTAAAAAATTGTTTATCTAGAATTCAAATTTAGCATCCTGAGTTTTTGTTTGCTAAATCTGACCATCCAACTGTATCACAGATGGAGTATGAAGCAGACAGCACCACCCAGGGAAGTGCTCTCGTGAAAAAAGCTGGAGCTGAATAATGGACTTGTAGGACTAAGCTCCAGGTTACAGAAATAATGGAGGAAAGGGGTAAAAGTTAAAGAACCCCACAATCACAAAACCTTCTGCAAACTGGGGTCAGGGGTCAGAGGATGCTCTTGTTAAAAGAGGTGGGAGAGACAAGAAATGTCACGCATGACCTGGTCCTGATCCCCGGGGATCATGTGAAGAAGGACATTTTTTTTTTTTTTTTTTTTTTTTGAAGAAGGACATTTTTAAAACAATCAGGTAATTTTAAATTTGGGCTGTGTATTAAAATTTTTAACTTTGAGAATTGTACTGGCTAAATGAAGAAACGCCCAGGTATTTTAAAACTGCATCCTGTGAGCTAAAATGACATGCCTGGGATTTTCCCTAATCCCAGTTCCCTACCCCTCTCCTCGAAAAGGGACAGATGAAGGAAGCATGGAAAACCCTTTGGTAACTATTTGGGGTGTGTGTGTGTGTGTGTGTAGGGCTCATTACACTACTCTCTACTTTCATGTTTTCATAATTTGCTTTTTTTTTTTTTTCTGGTCTACAGGAATGCAGTAGCAAATCAAGCAGGAACCTGGGAGCACACCGCAGGGGAGGAAGAGTGCTACAAGGAAGACCCTTGTAGCAAGGAGGCTGGGAAAGAGGATGAGCTCCCAGGCCTGGTGAGGTGCCACATACAGACCTGCAGGCATTGTAGGGAACTGTTGGGGCTCTGAGCAGGGAGTGTTGTGACCTGATTCATATGTGTGCAGGAAACAGGCTGAGGGGTGAGTTGAGGCAGGAGGCCCTCAGAAAGATGCAGCCCAGTTCAGTTGGGAGGGGAAAGGCTTCAGCAAATGGCAGGAGCAGAGGGGAAGATACAAGGTCAGCTTCTAGCTGTATTTTGAAGGCAGAGCCAATGGGATTTACTAAGAGATCGGATGAAAAGGAGAGAAGTTAAAGATAACGCCAAGACTGTTGGCCTGGGCTCATGGAGAACAAATGCTGACATTAACCTTGACAAAAAGGCTGTCAGAGGCAGACTTCAGGAAGACAGGAACTCAGTTTTGCACATGTTAAGACTGAAGTGACTACCAGATGTCTAAGTAAAGAGCATTGAGTAGGATATATAAATCCAGATTTTAGAAAAGGCTGTTCAAATATTAGGGCTCTGTTCTCACAGAGATCTTCTATAGAACATACCTGCCTAATTGTTCTTTCAGAAGAAAATTATATAAAAATAAGGCTATGGATTTCTTGTGAACAGGCTGCTCTATTTGACAAATGTCCCATTCTCACCAAAAATTATTGCAGTGTAAGTGCCTCCTGTTAAGCCTTTGATTGCCATACATTTCAAAAGACATCCGTATTGCAAGCTGTATGACAACCCTTTAGCAAAACAATTGGACACCCCCACCCGTAAAGGTCCCTTTCAGACAGGCCAGGGGCATCTAGACACCTAACCTATGTGAGTGACCCTGCTTTTCCCTTCCTGCACTCTAATTCCCACTTTTATGACTTATATTAGCCAATAAAGAGTAAAACCTTGAAACCCCCAGCCTCCCATCCTCAGACCCTAATAAAGGCAGAGCCTGCACCCTCTTTCTCCAGCTATGACTTTGCTGTGTAGCCCCTGGTATGCTGTGTACCCTCCAGGACCTGTGAGTAATGAATCTTGTTCCTCAAAGTTCCCTGACGGTTTTTGTTGAATTGTGTCCTGTGATCATAAGAACTCTTTGGGTTGGTCCAGCCACAACACTGGCCCCTGGCATTCCTCACTGAGACAAGACAGATGCAGCAATTGCCTACAAGTCCCTCATGGTCCAGTGAAACTGTAGGAGGTCAAAAGGGCCAGGGCCAGGCCCAGGGCCTTCTTAACCCCAGCCTCTGTGAACTCTTCAGGACAGCAGCTTCAAGGAGTTACTGCCAGGCAGCCAAGGGGCTGGGACTTAGAGAGCTGGGCGGGCAGAAGTGGATGTCCCCACCCAAGGCAGAAACTGGAGTCAGGCTGACAATACATTCAGAGAACTGGTGACAAGGGCAGAAGCTGAAACCCACAGCAGGTTGAGATAGGGCAGCACAAGCATCCTTGCTTGTTCTAAAATTGTAAGATTCTAAAGGGGCAGGTCCAAGCGAGGCTGTCCTAAATTATTTCAACAGAATGAAATTTTGAAATTAGCATGAAATTAGGTGGTATTGAAGACAATTTACTTTTCGAATGCAGTGATAAATTAATTTTCTCTGTGAGAGAGATGAGGAAAATCATCTGGAACTGTGGCCACGACAGTGGATCTTCAGGCCTGTGGACACAGCTTTTCTCACCAACTTCTCACTGAGATGTTGGTTCAAATCCTGGAGGGGTTCCCATGAAGGAATGGAACCTCTGTTCCAGAAGCTCTTTGGGGGAAAGCAGGCTAGTGTGTGCAGAGCTTTCCGTCATTTAGACCCACTTTATTGTCATGTGCCCATATAAAACTGAAAGTTTAAAGTTGGAGTTTGGGAGACTTTAAATTGGACTGACAAATCAGGCATGTAAGCAGGATTTAAGGCAGTAGGAGATTTCTGACCTGGCAAATTGATTATATGCCTCTTGCTCGTGGTCCCCAGTAGAAGAGTGCTGTGTTTTGAGGTAGATATACTGATCACGGAGCGTGAAGCCTTCCTCCAGGACACCATCAGAGGTTGAGACATCCAGAGGACCATGGCTGTCTACATGGCTCTGCAGTAACATTGCAACTCCCTCAACAGAGGGAACCAGAGCCTGGGTTCAAAATTAAACACAAACAATGCATTTATTCAAGAAATGTGTGTTTTATAATTAAACAGAGAGAAAAGGCCTACAATTAAATTTGTAAATAAATAGCTCTTTTAATGACAATCAAGGCCAAAAACTAAACCCAAGATTTTACTCTCCAAATCTGGTCTCCTCTTTATTCAACATCACAACAGGAGTCTTAGCAAGTGTAATATGACTGGCAAAAGAAATAAAAGGCATATAAATCAGAAACAAAGAACTATACTGTCCCTATTTACAGATGACACAAATGTCTGCAGAAAAAAACCCAAAAGAATTTACAAAAAAACCTCCTGGAACCAATATGTGAATTTAGCAAGGTTGTAGGATATAAGATTAAAATACAGAATCAACCGTACTTCTATATACTCTCAATGAACATATAAAAATGATCTTTTTTCAAAAAACTGTATTACCTGGGGCGCCTGGTTGGCTCAGTTGGTTAAGAATCTGACTTGATTTCGGCTCAGGAAATGGTCTCAGGGTCATGAGATCGAGCCCCACATGGGGCTCCATGCTGGGTGTGGAGCCTGCTTAGGATTTTCTCTCCCCCTCTCCCTCTGTCATCCCCCCTCCCTCTCTTTCTCTTTCCCTCTCTAAAAAAATAAATGATGTACTACCATTTATAATAACCATTCCAAAAAATGAAATACTTAAATAGAAATCAACAAGACATGTACAGGCTCTTTACCCTGAAAACTGCAAATACTAATGAAAGAAATCAAAGAAGACCAAACTAGCAGAGAGACACACCACGCATGAGGACCACAAAACTCCTAAGACTTAATCTGTAGAACCTAGATCAATAAATCCCAAGTATAAGGAACACAAAGAACACCACACGAAGTCATATTATGATCAAACTGCTTAAAACCAATAATAAAGAGAAAGCCTTAAAAGAAGGGGGTGGGGGCCAGAGAGGTGGGTCAGGAGCATTACCCAGACAGAGATAAAGAGAAGTGAGACAGCAGATCTCTGGCGGGAAACAAAGCAAGCTAGAAGATAGCAGAGGAAGCTCTTCCAACTGTTGAAAGAAAAAACTATTGGCTTATAACTTTTTTATGAGCAAGAATGTCTTTCAAAAATGATAGGTAAAGCAAGATTCGTATACTATACAGAAAACTACAAAACACTGCTAAAAGAAACTGAAGGTTTAAGTAAATGAAAGGATACTCCCCAATTCACGGGCCTGAAAACTCAATACTGTCAAGATGGCAAAATTCCCAAAATTCATCTACAGACTCAACACAATCTGTATCAGAATCCCAGCTGAGTGCCTGAAGGAATTGAAAAGTTGATCCTAAAATTTATATGGAAATGCAAAGTAATCAGAATACCCCCAAAAAAATCTTCAAAAAGACAAAGTTAGAAGACTCCTACTTCCTGATTTCAAAATTCACAACAAACCTAAAGTAACCAAGACCCTGTGATATAGGCATCAGGACAGACACACAGATCAATGGAAAGAACTAAGTGTCCAGAAATAAAGCCTTATATTTACAGTCAATTGAGTTTTGAGAAAAGTGCCAAGAAGATTCAATGGGGAAAGAGGAGTCCCTTCAACAGCTTGGGAAAGCTGGATATCAGCACACAAGAGGCAGGTTTGTGCCCCTTATTTCACAATATATACAAAAATGAACTCAAAGTGAGCCACAGATTTAAATATAAGAGCAAAAACCATAAATTCTTAGAATAAAACACAAAAGAATATTTTAAAGAGCTGCATAGGGAAAGCATTCTTAAATATAACAACAAAAGTAAGGGCATACAAAAATTTGATAAATTGGAATTCATCAGATTTTAAAAACTTTGTGCTTTAAAAGACACCAGTAAGAAACTGGAAAAAAAAATAAGCCACAGATTTGGAGAACTACAAATCACAGATCTGACAAGGGACTTATATTAAAATATAGAAAAAAAGCTTACAGATCCAAAATAAAACACAAATAACCCAATTTAAAAATGAACAAACAATCTGAACAGAGATTTCACCACAGAAGATACACAAATGGCACTAAGCACATGAGAAGATGCTCTATCTAATTAGTTATTACGGAAATGCCCCTTCACACCCACCAGAATGGTCAAAACCAGACAGACCACAAGTATTGGCAAGGAGGTTAAGGATTTGGAGCCCTCACAAATACAAAAAAGGCATACCCGCTCTGGAAAACATTTGGGCAGTTTCTTAAAAATCTGAAGAGAGCTATGCATTATCAGTCATTCAGCACGGCGGGGAGGGGCAGGCTTCAAATCTTATTCTTAGCTCTCCCATCAAAATCAGACACTAAAAAAAATGGGGTCAGTTCTTTTACAGTGCCAAAGAAAAGAAACAAACAAAACCCAACACTGTTCACTAACCTGCTCAGCTTTTAGCTGGGTGGAACCATCCTCATACATCAGTGTTACCACCACGGTTACTGCCTGTTTGAGCATTTCAATCAGCTGGCTTTTCTCCATGTCATCCAAATACCTAGCATCACAAAAATGGTTTTCGCAGGCTCTTGAGTTCCCACAATTTAGGTAGGCTTCAACCTCATCAGCATCTTCTTCCAATGCCACATGTTCACTTGTTTTCCCTGAAAAATTATGTGTACTACATTTTCTTTTAAAAATCATGGGCATTTCTTTTTTTTCATTATTTTTATTTTCCTTTAGGAAATACTTTCTTTTACACTCCATTTTCTGTAGGACTGAAGCCTCCTGGTTACACTGTGGAATGAAACAACTGGGAGGAGCCAATGAGCTGATGTTCTTCTGCTTTTGGTAAGTGGACAGCTGATCTGTGAGTCTGATACTGGAGGGCTGAAGACAGAGCTTGATGGACGTTCTTGATGTCTGGCTTGTAAAAGATTTCAGATTCTGCAGGAAAACATGAACTGTTTTAGGAATATGGATTCCTAAGAGAGATCTATAAACCAAACTAATTTCTGGTAAAATTCATCTAAAGTGGGGACACAGCTTCTCATGATCTATGATCAGACTTTCTAATGAAACTATATAGTATCTTCTAGAGCAGTAACTTTTCTCAACCCAGTTAGGAGTACATATCTGAATCAGGGGCTGGAATAGGCAGAAGTTCAAAAAGTCTCCAACCATAACCTGTGTCTGTAAGGAAGATGCCATGGATGGGAGTATTTTACAGATGCACCTAATGCTGCAGATTAATAATTTACAACTTCCAGGTAAAAGTCATTTACAGAGAAAGTGAGATCACCACAACTATTCGATAATGTTAATCCATCTACTAAAAATTTTTCAAAGTATAGATTTGCAGCAATCCTCTTACTGTATTGATCTTATACTGTACAATATTCATTCATAAATTCACAAATTGAGGGTAAAAAAAGTATTTCTACTCATCTCATTACTGGATTCATTTAGGATAAAATGTATTTTTAATGTTTATTTTTCAGATTTTGTGATATATTTATGGTGTTTTGAACAAATATAAATTAATAGTACTTTTAAAATACTTTTGAAGGAAAATGTTTCAATATTTGGCATATGGTCACAGAAAAGTTTATGCTCACATTTTTATTACAGAGAAATATATGGCTTCAACAAAAGACTTGTAGGCATAAAATTATATTACATTAATAATTCTGCAAGAGAGGATACAAGAAGTTTGAGGAGCAAAAGGGAAATAAAAAAATTTCGATTGCTGAAGAATATCTTGCTCATGTCTTTTTTAAAAGTATGCTTGTGGGTATTAGGTTACCAGAGTATTTTTTAAGTGGCTATATTTTAAACAATGATGTAATCATTTTTAAAATGTGAATATTGCCAGAGTGCCTGAGTGGGTCAGTTGGTTGAGCATCTGCCTTTGGCTCAGGTCATGATCCCAAGAGTTCCTGGGATCAAGCCACCTGCCTGCTTCTCCCTCTGCTCCTCACCCTGTTCATGCTCTCTCTTCCTCTCTCTCTCTCAAATAAATAAAATCTGTTTTTAAAAGTCAATATTGTCAATACACCAGAAATTGTGTCCTATGAAACATTTTAAACTTGTTATGAATATTTTAAATTTCAACTTAAAAATATGTCATGAGCTATATACAGCTTTTCAAAATTCTTTTGAGAGCAATGAACAAAACCTGGGTAAGCTGGCTCTCTACCACTGCTGGAACAGCCCAGAGAGAAAATCTGGGCTCACTCACAAAGGGGCACCTTCCAGTTGTTGAATCCCTTCTCCCTCCACTTGAGGGCAAACCACCATCCTGTTACCGCCAGGGCTGTCCTGCCATCCCCACTTTACTACAGGGAGTTTCAGTTAGATTGAGTGAGGCTGGGCTTTGAACACCCCTGTCCCAGAGTCTATTCTCTCGGCCACTGTCTTTAGTGAGATGACCTCCTCTTTCCCTCCCCTCCTGCCCACCCCACATGGCTCATCTGCTGAGCAGTTGTGCCCCCTCCCTCCTGGGACTTCTCTGTATTTCAGCCATCCCAGAGCCCCAGCTTTCTCCCTAACCTGAACATTTCTACCAAGTCCTCCCCCTCTTCTCTAATGGTTGGGGCTCCTGATCATCCTGTAGGTGACCACTCAGGCATAATTTTCAGACTTCAAAAAGGCTCCCAGACTACTTTCCCCACCACCCAGAAAAAAAAACAAAATGAGACAGCACAAAAGCTGGGTTAGTAGTCTCTATTCCAGTGAGCTGACTCCTACCATGGCACTCAATGCACCGTCCTGTAGGGTCACAGCACTGCTCTGTCTTCCCCTCCCCTATCAAGCAAGTTCAACCATGAACTCCTAGAGAAGAACTCCGTTCCTTATTTTCTGCAGCATGGTAGCCACAGTGCCCAGCATACACTAGACAATTAAGTATGTGTTGAATAAGTGAAAGATATCTATTTAGAATCAATAATATTTGCAATGATTTACCCTTTTTTCCAGTGATTGATTCTTCCCATCTTCAAGAAGTACTGAATATTTAATACAGGAATTGTTTACCACTTCTGAAGCTTTTAAAAACACAAAAAGGGAACACAAGGCATTAAAGAAACATTGAAATCTAAGTCATATAATTAGCTAAACACTGAAAGTGGCCTCTATAAGCATGCTACTTACTCATTATTTACTTATATAAAACAACATAGTAACATTCATACCCAAAACATATACTATTGTTACAATAAACATTTATGTAACATATCTTCAAATTAACTGGAGACAGAACCAGGTAATCATAAAATGTTTATTAGAAATTATTACTTGGCATTTCCATTGTATACCGGAATCTGAAAACCCAAGTTTGACGTTTTACAGAAATCTTGAAAGTATTAAAGGTTTGAGGAGATTTTTATAATGAATAATATTTCAATGGAACAATAAGAGGTTCAGTAAAACATCATTAATACAAACTTCTGTTTTAAATTTTGTTTTAATAAGCCTGGACTGAGCAGTAAGTGATGGAACCACATTCAACCCCAGGCAGCATGACTCAGGTGTTTGTTTTCATAACCACTGTGATTTATGTTCCCTCCACAGCAATAATAACAACCAAGACATGAAAACAGGGGAAATCTTTACAGTAAAAAGAACTTAGGATAAATTTAACAAAAAGCATGAGGTACTCAATGATGACAACTTAAAATCTCATAAAATGGCATTGAAACTATACAAATGGATTATACAAATGGAAGGACACATCATCCAGATACGCACAAACGTTCAATTCTTCCAAAAATAAATTTAATGCAATTCCATTTAGAGACCCTACAAGGGCTCTTTTAATTGAAAAAAAATGTCAAAGGCCATATGAAATACCAGATATCTGAAAACAGACACGAAAGTAAGTTAAAAAAACAATAAAAGGCTCGCCTTGCTTGACTATCAGAACATACTATTCAGCGACCACAATCAAATTCATGTTGTATTTGGACAGGAAGAGTCAAAAGATTTCTAAAACAGAACAGACAATCCAGAAACTGACCCATGGCTTTATGAGACTCTACTATAGAACAAAGATAGTATCTCAATTCAGTAGAATACAACAGGTTAATAAATAGGGATAGCAGTAGTGCTTCTGAAAGAAAAGAACATACTGGGAAAATCATTTGGAACAAAAAGGATAAAGGGCTAATATCTGTGTTATACAACAAGCACTTAAATGTAGGCAAAAAAAGACAGTTTGATTTTTAAAATGAGTACAAGATAGAAAGAAGCAGTATACAAATAAGCAAATCCCAAAAGCAAATAAACACAATATAATACTCAAACTCTCTAGTGGTCAGGGAAATGCAAACTTAATGCAACCAGAGGTAGAAGGAAGAGGTAGTTTCAGGCATTGCTGGTAAAAATGTGAATAGCTAGAATCTTCTTGGAAAGGAAATTGTCAACACCTATTGAAATTAGTACATCCATCACTCCTGAGTTGGGAAGAGGACTGTCCTAAAGGAACAAAGATGGGCTTCCAGGGTGCTACTGATGTCCTGTTTCTTAATCTGCACGAGTTACAGGAGTGTTCAGTTTGTGAAATGTTGAGTTATAAACTCAGAATACACGTGTTTTGTGTGCAGAATCTGTGTGTGTAACCTCAATAAAAGCAGAGATATAAAATGTATAAATCATCTAACCAAACAAACTCACTATTGGCTGTTTCATAGAAACATATGTAATGATAAGTAGCTTTAAACCAAAACATCTATGGCAGTGTTGCTTTATGGCAAAGGACTGAAAAACAAAGCAGATACCAATCAAAAGGGCAGTTGATGAATAAATTATATAACATCTACGCCATGAAGCACACGACCACTGAAAAGAATGACTTAGAGCTTTATTAATTGCCTTGAAGATACAGGAATCTGTGAAAATACGATCTCATTTTTGTAATTAGTGACCAAATCTCCCCACTTATGTGTATAAGTATGTTATACACATTCACTGGCATAAGCCTTGTCCCCAGGAGGCTGACTCAGATGGTTTGCATTTGGAAAGGTTAGTGGGGAGTGCTCTCAGGATCAATGCTTACAGGAACGTGAGGGAAGGAGGACCGGGCCAAGATGCAGTCACTACAAAGGCCTGCTTGGGACCTGGATGGCCTATAGAGTTATCCCCCAATGGATCACGGAAGCAGGCCTTTATATGCCAGCACTGACCAGTCATTGGATCAGTTGCCCCTGGGAAAGGAGTGTGCAGCTGAGGCAGCCACCAGGAGAGGCTGATTGTGAGCAGCCAGCCAGCAACACTCCCAGCAGGTGGGGTGATGAATGGTGGAATCTGGGCATCCACAGGACTCACTACAGTCCTTTGCTACTGGGCACTACACTGCACTGCTCCCAGCCACTTGCTGCAGATACATTCTGAAAGTAGCTCCTTCAGGATGCTGGTGGGCCTCTTCCTGGAAGATACTTTTAAAAGGAAGGTTAATGGGATGAACTGAATCACCTGGTCACTGAAGCTGGTCTCAAAGCTACAAATGATATTTGTGTCC
This sequence comes from Vulpes lagopus, assembly GCF_018345385.1. Lineage (NCBI taxonomy): Eukaryota > Metazoa > Chordata > Mammalia > Carnivora > Canidae > Vulpes > Vulpes lagopus. Next base: position 122,232,047 of record NC_054827.1, on the reverse strand, counting down.
CTCGAATGCACATTCTAGAGTCCCCTCACCCTGGCTTAGCACTTCTGCTGGTCTACCTAGCTCATCTGATCGATGGAACTACCCAAACCCCTCATCTCTGAGAGGTATAAGCCCCTGGTCACCATGCCTTTCTCAGGCCATGGTCACTGCATTTGCCATCAGATTCAGACAGAGGACAGAGGTGACTAGTCTTATCAGCTGGGTACCAAATGTATGCTTCCTTGCACCATCATGTAACAGCAGCCCTGACTTCGGGTGATCAGGAGGCATCTCAAGCAACTGCTTGAGACTGCTCAAGTGTACACAAGCAACTGCTTATGTTCCTTGCCTGCCAGTCTCTTAGCTATTGAAAGGATAGGGCAGCAACTGCAGCTTCAAATTAAATGGCATTTTTCCCATGCTCCAAGTGAGTTTCCCCTCTGGCAGTCAAGACTTAATCTGTAGAACCCAGAGGTGTTGGGGGAGAGACAAATTTACAGTACTGGAAATGATGGTAAGCAGGACCACTCCCACATCCTTCTTAATTATACATCTTGGGGACACTATACCCAGTAGTGGCTACTGATGGACAGTGTTTACCACACCCTGGAGGTTGCTCCTCCATGCTGCTGGAAGCTACACCTACTACAGGCCATTCCTCCCTCCAACAGGGTGGTGCTCCTGGGTATGTTGCTGGGGGAACCCTTGGGTCCACATCATGTGCCCACTGCAGCTCCCTTGCTGTATAGTGGGTCCCCATGTCCAATGTAATGCTTGTGTAACTGTCAGTGGATCAAACACTCTGAGCCTTGGATATCAGAGCTCACTGAGGCCCTGCAAACAGGAAAGGGAAAGCCATGCCTGGATCATGTCAATTCCGGTCAAGATACATCTCCATACCTTTAAGAGCACAAAAGATTCAGTGTTGTCACCTTGCTGCCAAGTGACTGTTCCTTCAAAGGATGGTAGTACTGGGGACTAGGTGTTTGGTCTGTTGTTGGAAGGCTGGACATTCAGCAGAGGTATTATTAGATCAGCCCTGGTGAGTGGGAGTGCATGTGGTTGGGTCTATGTGTGACCTCCACCCTGGCCCATGACCATTCCACTGAAGAGCCCCCAGGTGCTTGTACTGGGACAGCAGGTGACAGGCTAGTGCATGTTAGCTGGCCAAGTCATTCCCATTGTTTACTCCTTCAACTTCTACCTTGGGGAGCTGTTCTGTGTCTGCCTTTGCTGTGTTTATTTCTTTACTCCTAGGTAGCTAATCCCATTACTAGTTAAAATCCTCTTTCCCTGTTCAAATTACCCTATGGTTTGGTTCACTTGACTGGCGCACATCTCAGGCTTCCCCAACAGGCCCAATAACTCTTAGCTAGGTTGTTGGCTTAATGGCCAGGAGGGGAGGAGACAGAAATTCCTGAGGGAGGAAGTGTTTATCAAGAAGAAACCTGCATGGCCTTCAGCAACAATAGGACTGGACGCTCCTCCTTTAACAGAGAAGTAGCCACATGTGCAGGTCCCAGAGCAATCTGGGATTCAGAATTTGAATGTGCCAATCCAGGTGTCCATGGCAAATCTCAGGGTCTCATCCTTCTTCCTGATCAAGGCTCTGACCTTGAAGTAGCACACCTGCCTGGGCTGAGAATCCAAGCCTTCTCTAGAGTCCTACAAGTCGTAGGACTAAGTACTGGTCTTAGTGTCCTAAGTGGTCTCTTTTTAGGAAGTTCTCTGGTTACATGTAGCCTGTAACTGCTTATTAATCACCCTCAGCCCTTGTCTTTTCCAAAGGATCTATTATTACTAGCCACAGCCATGAATTCCATTGTCTGCCACTGCCTTGTACTTTTCAAATACACAGTAAATCCCAGCAGCCCGGGCAGTGGCTTCCACTGGTATGCCATACAATCCACCTGTAGTCCAAGGCTGAACTGCACTGCTACCATTCCTATTCCACTACAACCTGTGAGGAAGCCATCAGTGCCAATCTGCCTACTCCAAAATGCCATGTGTGCTTTCTCAGACCACTCCTGGCACCAACTATAGCAGATTGGGTTCCTGGGAATCAGACTAAGATTTGGCCACAGAAAGCTTCTGGCGGGAGAAAAGGACTGAGTGAAGAGGAAGCTCCAGTGTGGTACAGTTGTAAGGAAGGTCTCAGCTAATCCCACTGGAAGGGGGGAGGGGGCTGGATGGCATAGTGCAGCCACACATGCGAGCTACAATTACAATCATGGGAAGAAATGGAGAAAAGTGTAAAAGGGATATAGCAAGTACATTATTAGCATGGGTTAGCAACCTCTCCATGGGGAGAGGGCTCAACAAAGCAAAAGCCTGAATTAAAACAATGTGGAGGGGATCCCTGGGTGGCTCAGTGGTTTAGCGCCTGCCTTTGGCCCAGGGCGCAATCAGGTCCCGGGATCAGGTCCCGGGATCAGGTCCCACATCGGGCTCCCGGCGTGGAGCCTGCTTCTCCCTCCTCCTGTGTCTCTGCCTCTCTCTCTCGCCTCTCTATCATAAATAAATAAATAAATAAATAAATAAATAAATAAATAAATAAATAAATAAATAAATAAATCAAATCTTAGAAAAAGAAACAATGTGGAGGGACACCTGGGTGGCTCGGTGGTTGAGCTTCTGCCTTTGGCTCAGGGTGTGATCCCTGGGTCCGGGATTGAGTCTCACATCGGGCTCCCTGCAAGGAGCCTGCTTCTCCCTCTGCCTATGTTTCAGCCTCTCTTGGTCTCTCATGAATAAATAAATAAAATCTTTAAAAAAAAATGTGCAGATGAACCCTTTCACTACATGCCTGCGTGTGTAAGAATGTAAGGAAAGATTTTTAAATGTGAATTATGGGCTTTATGCTTTTGGCTTTAAGAACAATTTCCTAAGTATTAAAAAAAAAAGATCTCCCCAAAATATTTACAACATATTTAGAACTCCTTCACATACATGTATTGTGTATAGAAAGCTCTTCCAAGTCAGTGAGAGGAAGCCACAGGTGAGTGTATGTGCGGCAGCACTCAGAGGCGAAAACCCTGCCCTGCCTCAAGGATCTCAAAGCACACAAAGAGCCAGAGCATCATACAACCAGAGGTACCCTATGGTGAGTCCTCTCAACCGAGCTGCAAATGAATCCAGGACAGGTTACTTCCAATAAGGCAAACTTGAGCAAAGGGCACCTGGGAGGACTCAATCTGTTGGGCAACTGATTCTTGGTTTTGGCTCAGGTCATGTTCTCAGGGTCCTGAGATGGGGCCAGTGTTGGGCTCCCTGCTCAGTGGGGTATCTCCTTCCTTCTCCTTGCCCCTCCCCCCACTCATGCTCTAATAAGTAAATCTTAAAGGAAAAGTATTTTGAGCAGGACCATGTAAAATGCTTTCCTCACTCAGTTGAGTGGAGAAGAAAGAAAAGGCTAAGTAGAGGAGGATACCGGAAAACGCCATGTGTTTGGAAGTCGCAGTCAAATCTGCATGAGGTGTAGAGGGACAAGTAGTAGGGCAAATGACTGAACAGGGCAGGCAGGGATCCCTCAAAGCACCTGGGATGTTTCCAGAAGTGGTCAAGGACAAAAGCTGAGCTAGTTCTAGCAAAGGCCTGAGGGCAAGACAAAGGGGCAATAATGAAGGTAAAGAACGATTAGGAAGCCACTGCCAATATCCTAGTGAGGAGGAATGCAGGCATGTATGAGGGCAATGGAGATTGAAATCCAACACCTGGCAGGCTTGTCAAATAACTGGATACAAGGATTTTATGTTTACTTAATAGAAATAAAAATAGGGGGATCCCTGGGTGGCGCAGCGGTTTGGCGCCTGCCTTTGGCCCAGGGCGCGATCCTGGAGACCCGGGATCGAATCCCACTCGGGCTTCCGGTGCATGGAGCCTGCTTCTCCCTCTGCCTGTGTCTCTGCCTCTCTCTCTCTCTATGACTATCATAAATAAATAAAAAAATCTTTAAAAAAATAGAAATAAAAATAGGGGGATGAAAAAAAAAGAAAAGAAAAAAAATAGGGGGATGCCTGGGTGGCTCAGTGGTTGAGTGTCTGCTTTCGGCTCAGGGTGTGATCCTGGGATCCGGGATCAAGCCCCACATCGGGCTCTACTAGGAGCCTGCTTCTCCTTCTACCTAGGTCTCTGCCTCTCTCTCTGTGCCTCTCGTGAATAAATAAATCAATCTTTAATGAACATAATCAAGACACATCTGTTTGGTCACTTAGTTTTATGTTATCTGTCCTTGAAATCGCAGATTTCTACTGGATGGTGGAATAAAGACACACTTCATATTAATGGACTCGATTTTCACAAATATTTACCTTTGGGATCTCAAATTGTATTAATGTAATGTCTGCAAATATATATGTATACATTTCTTTTAAACTAGAAAACCAAATTCACATCTAAGCTGTTAAAATGAAAAACAATTTGGACAAATGTGTACTAGGAAACATTATTTGATTTCTATAGCCACTCAGACAAAACAGAGATCTCTTTTAATAAACATATGCTGAATCCTATGCATAACCCTATACAGAGCAGCAGGTCAGCTGGCAACCCTGAAGCGGCCCTGCAAACTCCTCCTCCCCCAGTATTTACCAAAGACTTTTAGGAGCATTACTGAACCATCAAATGACAATGAAAATTTAAGTCAGATGGACCCACGTTTCAATCTCGTTTATAAAGGTGTATGGATTAAGGTACAAAACTAAGCTACAGTCACAAAAGACCCAACAAGACAGTGGCTTAAATAACAAAGTTTATTTTTCTTTCATGTTCTGAGGTTGAGTGTTCTCAGCTGGCTGTAAATGTTTCATGTGGTCTCTCCAGGACTGGGGTCTTCCCAACACGTTGTATAATCCTCTAGGACAGTGTTATCATTTGCAGAGTTCGAAAGGAGGGTTCCTACTAGAGGGAAGGAAAGAGGCCTACCCCAGAAATGGCCCACAATACCTGAGGGCACATCCTGCTGACAGGATCCCAGGTCACCCCTGACTCCAAGGAGACAGCCATGTAGTCAGAAGGGAAAGACGGCCAAAAAAAGGCCTCTGGAGCAACGCAAAATGCCCATGGTAAGGAAGTGTAAGTGACTGCTGCAAGTCAGGATGATGGCTACCTCCAGCAGGGAGAGAGTTTTAACTGAGAATGAAACTTCGAGGTTCTGGCGATGTGACGATGTGGATGTCCTCTTTATATTCATTGGTTACACATAAGTTGAAGTTTTTGCATTTTTTTTTTTTTTCCCCAGCGGAGGGCTTTTAAATAAAGATCAATCTCATAGCAAGAAGACCTACACAGTCCAACCCTTATTGGGTGTGTGTCTTCACACCTTCAGGATAGCACATAAGGCAGAGACCCCAAAGTGACATAGAACACTAATGTTGTTTGGTTTTACCTGTTTGTAGTAACAAATATTTGTAGTTATTCTCAACGATTTATGGATTCGGTTTTTATATTTATTTGGTACAAAATGTGCTTTAGAAATGAAAAGCTGATTTGCAGTATTTTCCTTGTAAGAGATGAAGATCTGACACAGTCACCCCAGCATGTGACAAAAGTCCAGGAATCAACTAGATCTTAGGTCCAGCATCATTCATCAATAACCCACCAGCAGGGGAAGCCCAGGTGGCCCAGTGGTTTAGCGCCGCCTTCACCCCAGGGCATGATCCTGGAGACCTGGGATCGAGTCCTACATCGGGCTCCCTACATGGAGCCTGCTTCTCCCTCTGCCTGTGTCTCTGCCTCTCTCTCTCTCTCTCTCTCTCTCTCTCTCTCTGTGTGTGTGTGTGTGTGTGCCTCTCTCATAAATAAGTAATAAAAAAATATTAAAAAAAAAACCCACCAGCAACCCAACTTAATCAAATCCATATGAAATAAGAACTAAAACTGATGAAACTCTGAAACAGATGAACTCCAAGGTGGTCCCTACTCACTCTTAACCCACAGGGTACAGCAACAGTGACAGGATGCTCCCAATCATGCTGCAGAAGACTGGGATGTCAGTCTTGCCAGGGAAAAAGCTGCACCTCAGAAGAACCATGTGGAAAAGAACTGAAGGTGTTTTAACAGCCAACAACTTGGAAGAAACAGAGGCCTTCGGCCCAAAGGCCTACAAGGAACTGAATCTGCCAACAAACCTGTGAACTGGAAGCAAATGCTTCCCTGTTCGGGCCTCAGATGAGACCCAAACCCTCTGACACATCCACACTGTAGTCCAACAAAGGATGAAGCTAAGTTGTACCCAGTCTCCTGACTCAGAAACTGGGAGAAACCAAATGTGCATTGTTTTAAGTCGCTAAGTTTGTAGCAACAGTGTTGTACAGCAACAGCCAATACGGAATCTTTGTGAAAAGTCCACTCTTTCCAAATCCTTAACACTTGACAGAAAAATAATACCTTATCTTTTCCCATTACCTCTCAATAAATTTATGAAAACTAGAATTTTATAGGGTATTTGAAGAGTATGACAATAGAGTTCACAAGATGGACTGACTGATCACCAAAATTCTTTCTTCACAGAGACTCACATTGAAACTTCCAGAGGCACTGCACTATTCCTATCAGTATTCTTTTAAATTCTTTTCAGTTTTTAAAGGGAAGTACATTTCCACTTCTGTCAAGTGCCCACTGCTCTTTTATTTTAGAAAGTATACAGAATAAAGGAGAAAGCCCTTTGACATCTGAGTATTTATTTTCTTTACTATCTCCCCCACACCATTCCCCAAAAACATTACCAACTGTTAGGTATGTGGTCCATACCCAAAACTTCCTAGCAGTTCATTTATCAGTGACTTTTACTACAATGAGGCTCATGAGCAACAGATGTCTGAATATGAACAGACTGAAATGTTAAGTGCTACTATATTTTAATCAAGAAACTGCACTTGTATAGCTTTTGCACTATTTGTCAATGCTCTCAATTACTTAATCAAAATTATCAATTATATCTCACATATAACTTACTCTGTAGAAAAGAAACAACACATTATTGGCCCAGACTTAAATATTAAGACACAAATAAGAACAACAAGCTGCTTTGCTGGTAAAACAAACTGGTGATCCAAATGTCACACTTTGTGCCCATGCCACCGCTGCTGCTATGTGACATCCTATTCTAAGTACACACACCTAAAAGGTCACAGTCCTCAGGCAGCGTTAAGACACACACTAACACACATCTCTCGTTTGCCACACACAGCAAGTACTATGTCCATGTGCATCCAATGACCCAAGAGCTAAGGCTGAACAAACTGAGAGGCACTGTGAAAGAGCCCAGCTTTTCCAAGGTTAAACGACGCAGATTCTCAGGAAATCTCTGACAGAAATGCCTGGAACAATGAAGAGAGTGTTACATTTTAAAGCAGTAAAGGCTGAGAGAATGTGAAATCCAGTGAGCAGACGCTCAGTCATCACTGAATGAGAATAAGCCAAAGGGAGCTGGGCTCCATGTCTGTAGCAAGAACCTCCCTACACAATACAAGGTTCCTGACAATAATTCTGCTGTTTCATTTTCGAACCTTAACTTAAGAAATAATTAACATTCAAGGTAACAAGACAGAAAGATGTTTATAAAAACTACTTACTCTTTTCACTCTCTCTCCAATTCTTAGACTCCACTAAATCACCTGAATGCATAGCAGACATAATCTTCTGTGCAACACTGGAGAGCGGTATTTTACAGAGATCAAAGCCTACAAATGCCTCATAATTTTCCATTTTCATAAATCCTAAATGTAAGATAAATATCCACATGTTAATTTTGAGACCTCAAAATAAGGAACATGTTACTTGAAAAACATTACATCCAGAGGCATTCCTACAAACTAGCCTACTAATGATCACGGAAAATAGGTAGCAGTTGCCTCCATAATTACAACAATAAGAAGGGAGCAAAACAGTTACAGGCTCAACCGGAATATCCTGGTAAACAGGGAACAAAGAATATATTTTCTAGTTAACCAATTTTGAAGCAAGCAATCTATTCATAGATCTCCTGAGATCTGAAACAAATGGCTGTTATAATTAACCTTCGAATATGCAAACCTAGTAACAGAAAAATTATTTTTAATGGACTTGGGTAATTATGATAGACACACATCATTTCATGTATACTGCTCAGCTCTACTGGGATGAGTGGGTAAAGGTTTGAGTAGTTAAAACATTGAGTAGCTAGTCATACATCTATCATATCTGGCACAAATATAAATACAATTTGCTATTCCAAGAGCCAGGAAACCAGTTGACATATTTTTCCACATTACTAGGGAGAAGAAAAATTTTAAATGAATTTTCTATTCCACTGTGGAATAGGAAAAAAATTTAAAAAGGAACAAAAAAGCCACCCATGAGGAGCTAATACCAAAATCTTAGACAAAATTTATTACAAATTACAAATTTTCATGCATATTTAGATCTATTTAGTAAATGTAAATTTTTAAATAATGTACAAATACAATAACTGGCAAAATATTTTTGTTCAACAGATTATAAAAATTATCAGGACTTATCTGTCTCCTAAGCATATCCATGTTCTGATGGTTATAGCTAAAGAATTTCAAAAAGACCACCTAAAATGCACTTTAGATGGGCATCTCTTTTTAAAAAGACAATATATTCTGAAGCAGAAATCTTCTTGAAAGTTATAGCTCCATCTTCTTGTTCCTCTATAAAGCTCACATAGTATATACCACAGGCCACATATAAATCAAGCACTCAAGAACCATTTGATATCCTAATAAGCTACTCCAAATGACTTCATACCACTCAAAATAATTTCTAATTGTCCAAATAATACACTTGTGTGTATCCCAATTAACACAATCTAACATTTAAGTATTTTCACTCCAGAGAAACTGATTAAAACAGCATTATGTATCCTCGAAACAACCACTTCTATGGTATTTTCAAATTTCATTTAAGAGTCATTCGTAATGTGTAAGTCAAAGCACCACCAAAGCAGAAGTCCAAGCACCAGTATGATTTGTCCTGCAGAAATTTTGATTTCCCAGGACCCAGTTCCTAAAATGAACAATGGTCAAAGGACATCTGACACTTTTTGAAGAGCAAATAGGTACAAAGATTTTCAAAGTCTACAGCAGGGAATTATGGGAATTACAGTTTGAGTGGTATGGTTTTACTTTATAGCTAAATATGAGGGGACTTGGCTATTCCATATATTACGGTCCACAGGTTGAACAATGCTAACTCTAAGTTCTACAAAGGTTTAAAATATTTAACAGTAAAAAATTTCTATTTCAAAGAAAAACAGTAAAGGAGAGACAGAACTAATCCTATTAAAAAATATTTGCATTATATAACAATGCTTTTTCCTTGTAAGTAAAGTTACCAGTACTAAGTGCCATCAAGCAAATTTTCAACTCATAGAAACCACTGGTACTTTGAACGCATTATATAAGGAAAAAAAAAACCACCAATGTAAAACTTAAATAAATTAAATGAAATGTTCCACTGGCATCAAACTTAAAATTTTAGTAGGGGTTTATTAGCTACATTTTCCTCCTAATATATAAAACATTAAAACATAGCATAGCTCTGTAGTAAAGATTCAGTTTTTAATAATTTTCAAACTTCAAAACCAACAGCCTTAATCTTTGATTGGTTTTCTAAATTCTCCACAATATCTTTCAGATAATCTTCATCTTTTAAAAAATATACATATAATTCTCTTTCCATTTGATGCAGTTTATTAGATGCCAAAACTTTTCTTTTTGTCTTCACATCAGCAAGAATATCAGTAAGAAGATGATTTAGTTTATTCAGTTGGGATTCAACTTGATGAAATTGCTCTGTTAACTCCTAAAAGGAAAATAAAAATGCTTTTACTACAAAATCTCTATTTGTAATAGCAATTATAAATTTAAAATATAATTTACATGCAAAGAATCCAAATGATAGGGGTGCCTGGGTGCCTCAGCCAGTTCAGGTCTGCCTTCAGTTCAGGTCATGATACTGGGGACCTGGGATCATGCCTGAGTCAGGTTCCCTGCTCAGCTTGGAGTCTGCTTCTCCCTCTTCCTCCCTCCCTGGCTCATGCTCCCTCTCTCTCTCTAATCTTAAAAAAAAAAAAAAAAAAATCCAAATGGTAGAATAATTATTCCCATGATTTTAATGATAAATGAACCTCAATTAAAAATCCACAATCGATTTATTTTTTAATTTTTTTAAGACTTTATTAATTTATTCATGAGAGATACAGAGAGGCAGAGACATAGACAGAGGGAAAAGCAGGGTTCTTGCAGGGAACTGATGCAGGACTTGATCCCCAGACTGGGATCACGCCCTGGGCGGAAGGCAGATGCTCAATCGCTGAGCCACCCAGGTGCCCCCCACAGTAGGTTTAATATAAATTCTATGTTAAGAGCAATTATAACAGTATTCAATAGACAATTTTAAGAGATTCAAAGGAAACTGTTACTCCCTGAAGAGTACTTGATATGTAAACTGTTATGCATATTCATACATTTAACAAATATTACTAAATGTCTACCATATGACCAGCACAGTCTTAGAGACTAGAGATAGAAGAATGAACATCATCTCCTTAATGGAAAATTACTCCACTTTATTGACTGAATCTTGTTTTAGCCTAATCTCGGTCTACTCTAGATAAAAGTGGTACGGAGAAAGCCTTGAAATGAAGCAATTACCAATAAAAAAGTAGTATTTCAACAAAAATATCCATTTTTCTTTTTTCACAGTATTACAGAAAATAGAATTACATGAAACATTCAACAATTCTGATTTGCCATATAATTCTGCTCAAGAACCTAGACATGTCACTGCTTCTCTCTCCACCTCCCGCTTGTGCTTGTTCACTGTTTCTTAAATAAGTAAAATCTTTTTTTTTTTTTTTTTAAGATTTTACTTCTTTATTCATGAGACAGAGAGAGAGGCAGAGACATAGACGGAGGGAGAAGGCTCTTCACAGGGAGGTGGATGCGGCACCTGATTCCTGACCCCAGGATCACACCCTGAGCTGAACACAGATGCTGAACCGCTGAGCCACCAAGGCTTCCCAAATACATAAAATCTTATAAAAAAAAACACCAAACCTAGATATGCCAGACTCTTCACATTTAAATATACTGAGATGCCTCACTTCATAACATTAAAACCTGTTTATTAACAAGATTCTACGGCTTTCTAATTAAGTATTCTACTTCTATAAATTTCCAGCTAGTATCACCAAAGAGCTGTAGCTCTATCTCAGCCTTCTGCACGTCCTCAGTATGGTCCATGAACATGGTAATCACCTGGGGTGCTTGTTATGAATACATACTCCTGCACCTCAACTCCGTACTAAATTACTCAAACTCCCAACAGGCTCCCTGGTGATTCTAATAAACAAGTTCAAAAATGACTGCTTTACACCTGTCATAAATGCCAGTTCTAGAGAGCAGTACTTCTTCAATTACACTTTAACAAAATCAAATAATATCTACATTAAGTAGTTTCCCCTTGAAGAAAAACTTGGTAAACATGAATGAGAAACTACAATCTCACCCTCAATTTCAGTACTAAAGATCTTAATAGTTGCTAAGATAATATTCCTACAGATACTGAAAAATAGCCTTCATAACAACAAAAATGCAAATTAAAATGTATACAGATGGCATTTTTATATTTCACTGGGTTAGGGAAAAACATTAAATAATGACACCCAGTAAGATTATAGTGAAATCATCATACTTTATGATTCTAGGATGCAATCTTTCACATTTTAAAATATCTGAAATCCATACCATTTTATAATCAAGAGCATCATGTAATTATTATTAGCCACTCATAAGAAATGCTTTATTACCAACATTAAAAAAATTTTTTTTATTGGGTTAAGAACACTTAACATGAGATCTCCCCTTTAATAGATTTTTAAGAGTACAACACAGTATTGTTAACTACAGGCAAAACATTGTACAGCCTATCTCTAAAACTTATGTACCTTACATAACTGAAACTTTACATTTCTTGATTAACAACCCATTTCTGGGCAGCCTGGGTGGCTCAGCAGTTTAGTGCCGCCTTCAGCCCAAGGCCTGATCCTGGAGACCCGGGATCGAGTCCCACTTCAGGCTCCCTGCATGGAGCCTGCTTTTCCCTCTCTCTCTCTGTCTCTCATGAATAAATAAATAAAATCTTTAAAAAACAAACACCACCATTTGCCTCTCTCCAATCCCTGCTAACCACCATTCTACCCTCTGCCTCTGTGAGTTTGACTATTTTAGATATGTCTGTAAGTGAAATCATACATTATTTGTCCTTGTGACTGGTTTATTTCACTCAGCATAATTTCCTCAAGGTTCATCCATGTTATCCCATATTACAGCATTTCTTTTTATTAAGGCTAAATAAATAAAACTTTGTATGTATATATCACATCTTCTTTACCCATTCCTTCATTGACAGACATTTATTTCTATAATGTGACTACTATAAATAGTGCTATAATGGATGTAGGAGTGCTAATAATTCTTCAAGATCCCGATTTCAATTCTTTTGTTTTAAACACTCAGAAGTGGAATTACTGGATCATATAGATCATTACTTTTTTAAGAAAACTCCATACTATTTTCCACAGTGGCTACACCATTTTGCACTCCCTCCAACAGAGTACAAGGGTTCCAATTTCTCCACATCCTTGTAAATACTTTTTGTTTTATTTTTTTTTTCTTTTTGCTTTTTTAAAAAAAGATCTGAGAAAGTGCATGCACATGCATAAGCACATGAGTGGGGGGAGGGGCAGAGGGTGAGAATCCTTAAGTAGACTCCTCAATGAGGGTAGAGCCCCACACAGGGCTTGATCCCAGGACCCATGAGATCATGACCTGAACCAAAACCAAGAGTCAGATGCTTAACTGACTGAGCCACCCAGGTGCCCCTGATTTTGCTTTTTTGCTACTAACCACTCTAACAGGTGTAAGGTGACATCTCATTGTGGTTTTGATGTGCATTTCCCTGACAATGAGTGACACTGAGCAACTATTCATATATACTGTTTGTATGTCTTCTGTGGAAAAAGCTCTATTCAAATCTTTGGTCCATTTTTTAATTGGGTTATTAGTTTTTTTGCTATCACCAACACTCTCAATGTATAGTGTAGAAAAATAAAGACAATAATTTTGAGTCAAAAAACAACATAGAACTGCATGTTAAGTGTGAAGCTTTGAAATACCCTAACCACTTTAATTGTGTATATTTCTTTTAATGTGTATATTCAAGAGTAATATGATAAAAATCTATGTCTGTCTGAACCTAAAAGATACCTTCTAGTAAGTATTCAATAAAAATTCTAATAAGATAGTATTGTGCCAGTTTAATTGAAAGTTTTTTCTTTTTTAGCAATTCATAAAATGACAGCATACCATATAATTGGTGGTATCCAGTAGATATTTAAATAGTGCTGGTGGCAATGAAAATAGGTGTGACTCTTCAGAAAAGCAGTATGACAGCATCAAAGGCCAAAAGAAAAATGTACATACCCAAGAAACCCAATAATCCTACTTCCAAGAATTCATCCAAATGAAAGTATCCAACAACAAAAAGCTATATACACAAGATATACATGTTGCTGTTCAAAAGCAAACAAGACTAGCAAAATATTCAATGGTACATTGGTTACAGAAATTACTGTAACATAAAAATTAAAATCATTCAGAGTAAAAATTTCATAATGCTAAGTAAAAAGGAAGAATAAGAGAGATGTATAAGTAAAAGTGAAAAATACATACCTTCAAATACTAACCGAAAGAAAGATGGTATACAGGACTATTAATCAGACAAAAAAATGTTAAGACAAAAAGCACAGCTAAAATACAGAAGATCATTATGTAAAACTAAATGGTTCAATTCACTGTATTTCAAGCCACCAGGATAATAATTCACCACAATTTTAAAATTAGATATGCAGCTGACCCTTAAACAATATGGTGCGGGGGGGGGGGGGGGGGGATGTTAGAGCATTGACTCTGAGTAGTTGAAAATTTGTGTATAAATTCTGACTTCCCCAAAACTTAACTACTGGTAGGTAGCCTACTGTTGATGTACAGTTGACTAATACATATCTGTATATATGTTATGTGTATTATATACTATAATCTTATAATAAAGTCAGTTACAAAAAAAAATGTTAAGAAAATTATAAGAAAATACATTTATAGTACTGCACTGCATTTATTTTTTGAGGAAAATTTGCATACAAGTGGACCCATGTTTCAACCTCATGTTCTTCAAGGACCAACTGTAACTTATAAAATAAACTTAGGGACGCCTGGGTGGCTCAGTGGTTGACCTTCTGCCTTTGGCTTAGCTTGTTATCTCAGGATCCTGGGATCAAGTCCCACACTGGGCTCCCCACAGGAGCCTGTTTCTCCCTCTGCCGATGACTCTCATGAATAAATAAAATCTTTTAAAAAAATAAAAAATAAAATAGACTCAAATATAAAGGAAAAATTGAAAGAGTCAAAACAATAAATTTTCAAATCTACCATCATGGGAAGTTTTTATAAAATTAATAAATTTAGAAGACAAAATCAGTAATAGATTATAAAAAAATCACAGTTAATCACTTCAGGCTATTAGGATAGCTAGTATATATTTTTTAAAAAGGAAAATAACAACTATAGACAAGCATATGGAGAAACTGGAACCTTGTGCACAGTGGGTGAGAATATAAAATGGTGCAGTTGCTGCACAAGTTAGGCACTTACTCAAAAAGTTAAACAGAACTACCACATGATTCAGCAATTCCACTCCTAGGCATATACCCCAAAGAAACAAAAACAGAGACTCAGATACCTGTACACCAATGTTCACAGCAGCCAAAAGGTGGAAACAACCCAAATGACCATCAATAGACAAACAAAATGTACTACATATATACAATGAAGTATTATTTGGCCATAAAAAGGCATAAAATTCTCACACATGCTACAACATGGATAAAACTTAAATCATATAAACGTAGGATTTCACTTCTATTAGGTGCCTAGAGCAGGCAAATTCATTGAGACAGGAAATGGAATAGAAGTTATCAGGGGCTGGGAGGAAGGAGTGAAAAGTTACTATTTATTATTTAATGTTTCTTTTTGGGATGATTAAGCTCTGGGAAAATATATAGTGATCATGGTTGCACAATATATGAATGTACTTTTGTACTTAATTTCCCTGAATTGTACACTTAAAAATGGTTAGAACTATTTTATATTTTACCACTATAAAAATATTATTTAAAAAAACTAGTCATAAGCATTCCCATTCCAAGAAAAGGTAAGTTAGTTATCCAAATCAATCCTTCCATAAGAAAAAAATGTAAAAGGCTAAATTAAGTTTTTTTTAAAATCAAGCAAAACAAAAGCTTTCTGAAAGCAATGAAGAGATAACAAGGCATCAAGGAACTACAAGTCCATAAAACATCCCAGATTGGTAAGGCAGTCCAGGAGCAGCTTTACTCTAGGGCAACCACCAATCTTGGAAAATTAGAACCTAGGATTCTTGAGACTCACAAGATGAGTGGGAAGAAAATCAAAGCCCAAAGTCCACAGAAAATGGGAAGTCAGATGGGAGACCCTCTTCATAATAAGCCAAGGACTCACAGGATACCAACAATCTCAGGATCAGAATGGTCTGAAGTGGAAGAGCCCCTGGATAGAATTACAGGCCAGGCAGGAATCACTTGGGTCCTACAGACTCTTAGACTTAACTCAGTTTAAGGTTTAGAACTGGTCCTGCCCATAGTATCTAACAAAGAGATATGAAAGAAAAAGGCACTCAAGGATCATTTATTTCATAATAAGAAGCTCCCTTCACCAGAAAGAGAGGGATTTTATTTTTATTGTATGCCTCAATCAGTGGTGATGGGACAATTTGTTTATAGGGAGAAAAAATTAAAAACAATAAAGTTAGAACTCTACCTCCTATCACACATAAAAATAAACTCCTGGTAAACTAAAGAACTAAAAGTGAACAGCATAACTTTCAGATAAAGTAAAAAGGACTATCATTATGCTGTTAAGAACAAACCTTAACAAAATATGAAAAATGACATATAAAAAATGGCAAACCACAGAATAATAAACTAGATAAAAATTAAAGTGCTAAAAAAAAAAGCCAAAAACAAATAAAGTGAAAAAGACTAGCTACAAATAGAGAATGAATATATATAACACACATGACTGTCAAAGGATCAGCACTTGAAATACATAAACTCCTACAAATGACTTTTTTTGACGATTTATTTATTTTAGAGAGAGAGCGAGCACAGGCACATGCGAGTGGGGGCAGGGGCAAGAGGAGAGAAAATCTCAAGCACACTCTGCAGTGAGCACAGAGCCTGGGAGGGGTGGGGGGTGCTCAATCTCACAACCCTGAGACCAGGCCACTGACTCCTGGTTTCTATCAGGTCCTGATCTCAGGGTTATGAGGGTTCTGTACTTAGCATAGAATCTACGCAAGACACTCTCTCCTCTCCCCCTCCCCATGTACCTACCCTCCCTCAGCACCACTTGGGCTCCCTCTCTCAAATAGATAAATCTTGGGAAAAAAAAAAAAAATGGGCACAGGAGATGAACAAGGAATTCTCAGAAAAAGATGAATGCACAGTAAACAACTGAAAGAGGCCTCAATCTCAATAATCAGCTGACAGGGGCCTCCACCTGTTTAATAATCAGGGAAATACAAACTACAATCTGTATCAGATGCTATTCTATATCCACAGCTTGAGAGAAATTATATAAATCAGACAAGATTATGTGATAAGTAGGATGTGGATACATAACACCTCTGACACTGCTGAAGTAATATGGTACAACCACTTTGGAAAACAATTTGATGTAACCTGAAAACTAAACCTGTGATATGCAATTCCACTCTTCAGTGATGGAGTGTCCCTATGTGTACACACGCACAGCTGTGAGACACACAGTAAGACCATCTGTAGCAGTATGATCTACAATAGCAAAAACTGAAAATAACTTAAATGTCTGTCAACATAACAGATAATTAAATTGTGGAATTTCATAAAATGGTATACTAACTATATAAGACAGAACTATATTAAAATATTTTTTAGGGGATAACTGGGTGGCTCAGCGGTTTAGCACCCGTCTTTGGCCCAGGGTGTGATCCTGGAGTCCTGGGATTGAGACCCACGTCGGGCTCCCCCCCGTGGAGCCTGCTTCTCCCTCTGCCTGTGTCTCTGCCTCTCTCTGTGTGTCTTTCATGAATAAATAAATATCTTTTAAAAAATAAATAAATAAAAAATAAAACATTTTTTACAGCATTTTCAGTTACTATGGCAAGCACCCACCTGATCACTAAGCAATAGCTGATTTCCTCCTTGATACAAAGTATCACAAAGCATGTCCACATCAATATTCAGTTTGGACAGAAAAAAAGAGTGTTCTTGAGTAGATACTGCCAATTGATCTTGTACTAAAGAAACATCCTTTTTTAATTTCTCAGCCACTTCCTCCAGGTTTCCATGGGTTATAAACAATTCTTTTTTCTTATTCTCTCCTTCTAAAAGTTGATAAAGCCTAAAAGGTGAAAATAAAAAATGTAGGAAAAAATTCTCAAGTCAGTACAATTCTCAGAATTATAATCCACTGTATTGGGCAGATCTGGAGATATATAACAGATTGAAAATATTAACCTGGAAAAAAATCAATCTGCTGCTAAATCAAGCAACCAAAATATTCCACCTAAAATACCATCTCATTACAGAAATACGTATTGTAACTACTGTATCTGCTTTCCACTTTCTCATCTCCCAAGTTTTAAATATACTTTTTGACTTGTAACTGCCATTAGCTTACTTCAAACAAAGCATGTTTCAAAGACAGCTCTCAAGAAAACATTTCTGTCACAGAAAATAGGTATGATATAGTAGAAATAGCAATGAACCTGAAATAGAAGATCTAGGTCTGAGTTCTGCCTGTCTTTTGATACCTAGGTCAAGTCAACCACAGACTAAATTGTTCACATCATATATCTATTGCTAAAGAATGGCAGTAGATGTAAGAGACAAAAAATGAAAACAATATAAAATGTAAGAAAAAAAAGTAAACAGAGACTACAGAAATAGTGAACTTGCTACACCAGTCTTATCCATATTTAATTGTAAAATTAAATTCCTAATGAACCATTAGGCTTCTTTAACACTTCAAATATTAATGGCAAAAAAAAAATATTAATGGCAGAAAATCCTTTGGAACAAATAGAAAAATGTGAGGCAGTATTTTCTGCACATTTCTGACAAAAAGGGTTTCTCCTTTTCCTCTGAATTAAAAAAATATATATTTTTTATTTTAATTATTTTAATAAATTACAATAGATTTCACAAAAGTGGTTCAAGTCCAAGGCTGCCAATTTTGTACCCCGGGATGTGACTACACAATTTGGCGGGGGGGGGGGGGGGGGGGGCTGATGGACGTGACACCATTCTTAGTCATGATGTGAATGCCACCCTTTCCATGCCCCTCATCTCATTAATAAGAAAAAAAAAAAAAAAAAAAAGGAGAGATGCCTGGGTGGCTCAGTTGGTTAAGCACCTGTCTTCAGCTCAGGTATTGATCCCAGGGTCCTGGGATCCAGGCCTGCATCAGGCTCCCTGCTCAGCAGAGAATCTGTTTCTCCCTCTCCTTCTCCCTTTGCCCCTCCCCCTGCTCATGCTCACTTGTTGTCTCCCTCTCTCTCAAATAAATATTTTATATATATAGAATATATTCTATAGGAATATATTCTAGAGGAAAATAAACTAATCCTATATATATATATATATACGTATATATATATACATATATATATATAGGATTAGTTTATTTTCCTCTAGTACTAGAGAAACATCAGGAGTAGGTTTCAGATTTTTAAGTCCTTTGACTACTTTAGTACTCCAAATTTAGTATCCTTCTACCATCAACTGCTTAGACTCTAGATAAAAAGAGATTGGGAGGTAGCATTCATTCTCATAGACTCACCTGAGAAGAAACAAAGTCAGTCTTCTCCTTTCAGCTGACACCCTCTCTGAATGCAATCAGTTCTCTGCCTAGCAATACTGAGTACACACCGTGCACTATTCAAACTCTCTGTAATTAAAACTCCTGCCCCAATCTCAAATAAGACATCTAAATAATAGTGCCTAAAGGTGAATAAGACCTTGTATATACATTCACTCCTCCAACCTATCCACCTCAGCTCTGATGCAGCTACTTCTGGCTTTCATACGAATGGAAAAGGGAGCAAAATATTCAAAAGGAAAGAATCATATACAAGAAAAATGAAAGAAGAGAACAGAGAGCCAAACATAGAATGCAAATTATGTTTTAAACTTCCACAATCTTAGTTCACACTCTATACAGTATTTTACAGAAACAAAAGCAATAAAGAAACAAAGAAGAATACCTATTAGTAGAGAAGTCCTTGGTATCAATGGTATTCCTTGAATTTATCTGCTGAGATACTGATGGGTCTGCTAGCATTTCTAATCGCTGGTGGAGCATCGTATTACTTTGACTAAGTTCTTGAACCAAATTTTCAAGTTGACGATATATGTCCCAATGCTTTCTCAATTCGATTTCATATGATAACTGTAGAAGTTCAAAAGATGCTTTTTGCTTTATTAACTGATTTAAAACTAACTCTTGTCTTGCTGTATAATAGTCTTGCTTAGCAATCTGTAGATCAAAATCTCCCTTTACGACTGGCATATTCAATAACTGGGCATTCTCTTTTATCACAGCAGACAAACTTTTATCTTTCATATGAGAGATTTGTTCTTCAAGTTTCAGAATCTCACTGTTCAAGGTAGAAATTTTAGCATCCAAATTATCTTTGCCAAGAGCCTACACAGAAAAAGCAATTAAATGTTAAAGCAGTAAGTATAAAGTTGAAATACTTTTAAAATCATTTTTACTTTACATTTGGAGTCATCAGATATCATGCTAATAAAAACTAAGTTCATATTATTAACAAAAGCCAAAATTACAGTATAAAAAAGGAAAAATATAGACTAAGCCAAAGGTAAACTGCTAAATTTTAATGCTATTACTACCACATATATACGAATGGCTATGAATGGCTACAAATCTTGTCATGCTTGTCTTAATAAAAATCATTAGCACACTACTCACTGAATGCAAATATATACTATTTAAGTTTTCTTAAAACTAAAATAATACCAGTAGCTATTCTCCTAGCTTGCAAAGAATGACAAAACTTCATACACTATTTCAAAGTTTATGTCAGTTATAGGAACTAACTTGGTGCTAGTATTCAGTTTCAGTTGTATTTTCACTCAATTATGTAGTGTTTATGTTACTAAGAAAGTAAGCTTTCCAGGAGTGCAGATGGGTATGTGCACTTATCTGTACATTCTCAACAAAAAAATCAGGGTTTCAGTCCAACAAACTAGATCCCTGACTTCAATAGCACCCAACAAGGAGCAAATAAAGTGGAATACCTATGACAAAGCAACATGGCTCTTTACCTAGATGTCATAAAAGAGGGAATTTCAGTATCCTCTGAGTCTGAACCAACACAAATTTCAAATTCAGAAATTTACTTGTTTCATCCTCCTTTCTAAAAGTACTTTACTATTAACATATCTTCTATTACGAACAATTACAGTATGGATCCAGTCTCATGTTTACCTTTCTAGTGAGGCTATGAAGATTCTCCTCTGCCCATTGTATACTTGACTTCATGTTCAAATTACTTGCTTTCAAGTGAATTAACTCATGTTGAGCACAAATGTAGGCTAGCTGCAGCCTAGCCATCTCCAGCCTTCTCTCCTCAAGGATTTCTCGATTATCACAAATAGATGGTGCCCGTATATCTAAAAGTTGAAAATTTTCTTCATTTGAACTTTCGACTACTTCATGTATACCCTGAAAAAATTGTTTCTTGGTATATAAAGTTAATGCTCCTGTGCTTTGCTCTTCTTGGCTTAAATATTTTTCCAAGGAAAACTGAGATAAAAACACCAGTGGATTTGCCCCTTGATCCAAATTAGAATGTTTGAAGAAAATCATCAGTTTAGCAACTCCATCAGTAAGAGCTTTAAGTTCATTACTTATTTTAGTATTCATGGCATTTAGAATTCCTTGACTCTGCTTCAGCCGTTTAGTGGCTGCTGCTTCTTTAGCATTTAACCTCAGAGATTTGTGGCTTGTTTCCGAAGCCATCACCTGGCATTTATTACGTCGTTGAATTTTTAGGTTCTTTAATTTCTGCAGAGTTTGAACCTCAACCTCTAACTTCTCTAGCTCTTTGTCATCCAGGGTAGATGTTTTCAAATCAGAAGTTTTACAGGTTTTAAGAACTTCATCCAATGCTGCTCCTTCTAGGATGGGCTTGCCTGATTTTTGAAGAATGCTAAAAGCTTCCAATTCTTCCTCAGACAATACATTCTGTCCATTCACACTTCCACAGAACCACTTCAGAAATGATTCATCTTCAACAGTCTCAAACAACCAGTCAAAATCTTCCCCATTAAGAATATCAGCTTTGGGATAATTGATTTTTTTTAACGTTTCCACAAAGTCTTTCCCACAAATCATGGCTGAAAAACCCAGTGAATTTGTAGGGGATTTGAGCTTATGGTGTTGGTATTTAGAAAACAGACCCAAACGCAGACTAATTTTATGTTAAGTCCATAGAGAAGGGAAAAATACTTTTAGAATCTGACTTCTCCTACGGGGCGGGAGTAAAAAACAAGTATTAGACCACAAATATAGCAACCGTATTTGTGAAAGCCAGTACAGATAAATATCAGAGTATCTGGGAACCATCTAACGCAGAGGTAGTTACGGCTGAGGTGTCTGATGAAGACAAACTACACCCTCAGGGTCCCATTCAGTACACTGCAAAAATGATGAAAACTTTCCCAAAGATCGGCCCCTAAAATACACCGTATCTGACACAGCAGGTCAGTTCATCACTCGGCCTAAGTCAACACAAACGTATATAGACAAGCCTGAGCCAGCCGGGCAAGGCGGCCTCTCCTCCCCACCCTTCCTCAGTTGGGAAAGTTCTTGAGGAAGAGTCAATTGAGTATTACCTCCACGACCCGGGGCAGCATCCGCCGTTCACACAGCAGTCCGTGTCCACACCGCCGACCTAGGGCAGACGACAGCCGTCTTCAAATTTAAGATCCACGGTCAGGCCGACCCTCACGCTCCCGTCAGAGAAGGGAAACGTCGCGTGCTCTGGACCGCCGGCAGGAAGACAACGCGGCAACCAGCTCGCCAGCTCACGACGCTGCACCCCCAAACCCAAATGAAGCAAAAAAAAAAAACATTCCCAAACCAAGCCCCCGTGACTTCACAAGGACCAAAGCTGCAGAGGGTAAAGGCACTTCTGGCACTTGCGGAACTACCACCCACGCTCCAAGGGGACCCGAGGGGCGGCGGCCCACCGCGCGCACACGCGGGCCACATGGACCCGCGTAAATAAAACACACACTCACGAAAGCCGAAGAACTGGCGTTAAAGACAAACTGCACTGATCCCAGACCCGCGCGCCCGGCTCGGTGGAGTTTGGGCGCAACCGCCCCCGCCCGCGTCTCAGCGGTCCAGGAAGACTAGCAGAGGCCCCGCCCGGGTCTCAGCCGCCCTGAGGACCAGCAGCGACCCCGCCCCCCTGCCCGGGAGGCCCCGCCCCCACCCGCGTCTCCACCGCGCGGAGGACCAGGGCAGGCCCCGCCCCGCCTCCCAACGGACGCCCCCTCAGTCTCTCACGGGCCCCGCGTTCCCCGCCCACGGCCACCTCTCGCTTCTACTCGCGCTCCCTGTCCTCACCCCTCGCCTTCGCCCCCGCTCCAAGTCCTGAGGACCCCGGCTGTGCCGCGCGGACTAATCGCGCGCCTGAAAGGAGTCCCCAGGGACGCCTGGAAAGAAGCAGCAGCTGCGGGATCGGCGCCGTTCCCACAGCCCCACACCCCGCGACTCCCTGGAAGGGCGAGACCGGCGCCATTCACCTCCGAGAACTCGGCTCGCGCCCCCTCAGAAGCCCGCCGCCGCACTTCACGCCTCGCACTGCCTCACGGGAGCGCTGCCACCCCGCGCACGCGCACAGGGTAGAGGCAGGGCCGTGGCGTGACCGTCTGCGCAGGCGTGGCGTCGGAAGAGGCGGGCCTGGCGAGGAGGGACTTTGGGGCGGAGCTGAGCAGGGCGCCGTCCCGCCCTCTGGCCTGACGTCTCCCAGCGGAGGCAAGCGGATTGGCTCCATGCCGTGGGGAGGCGGGGCCTGGGCGCGCCGGGCCGGATGGAGGTGTGGGTGCGGGTCGGGTTTGTGCGCTGTATATCCTCAGGCCGTACGCCTGCCTACCCTGGCCCGGCTCCTTGGCTCCGGCGGCCCTCGGTCCTGCCGTCGGGTTCCCTAGGTCTCCCTCTAACGAGGCCGTTTTCAGAGAAAGCCTGGCCGCGGCTGGGGGCACCCGACCGGTGGGCTGTGCACCGCCGGGACCGGTTTCAGAGAGCGCGTCTCCTCCCTGAGTCCTGGGAGCGCACGAGCTCTGGGACTCGGCGTCTCTAGGCTCAGCTGCTGTCGGTCCTCGCTTTACCAGCTTTTGCGTTGAACCTTATTTTGCAAAGCACGCCATCCCCAAGCCCTCCCCTGACCACTAAGCAAAAACAGACTTCCTCCACAATCCCATTTTCAAAATATAACTTTTAAAAAAGATTTTAATCATTTATTTGAAAGAGCACAAGAGCACAAGCAGGGGGAGCAGCAGAGGGAGAGGGAGAAGCAGACTCCCCGCTGAGCAGGGAGCCCTACATGGGGCTGGGCCCCAGGACTGCAAGACCCCAGGACCCCAGGATCATGACGTGAGTCGAAGGCAGACGCTTCACTAACTGAGCCACCCAGTCGCCCCTCAAATATATAACTTTTAAAAAGTTGAAAATACAGGAACATAAAAAAAAAAAAAAAAGAAAATACAGGAACATAAGTGGATATGTGTGGT
The DNA here is from genome assembly GCF_018345385.1 of Vulpes lagopus. Classification (NCBI taxonomy): domain Eukaryota; kingdom Metazoa; phylum Chordata; class Mammalia; order Carnivora; family Canidae; genus Vulpes; species Vulpes lagopus. The sequence goes on along the minus strand of NC_054827.1, from coordinate 122,208,100 downwards.
ACGTTTCATAGAGACGAAACTCTGTTTCCAAGGTGGGTGCCAGACCCAGGACATGGGGCACCAGTGTGTGAGCCAGAGAGAGCTGCGCTCAAAGTGCGAGGTTCTGTGCACACCTGGCTGATGCCCCATGGCCGAGCAAGCTGACCTTCAGGTTACCCTGGGTATCGGCAGCAGTTGCTGGAATCCCTACCCGACAAGCTCATTTCTCTCTCACCAGGCTTCTACAGATGAATGACTAAATGTGCAAAGTTTGGGTCCTGTCGTTACTCCATAGTCAGTATCCCTCCACCCCCAGCATGAAATGACCCGAAGGTGGCTTATTAGAGACATCCTCGTCTCCTGTGACCTCGGAAGGGCAGAAGTCTTTCTGGATAATTTTTCTCAATATTTTAATGGGGAGAAAAAGAGAATGGTCTAAGGCAGATATGGATCAATATTGAGTGGAAGATACTTCTTAATTCTTCATTTGCTTTACTTGTCTCTTTTCCTCTTCTAAAATATAACAAAGCCTCAAATGATCTGAAAAGCAAACTTTACAGGGGAAAAAATTCTGATTGGTCCCCCATCTGGCGGAAACCATCCTGCTGGTGAGCTGGGAGAAAAGGTCAGAGCCCATGGACCAGGAGGACTCCCTTGGCCACTGATCCTGGGGGCAGAATGGGACTCAGTGCCCTGAGGGACAGGAGCTGAGCTGGCTGGGAGGGAGGAAGTGCAGACAGCGCCTCCAGGACATTTTGCTGAGGAGGCAGAGATTGAGGGAGGGAGAAGCAGAATGACACGAGATAAGGGGGTGGGAATGTGGCATGGGGGGGAGGGTTTGGATTTAGGTTGAGAGGAACTTGGGGATGTTTATAGACTGTGAAGAGGAACTCAGAAAAGAGGAGAAGAAAGAAAGGGGCTGCTTTTTCTGGAAGATCTCCATGGTCCAGAGGATGAGGCACATGAAGGTGTCCTATAGTGCCCACTTTTCTTTGTAACCTCTGGGTCGTTTCCTGGGCCCGCAATTCTCCGTCTGATTTTTGAATTGCTGACCATGGTGATTTGTTTGAAAGATGTTTGTGGGGCAAAAAAAAGAAAGCCATACAAATATAAAGTCAAAATCAGAACATTATTAGCTCTCAGAGTACAAACAACACACAACAGGTTTCATCACTCAGACCCAGGAAGCTTTCTTTGCAAACTTGACTTATTAGGGCATTTCTGCACTTAAAGTTGTGTTTTGGATTTAAGAAAGCAAATATGTTACATGTACTTCCAGGACAAGTTTTCTTTCCTCCAACCAAAATCATTTGGAGTTTTAGTGGGGTCCTTATAGAATCTAAAGATGCAGGGAACCCACGAAGAGCCCTCTCTGAGGAAGCAGTGAGGAGGCACACAGTGGGCTCAGCAGGCCTCCACACGCAGCTGCGAGCGCACATGGGTTCGTCGACAGCTTTTTCTCCTTCCTTTAGGAATCTTTTTTTCTCCTGCTGCTACTAAAAACTATCTTAGGTTCTGGACAATATGTTTTTAGATATGTCTAAATGAAGTGTGATGTTAAAGATCATTTGTTCCTAGATGCAGTCTTTGGGACTGACGGGACTCCATTCTTGAAGCAACGAGGAGTGAAGTTCTCAGACATGGGAGAAGCTTTATTCTGCAGTAACAAATGTGACAAAAGGTGGCAAGAGACAGATACAGGGAGGTGCCTTGGGGAGAGGAGGAGCAAAGCTGGTTCCCTGAGGGTCAGGAGCCGCCTTGAGGGTACAACTCTGGACCCAGAGGGCCGGCCAGAGACTGGATGACTCTGTTTCTAGCTGACAAGAAGGTGCACTTCTATTCTTCCCATTAGTCCTTCCTAGTCATAAGAAAACAAAGGCTATCGAGGAAGAGGATGGGAAGAAAATGGTTTTGTCTTCCATCATGCTGATATTCATGTAACCAAAGGAAAAACTCCGTGCTCACTCTCAGGAGCAGGTTGAGGTCAGGAGCTCATCAAGATGGTTCAGTTAGGGGTGAGAAGAAGAGTTTGGGGGTGAGAGGGCTCAGAGGAAGGCAGCAGTGAGGGGCCTGATAGGGGGCTCGGGGTCTCATCAGAGCCTCAAGACAGGCCAATAAGACAGTTGAGAGCCACCTTGAACTCAACAGGCAAGTGGCATAATCCCGTTTATGTTCTGGAAAGATCTGCCTGGAGCTAGCATGCACTGAGGGCCTGGCCTGGCTTGGGCCGGGGAACAGAGGAAATAACATGAAAATGGTCTTGCCACTGGATTAACTCAGATTAGACCAACACCCAAATTTGGGGGCCATATTCCTGGCAGAAGTGTGATGGGAAGGGGCATAGGAGCAGGTCACAGAGCTGAGCTGGGAGCTGGGAGTGGTGAGTACATAGGGACGGAGAGAATCTAAAGTGGGAGTGGGAAGCAAGCACTGAAGGTGCAGCAGCCCATGGGGAGAAAGCAGGCTCTGAGATTAAGGCTGTGGGGGGAAAAAACAAAAAAGGCTGTGGGGGGAACAGGACCACCTGAGGTCCTTCTGCCTGCCGAAAAGAGCTTGGAAGGGAGGGCTGATGTGGAGGCAGGGTCCCCCTTAGGGGCGCTGCTTGTAATCCAGGCTGAATCTGGAGATGGCATCTGGTGGCAGGAAGGGTTTTCCCTGAGGACCAGGGTCGGGTCCCAGGCCCACCGCGCTCAGTGGGTGACCTGGGGCAGGTGTGTGCCTTGTCTGAGCCTGTTTTCTGTCTTTGAGATAGGCCCAGTATGAGGACAGCAGGCTCTGATTTCTGCTTAGCACAGCTGGAGCCCCTGTGTGGTCTTAAGTCACAGCAATATTTGGAATTCAGAAGCCCCTCATTTACATTCACACCCCAAGCCCCAGCTGCCTTGTCATTAGGAATTCCGTTTTTTCAGAGACGCTCCCAGGGGGACTCACCCAGTTTCCAGAGGTAAGTGCTGCTGCCTGCTGGGGGAAGGAGGAGGAACCCCAAGTCATCCCCAGAGTGCCCTAACAGCCTAAAGCCTGCTAGAGGGAATCACTGAGCCATCTCTAGTGTGCTGTGATGCCCTGGGGTCCCCAGAAAAGTCCTTTTCTGCTACCCAACTCCCCACTACCTGAGCATTTTGTCTCCTAGATGACTTGCACCCAGGGCCATACCATTTCACACCCCTGCCCTGCACAGCAGGGCCTGAGGGCAGCAGGCAGAGGCCATGCCAAGGACAGGTCCAAGGAAAGTTTCTCAAGGTGCATCCCTGACAGTCAACAGCAGCTGTGTGGACAGGGCACCTGGCTGAGAACACCCAGTACCCACACTGAGCCTGACCACCCCAAGGACCTAGTTGTCCTCATGAGACCCTGCTCCAGCCCCAGGGCCAGGAGCAAAGTCTGAATGCCAACAGCAAGAGCACCTGGTTGGCAAGTGGTGGGGGTGTGGTGGGCCTCCACTTTCATTCAGCTCCAGCTGTGTCTGTCCAGGGAGGCAGCCATGATGGTGGTAGCCAGCTGGCAGTGGGGAAGGACCACAGTCTGTGGGTTTCCCTGAAAGCAGAAGCTGTGGGCAGGGCAGTGAAGGCTGACACAGTCACCAGTGGGCTCAGGCTCCCTACGGAGGCTGAGGAGAGAGGAGCCAAATGTGGTGATGGAAAGAACTGGAAGCGAGAGGGGTGAGGTATAAAAATCTGTATTTATATTACAAAGACAGAATGGTACAGCACAGTCCCTCCCGGTGAACAGGCAGGTGGGTGGCCCAATTCTCTCCGGCGAAGACCTTGTGATACGCTGACCTGGCCAGCACCAGGCCCCCTGGGCAGCCCCAGACTCTGGCACAGAACCTGCCCTAAATGTGGCCCAGGGTCAGAGTTCTGGGGAGAGGGCCCCAGGTTAGCCAGCCCAGAGAGAAGCAGGGGGTGGGAGAGTGGGGGAAGCCTGCCTCACTCAGCAGATGGGGATTGTCTGGGGCCCTCGGGGCTATAGTTGGGCACACAGCTCCATCAGCCAGGAGAGCAGGTCTGGGCACTGGGCTCAGGACTCAAACCGCAGAGGTGGGCCAGGGCTCTGAGGAGGGGAAGCCTTCTCACAATCTCCCTTGCCAGCTGGGCCTGCTGTATGGGGGCCACTTCCCAGGGAGGATGTGGGTCCAGACCTGAGCCTGGAGCTCCAGGATCCCGGCCACTGAGGGCCACAGTGACCCACTAGGTGTATGTGGGGAGCATACAAACAGAGGTCACAGGTACCCCTACAGCCCTGTTCTGCCCCCATCTGCTTTCTACAGGCTCAACAATGCTCAGTTATCCAATGTAGCCTCAGCCAGGCCCCCTCTGGGTCTCTGTGGCCAATAGCAACAGCTAATCCGTGCAAAAGGCAGGGAGCCAGAGGACCGGAGAATGGATGTGTAACTTCTAGCACCAGATCCTGGCCCTGAGGACCACCCCTCACCTGTCTGCTAGTGGCAGGGAGGTCAGCTTCCTGGCCCGTGGCAACCATGGCCTGAAATACCATGGGCTGAGCTGCCAGGAAGGTCAGCTGAGGACCACCATTGGTCACGCAGGGAGGACTTTGCTGGCTAGGGAGGGAGCAGAGCCCCCAGCTAATGGGGGAGCTGGTGCTTTAAGAATTCAGAGCAAAGACCAACCCAGGGCCTGGACTTGTGGCTCCTGTAGTGGGTCTTCAACTCAGGTACTCCTATGCTGCCCAGAGAGGGCTGGATGCTCACCAGGAACACTCACTCTGTGGACATGCTCAGGCAGACAGGAGAAGCCACTCTGGGCACTCCAGACACCCTCCTCACCCTGGGAAGCTGGAAGGGGATGCTGACAGAATCGTTTTCCTTAAAACCAACAGCAAGATGTTTGCATGGTCTCCCCAATTCATGCCCTGTCTCCCACCAACCTGCTTTCCACTTGTCATCCTGAGCCCCTGCAGGGCAGAGTCTGTGCCAGAGATGTTTCCAGGGACCCGTTCTTCCACCCACCCTGGGGTGTCTGTCGGCATGACCAAATATAAACATGAACCTTCCCCCACAATCTGGAAATTAGTTACAATGCACCAGAAAGGGAAGCTGACCCTACTACAGGCCAGCCCCACAGCAAACCACCCAAATATTGCTGTGTGGACAAGGACTTCAGAAACCTTCAGGAAAGGCCAGGAGAGGCCTCCTAATGTCCACGCCTGGCTACCCCAGGTGGTGGGCTGTGTTCAGCAGCTGCCAATGTCTGAAATCTGCAGGCCTCACCCCAGGCCAGGGAGCAGGGAAGGGTCAAGCTGGGTACAGGTAAGAACCTATTTCTCTGGTTAGCAGGCTCCTGACCAGGAGGCCAGGCTGCCCAGTGGGCTCTGACCAACCCCTGGAGAGGGTGAAATGGGGTGCAAGAGTGCTGGGTCACTGGGAGGCCAGGTAGCAGAGAGCTGCCCGCACAGCCCCTGACCTGGCCCCACTGGCTCTCAGGCTCTCACTCCCAGAAAGCCGTGACTGCCACCAGTGGCTGGCACGTGTGGGGAGGAAGCTAGGAGGTCACCTGCTGGGCAGGCCAGGGTGCCCTGGAGCCACAGGGGAGATGCTGGTGGTGGTAGGCGGGGCAGGGCCAGATGTGGGACACAAGGCACACTTGGACAACGGTGACAGACAAGACGAGTCCCTGAGACGCTGGGTCGCTCCCACCCTCAGCAAACAAGGACACAACGGTGGCTAGGAAAATAGAGTACAAAAATCTCGTACAGGAAGTCGAGGCGACACATGCTGATGTTGCTTGGTGGGGAGTCTTTAGAGCTTTTTCTCTTTTAAAAATGTTTCTCTTTTGTTTTAGGGAAAAAGCCTCTCTTCTGGGAGCCCTGTTCTGGGCTACTAGGCAGGGCAGCATTTTTTTTTTTTTGCCTTTTTTTTGCCTTTTTTTTTTTTTTGTTTTTAAAGGTAGATGAGAAAGCCTCCTGAGGACTCTGGCTTCCTGCTGCCACCCCCAGCACAACTAAGCCCCTGCTAGGAGGAAAAGCCCCCTTCCCCACAGGCAGGCAGGTGAGCCAGGGTGGGAGGAGGAGCCAGCATAGGCCAGGGGCCCACATGTGCCCAAAGGACCCTGGAGGGCCTACTCCCCAAGACACGTACCCTCTTGGGGTCAAGTGACCACGTGTGTCTGCATGTGTGCATGTGTATGCATGGGGGCATGTGTGCCTAGGCGTGTGTGTGTGTCCATCTGAGGGACCTAACAGAGCAGAAGCTGCCCAGCTTGGGATGGGGTGGCTTGGCCTGTCCCTAGGAGCCCAGCCCTAGCTCCTGACACCTGTGGGGGTGCAAAAGCCCCTCTCCGCCCACTTGCCCCAGGGTGCTCACCCGAGTCCCGCCCTTCATGGGTCCCTCTGTCCAGGCCTCAGGAGACTACGTGGACTGACAGACAGATGGACAGATGGACGGAGAGCCACGCCTTCCTTCCTTCCTCGGTCCACTCCTTTCTCCTGGGATCCAGGGTTGGGGTGTGAGCTCCCCGCAGTGGTCATTAAGCCCCTCACACGGTGCCCGCCGAGATTTGCAGCAATGATATTTAATACTTCTGGAATGATTAGGAATCTGAGAACAGGCGGCTACGCTGGGCTCCAGGATGTGAGAGCTGGGCCCCGCCTCTCTGCAGGGGTCCCTGCCCAGCTGGGAGGGGTGGGCGGCACAGCGGGCCCTGACCGGCAGGCGGGCGAAGGCGGGCAGCCTGGGTGGCAGCTGGAGCTTCCAGAATGGCACAGCAGCGGGCCCACGGAGAGGCTTTCAAGGACTGGAGGGCTGGCACGCTTGGCCGGGTAGGCAGGCGGGCCAAGGAGCTGAGGGCTCTAGGCCTACGAGAGGCCAGGGCGGCCAGGCCGCCGGCAGGGGGGCCCATAGCCCCCGTCGCTGCAGCCACCGCTCTGCAAGCTGTAGTGGTCGTCCACGTCACTGCTGCTGCCAACACTGTCCAGCTCACCAGGGCCAAACTCCATACCCTCTACGTCCACTTCTGGGGAGAACGGGGAGGGGGTCAGAATCTGAGGTGCCAACAGGGGTTCCTTCAAAGTCAAGGCCGTTCTCTGGCCTTCATAGAGGAGGCAGAGGCTCTGGGGGTGGGGGTTGGAGGGTGGGGGCAGGACGGGGCTCCCCGTCTGCAGCCTGGTAAGGAACACGATGGCTCACTCCTGCAGGCCATCTGCCCTCCATGCCACACCCTCCTCATCCCACTGACTTTTGCTCCACACTGGGGAGTGCTTGCACACTGCTGGGCACACGCGGCCACCCTGCCCTCCTGGCTTTCCCTCCCTCCTGGCCGCTCTCATGACCCACCTTGCTCTGAGTCGTCAGTGGAGACAGCGGAGCCCGTGCTGTCCGTGCGTACACGTTCCAGGCTCTGCATGGACAGCTGCTCCAGGCGCCGCTTCAGGAAGCGGTGTTCTCGCTGCAGCTGCTCCTTGATGCTCAGTGCCCGGCGGTCCTGCTCCTCCAGTTTCTGGGGGTGGAGGGGTGGGGGGTCTGTGAGCCATGGGAGGTAGGGAAGCCATCCCCCCTACCAGAAGAACCAGGGCCCCGGGGCCGCAGGGTACCTAGTCCCCAGGGGGCCCCTAAGGTCCAATGAGCCCCCTCCTCACCCTACTGGGTGGTGACATCACCCGTCCCCTCCTACGCCCATGCCCTGCATCTGCTGACTACCTCCAGGAGACCCACAGCCACTGCCAGCTTGGCCAAGCCAAGCCACGTGGGCCCTGGGCTGGCACTGCCTCCAGGAAGACATCCTGCCTTGGTGGCGTGCCCTCACCCCCGATGTCCCCTCACCCCCTGCTTGCCCCAAGGGCAGCACTCTGCCCCCTTGCTTCTTCATCCTTCCCTGCTCTGCGAGACTCCAGGTCACTGACTGTGACTCTCTCCAAGATCCAGCCACTCTGCCTGGGGCTGCTCTTGCCGTGCCAGCTCAGAGGCTTTGAGGGTCCTTCCTGGAGACCCACCCTGGTTGGCCCAAGTGTCCTAAGAACCGCCCCCAAACCAGCAAATCTGTCTTCAGGCCTTGGGGGCCTGCCCTCAACAATGGCTCACCCCATCTACCCTTCTGCCAGCCCCAGGAGACCAACCCTACCCTCCACCCAGAAGCTCCCAATACACCTGGGCTGCCTATTTCCCATCCCACCCTTCCTGGCCCCATCTCTCCTAGTTGCTGCCCCTTCATGGCCCAGGGCCCCAGGGGCCATCTGCAGCCCACCTTTCCCTCCCCCAGCCTGGCATGGCTAACCGTCCACCCCCACCCCCTCTCAACAAAACCCAGCATGTGCCTGTGACCCCCTTAGCCCTCAGCATCCCCTGTGGCTGCACACCCCCACCTACCACCAGAGCCCCCCAGAGCTCTTAATGTATACCTGCTAGGTGGTTCCCCTCAGGCCCTCTGGCCACTCCCCCTGGGTGTATAGGACAAGCAGGGGTCAACCAATGGCCGTGGTACAGGCATCATCCCACTCACCTTGATGTGCATCTTGGCACGCTTCAGGAGGCTCAGCGTGGTGTGGCGGGTACTGTCAGGGCCCAGGGGTACCAGCTGCTTGAGCTGCTCCAGATAGAGCCTGAGTTTGGCTCGTCTGAAAGAGGAGACATGGAACCATCAGGCCAGGGTGGCACCGCCCGTGGGGACAACAGCAGTGGCACAAGAGGCGGCCAGTCAGAGTCCTGCATGGACCTGCTGAGGGTCCCTCTCTGGGGCTCCCTTCCCAGCCTGGCTGACAGCTTCCCCAGAGCAGCCTGGTACCCGCCTTCCAGATTCCCTAACATGGGAGAGCCCACGGCCAGGGCCTGTATAGCCAGCCAGCCCTGCACAGCCCTCAGGGCCTCAGAGCCCGTGCTCACCCCACTGTCCCCACCATCCACAGTAGGTCCAGGAGGCCAGGGCACAACCTGCAGCGGCAGGCTGCTCCTAGATGTCCAGGGGGCCCCAGGCAGGATTGGCATTCCACTTTGTCACGTTCAGAGTGGTCTCTGGTCATGTCACCACAGAAACACAGGTCCGTTGGGATCAGGGAGGGCCAAGGACCAGCCCCTCCCACCCCAATTTCGTATCTCCTAGAGGAAACAGCTTTATTGTAGATTTTGTCCCTGTGTCTGTGCGGATGAATGCAGGTTTTCACAAAACTGTCCTCGTAAGACCCAGTGGCATTGTTCACATAGCAGCCTTGGCCTTGGGTGAGGGGCTTTGGCCTGTATCCTGCCCATGCAGAAACCCTACCCTTCCTGGCTCATCTCTTCTGAGAAGGACAAGCTGGCAGAGACCACCAGGGTGGCCACAGCTCACCCTGAAGCACACCCTGGCCACCATGATGGCCCAGGAGACCCTGCCATATCCACGTGATGGACCATCCTGGCAGGAAGGCCTGGCTGCACTGCTCTGCTTAGGCTGTACTCTGAGAGAAGACCCTGGAGGGCAGGGTGCAGGTGTTTTTGTGAGGTCTTGACAACCTGCTGCCCAGCTGCCCTGCCAGCACCATGGCCAGGGCATGCTCCTTCCCTCATTAAATGCCAACCTCTGCTGTCCCAGCTTTTCTCCTCTGTCCCCGACATGCAAAAGCCCCAGCACATCTACGGCCTCTTGTAGCCTTAGAGCCTGGGAGAAAAGTGGGCAGGGATGGTTACTTCTTCTGGACTGAGGGGGCACCCAAGGCCTGGGAACAGGGGCAGCTGGGTGTGGGGCAAGAGCCCATCTGCAGAGCAGCAATAACAGTCCCACCCTGTAGAAGGAAGCTGGCGGCACTTAGATCCCATGGCCCTACATTTGTCACCCAAGCCCACATGGCTCCTTCCCACTGACAGGGCACCTCCCCACCTAGGATTCCAGCCCACAGCACCCCCAGGACCTAGACGTGTACCTGAGTGAGGAAGAACCTCCAGGACACAGGACTCCGGCTGTGCTCTGCCTCAGGACCTGACAGCCTGGGCACTGGGGACCTGCGTGTAGAGCAGCCCCATGCTCTGCCTGGGGGCTGAAGGACCTTCAGAGAGGAGCTCCCACCTCCACACAAATACAAGGCTGGGGAAGGGGGCATGCCAGCATGACCACCCGGAATCCGGGAACCTCTGCTCCCCCACCTCCAAGGGGCTGGAGTACCCCTGCTGCACCGCTGCAAATGGGGCCAGGAACACTTGGCACCAGCTGCAAACTGTGCTCTGTGCTCCAAGAGAGGCTTGCCAGGCAGAGAGCCACCTTCCCACAGCAGGCCCTCCTGTCCTGCCACCCTCACCAAGCTCACACGTGGGGTCCCCTTGTCTGTATGCTCTATAGCAAATGGCAATGCCGACAACCTACTGCGTGGTTACATAAGCAGTATGTGATCTTTGTGTAAAATCAAAGTGCAAAACAAGATAAAAAATAAAGTACCCCAAATCCCACCACCATCATTTTAGTGTATTCCACATTCTCACATCATGAATGTTCAGTGAAAAAATTGGCGTACGGAACCATCTATGTGACAAGGGACCCAATATCGTTTAAAAAAAACAGCAGACGCACACAAGAGACTCAACAGGACACAATGACGAGCAGGAGGCATGCGTCTCCAGGTGATGCGGTTGGCAACGTTTATTTCTTTGGCTTTACGGTTTTGTTTTGTTTTTTTGTTTTTGTATTTTCAGGTTTTCTATGCTAAAAAAAAAAAACCACACATTACTTTTACAATCAGAAAGAGAATTTGTACAAGAAAGAAAAAACACAGCTAAAAAGACAAATAACAGTGGAAAAATATCTGTAATACACATAAAAGACAAACGGTTAGTATTCGTGACATTTTGAGCTCATACACATCAAAAATAAAAAGAGGAATATCTTAATATGGACATGGGCAGAGGACACACACAGCCAAGTTGCAGAACACAGACAGCTAAGCTAAACACAAAAGCGACTAGGCCGCACAGCCGGCTAGGAAATGAGCACCCGGCAGGGGAGGCGGGCACCTGGGCGGGACAGCCTAGACTAGCTGGCTCTGGGGCTGGCCCAGGCACCCAGCCACGCGTCACTTGCAGGGAGCAAACAAGGGCCACGGCAGGACTTGAACCCTTGAGTGGCACCTGCACTATCCCCCAGGTGTGCAGCTTTCCACAAGGCCAGCTCCACCATGGGACTGAGCAGAGCACCATGGCTAAGGACACTGTCTGTGTGGACACGGGGCCCAGGGGGAGGAAAAGGCTCAGACACGGGAGGACAGTGCTCATGCGGTGTCAGGGGAAAGGTCGAGTTATGAAACCGTGGATAACACAGTCCCACTTTTATCCATGTGAGTTAGTATCCGCGTGGAAGAGGATGCAGGTGTGGCCTCCCAGCCGCCTAGGATGGCTCTCTCTGGGGTAGGGTGCAGGGGAGGACCCCTGAGCATCTGTGATGGACGTGGACGGGCTGCTTTAGATATCCTAAATCACAGGCTTCTCAAAGGACACAGAGAGCCCGCCAGACAATCCCCCTGCAAGGCTTAGCACCAGACCACACACCTGCCCAAGTCCCAGAGAGCACTCAGCCAGGACTGCAGTCTCGGTGGGGCCAGACCCAGCTCTGCTAGGCACTGGCTGTGGGGGCCCCAGGCAGGTCCTCACCCTCCTGTGTCCCACATACAGCCCCTGGGGGGAGCGGAGGAGGTGCCGAGGCCCCGCAGCCTGGGGCCGCACTGGGCCCGGGGGAGCCCTGAGCTGGAGCCGCCCCAAGCTGGAGCGGCCACGGTGCCGCAGGCCCTCTGCCAGCACCCCGTGGCTGTCCCCAACATTCCTGGGAGCTTTGAAAATTCACCACTTCCTGAAGGAACCCTGTGTGGATTCAGGAGGCAGAACTTGCCTCTGGGAATCACCGCATTAGTGTTAATAGCAGCTTGGTCTCTGGCCACTGGCCACAGCCCAGCTCTGGACACAAGTCCTTCTTAGCTTCTCACCACAAGCCCCTGCTCTGAAAAGGACGTCCCAGTGTCTGTACAGCCCACACTCTGAGCCACCCCAGGTCCGGCTGCCAGGGAAGAGGTCAGAAAAGGAGGAGCTGCCCTGCCCTGTGGCTACCTGGGGAACGAGGCCCCTGTTGGCCTCTTCTGCTCACCTGTATCCTCTAGCTGTGAGGTTTACAGAGACCCTGTGCTGCACCAGGCAGGTGGGGATGGCCCACAGGGAGCCCCTAATCCACACACAAAAGGTCTGGAGCTGGGACAGGAGGCTCATCCTGCCAAGGAACACCCAATCTGCCTGGCCCCCGGGCCTGGGGTCAATAGTGGAGCACTGGCCCTAGCAGAACCACTGGAGCTGCTTTCTATGAGGGAGGATGGGGAGGCCTGGGAGGAGGACCAGCGAGGCTGACCAGGCTGTCTCACAGAACAGGCAGGGGAAAGCCCTGGGGGCCTGACCTGGCACACCTCTAGGGAGGGCGACCTCCAGGGCCTGCTCCCTGGGGCTGGCCGGGTGACCCAGCCAGTGCTTCTTCCTTCCTGTGGCCAGCAGCCAGGAGTATCTTGCATCAGCACTGGGCAGCCACAGGTACAGCCTTGACCCAGGTCCCTACCAGGGGCTCTCTGCATCTATCTGTTGTCCAGGAAGGCACAGGACCCTGCATGGGGGTGGGGGAGTGGATAAAGACCTCAAGCGACCCATCTACCCTGCTTCTATGTTTCAAAAGGACCCTCCAAGGGATCCCTGGGTGGCGCAGCGGTTTGGCGCCTGCCTTTGGCCCAGGGCGCGATCCTGGAGACCCGGGATCGAATCCCACGTCGGGCTCCCGGTGCATGGAGCCTGCTTCTCCCTCTGCCTGTGTCTCTGCCTCTCTCTCTCTCTCTGTGACTATCATAAATAAATAAAAATTAAAAAAAAAAAAAAAACAAAAAAAACAAAAAAAAACAAAAGGACCCTCCAAGACCCAGCCTAAGGGCAAGCTTCAGGAGAAGGTCACTGAGGCCAAGGCCAGAGTCAAGGGGCAGTTGTAGGGGTCGAAGGCCAGCAATCTGTCCTGCTCTGAGAGCTGCCATGCTCTTGGCACCCGATCTCCCATAGTATCATCCCCCTTCTGCACGGAGAGGCTGGTTTCCCAGGCACTACCCCAGGATGCCTTCTCCAGAACACTTCCACATGCCTGTCCAGGCCCCTGGGTCCCAGTGAAGGCTAGCCATCTCCTCCAGCCTAGGAGTGACCCAGGGTCTGCCTGGCTTTCTAGGCCCCCGCACTTGCCCCACCTCCACGGCCTCTCAGGAACCCCTCAAACACACAGGAGCAGTCCAGGAAGTACGGTTCCTCCAGAGAACACAGTGTCCTGTCCCTGCCCAGCTCCCGCCCAGCTGAGGGCCGAATCCCAGGGGAGCGGAAGCTGGCGCTGCCGTGGGCGTCGGGGGGGGGGGGGTGCGGGGGGGGGGGGAAGACACAGAGAACTGGCTAAGCTCCAAACCTTCCCAGAGCAAGCTGGGAGAGTTCAACTTGTATGCAGGAGCCCCCCTCCCACACTGGCCCATTTCACAGGTGGCAGCAGAGGTCAGGAAGAAGCTACCGTGTGGCAGCCCTTGGTCCTGGAACCAAGGTTCCTGCCTTTGGGGTCTCTGTGCCCACCCATAGCTCCCACCACCCCACTGAGATTCACCATGAGGGTCCCTGTGTGCAGGGCTGAGCCTGCCTGCATCTTGTCCCTACTTCAGAGTGGGCCTAGGCTTCTGGAGCCGCTGGGGGCAGAGCCAGGCCCATAGCACCCAAGCTGGGATCAGCTGGGGAGGCTCCCCAGGGCGTACCTCGGGCGACAGTGCTCCCCTTCCCTGCCCTCTCGGTCCTCAAAGGACCCAGAGCAGACCAGGCCCTGCAGCCAGAAGGTGGGCATGAAGGGTTCCACAGGATCCTGCCCCTGGCCAGACCTTCCCCGCAGCCCACATAGCCAAAGACCAGCTGCTCTTCCCACTGCCCCATGTGAGATCAGTGGGAGCTCCCTGGAAGGCAGGCCCCAGGGTGCAGTGGACCCCAGACCAAGAGGCCCAAACCCTCCTGGTTGGAGGCCAGTATCCCAAGAGCTCTCTTGAGAGCTGCTCCCAAAGGGACTCAGATGCCCCATGTTAGATGGATCTCCTGCTCTAGAGAGCAGGCATGCTCCAAGACCCTCACCCGTGCCCTCAACTTCCAAGGGCATGGGTCCCATGTCTGCCTCCTGAGGGCAAAGCCTGACTCCTCCTTTACAACTGACCCTCCGCAAGCAAGGGTGCGGCTGGTAGCATGGTCAGCTGTACCCAGGACACACAGGGAGGGGGATTAGGCAGCTCATATGGGTGACTGGGGGGTGGGGGACAGGGCATCACTTACCTGTGCTTTTCTAGTTCATTGTGTGAAGACCTGTTTAGAGAGATAGAAAGACAGAGCTCACTCTGCTGCCTAATCACCAATACAAAAGAATGACAGCTCTACTCAGGGGCCTAGGAACCTGCAGATGGTGGCAGGATGAGGAGGGCTGGGGCAGGTGAGCAGCTGCGACTAAAGGCAGGGTAGGGGAACCTTGCACCAAGTGACCAGGACAGGAGACACAGAGGTGCAGCTGCGTCTAGGGATGCCTAGGGCCACCTGGCTTACTCAGTGAGGCATTTGGGGGCTCTGGAGGCAAGATGCCTTCCAGAAGGCACTAGGACTGATCCACCCTGTGCTCCCAAGGCTTCCTGGGCACTGAGCCACCAGCCTTGCCCGTTCCACACTCCTGGAGGCCAGCAGGGTCTTTGGGGCCCCAGGAGCTGGCCTAGAGGGCCAACTGCAGGTGAGGACATGGAGTGGTCCTGCCCTGACATTCCCAAAGTGCCACTCCCCTGCGGTTGGGCTCTCCCACCAACACAATCACAGTTCATTGCACCAGTGGGGATACCCAGGGACAGAGCCGACCCGGCCCAGGTGGGAGACTGAGGCTGGCCCTCCTGCTTCCCTCTGGGGCCATGGTCCTGGCCTCCCTGGGTCCAGCAGTGGCCCTATCTGCTGCTCCAGCCCTACCCACCTGGCCCATCCAGACAAGGGTACAGAATCCTGAGGACCCTGGTAGGCAGTTCCGTGGTAGTTGCCTTGTAGGACAATAATTCAATAAGGTCAATTTCCCAGTTCCAGAGTTTTTTCCCAGTTCAGGTGGGGACCCCATGGACAGCCAGGGCTCCTAGGCCTGCCAGGCTGCCTCACATGTGAGCAGAGGGCCCAGACTACCTCAGGGGACACCCAGATTGAGTGTTGTGTCCCCCTATCCCTCACTCTTTCCTGGAGCTTCTGCTGACCTCTGCCTGCCTGCCCACACTCTCCTGCTCCCAGGAACTCTGGGCTAGGTGTCTCTCATCCCCATCCAACCAGCCAGAGTGCCTACCCATCCTTCTTGCCTCTGCCACCTACCATGGTTCATGGCCCTATCAAAGCCAAATGGGGTCCAAGGCCTCCTCTCTGCTCACCAGGGCCACCTGGGCCTCCCTGTGAAGCTTTGAGAGAGCCTCCAGACCTGGGTCCTGGGGGGTCTTGAGGGCCTGCTGGTCACAGGAGCTGGGCAGGGAGCCAAAGAACCTCTGCCGGGCTGGCCAGGACCAGGAAGGAGCAGAGCTGTCAGGTTCCTCTCAGCCAGGACCACAGCCCCTCAGTGCGGGTCTAGAGGTCTGCTCCCATGTGAAGGATGTGAGGGTTAGTGAGTGTCCTTCGACGTAGAGGGCTTGGCCACCCCCTCACAGTCTGGGTTACACTCCTCCTGGAGGGCAAGGGTCACTCCTTGGCTAGCTGGGGATGAGAGGGGCCCAGAGCCCCTCCTGGGGCTCCTCCCAGGCCCAGACATCTGCAATGGCCTGTGGCAGGTTTGTAACGTGGGTCCCAGGAACACCCTGTCCTACACCTGGGAAGAGGGGCCCCCCGGGCTGGAGCCCTGCTGAGAACATTCTTGGCATCACTTCGTTCGCACCTCACTTTGGGCCCTCCAGGTAGGAACTCCTGCACCCATGTTCTCGGAGGACCTGAGCCCCAGCAGGCTGGCTCCAGTTTCCTCTTACTGAACCACTGTCCCCAAAAGCCCTTCCTAGAGCCCTGGCAATAAGGGGCCTCCTGCACACACATTGCCCTCCTGACCCACTGCTCACCCCTCACCCTGGGCCCAGCTGGGCCCACCCTTTCCCCTCACTTTGGTGAGACACAGATACCTTGCATGGTGGGACATCCCTGTCAAGTCAGAGGCCCAGGACCCTCTGAGCCCTGCTCTGCCCTCACCCCTGATCTGGGCCGACTGGGCCCAGCTGGGTAGGGACAGCCTTTGTGGCCCTCTCACTGGGGGTTCCAGCGGCTCTACCCAGAGAAGGGGCACGGAGGCAAACTGCAGCCCAGGAAACCCCGTCGGCCCTCCCCAGGGCCCTCAAGGTGGCAGCACATAGAAGGCCAGGAGCCCACCTCAGAATGGGGGTTCCAAGGATGGGAGGCTGGCCCCAGGCATGTAATTCAATTTCTCAACACCTGCTTTCTCAGCCTATGATGCATCTATCCTGGGTTGGGGGAATAGTAGGAGAAGCCCTCAGCACACCAGGAACCCCAGAGTCTTAATTATGACTCTGGCTATCAACTCTGGGTACCTCATAGGACTCTAAGGTCACGTTCCAGAGTTTCCACAGGTGCCAGGGCATGTGGGGCAGTGAGAGCCAGCTACTCCTCCAGGACACCAGAGAGGGGGTGCCCTCTCACAATCCTTTCCCAAACCGTCCTCAGCAGGGGACCAGGAGCTGGGACTCAGAGGCACGTCCGGCCAGGGCAGATGGAGACTCAAGCAATCCCCTGCCAGGCCCAGGGCGCCAGAACGTCACAGGAGATAGGTCCTTGTGCCAGCCATTCTGTTTCCCAAGAACGGGCAGGCCACAGGAATGAGCCGCACCCTCTGCCAAGGGGCCCCCAAGCCCCCTGCAAGGTTCCCTGCCTGACAACAGGGTCCAGAGCCGGAGAGGCCAAGGCCGTGCCTGGTGTGCTGTGGCCCTCTTGGCCCTCGCAGTGGGGAGCCCCACCAGAGCCCTAGCTCAGGGTCCCTCCTGCAAGGATGTGCACCCCAGCTTTATGCTTCTACAGCCTGGGAAGGAGGCCAGAGTAGGGGGTGGGGGAGTGCTGGCACCAGGAGGGCTGCTGAGGGCGGCCAGCACCTCTTCCGGCTACCCTTCGGGAGGGCCTCCTGTCCAAAGAAGGGGACCCGACACTTGTCGCCGCAGCTTCACATGTGTCAGGACGATGGGCAGGGGGGCCCCGGGCACGGCCTGCTTACGCCCTCTTTGTCTAGGCCCTGCGGGTGGGGGTGCTCGGCGCAGCAGCGGGGCAGACGCGGCCACCCCCCGCGGCGGGCAGTCCCATGCAGTGCGCACCGACCCTCAGTGTCCCCGGACGCACGGGGCCCCGGCCAGCGCCCACCGACAACTTTTCTTCCTGCCCGGGAAAGTCCAGAACAAGTTACTAGCGGGGAGCGGCTGCGGGAGGAGACCCCGGGCGGCGGGCGCTGTACGCGTGGCACTGTTTACGCGAGAGGCCGAGGAGGCGCGGCCCGCGGGAAGATGGCGACGGCGCGGGCGGGGCCGGCCGGGCGGGGCTGCGGCCGCGGCCCGGGTGCTCCTCCTCCTCCAGGCTGGCCGCCGGGGCGCGCGGCCGTTGCTGGACTGCGGCCCGGGGGTCGGGGCCGGGGGAGGGCGCTCCGGGGCGGGAGGGGGGGGACAACCCCCGGCGCCTGGCCGAGCGGGGTGGGGGGCGGTACCTGTTGTTCGGGGCCTTGCGCACCAGGCCAGCCGCCTTTGTCTTCTTCCTGGCGAAGTCCCCGTCGAAGGGCAGCACCGAGGCGTAGCCGTGCTCGGCCTCTGCGGACAGACGGCGCGGTCAGCGGACCCCGCCCGGCCCCGGCCCTGCCGCCCGCCCCCCGCGTCCCGGCGCACAAAGGGGCGCGGGCGCTACCTCGGTCCCTGCGCTCCAGGTACTCGGCCGCCTCCAGCAGGATCAGCAGGGAATTCAGCTTCATCGTGCCACCCGCCCGCGCCCGCCCGCGCTCTCCGGGACGGCGGCGGCCGCTGCCCGGCCCTCTCCGGCCGGCTCCGCTCGCCGCCCGCCCCGCGCGCCCGGCGACCCTACTTCCCCGACTCCCGCGGACTCCCAGTGCGCTCGGCCGCCACCCTCCGCCTCGGGCCCTCAAATTGACACATAAGGGCGAGCGGCGGCCGGCGTAGCCAATGGGGGCCGGCGCTGCGGCTCTGGGGGCGGGTGCTGGGTCGGGCCGGGGCCAATGGGAGCCGTCCGAACGCCTCGGGCCGGGCCGAGAATGTTGACAGATGCGATGCTCGGTTCCTATAGGCCGGCCGCGCTAGTAACAATTTAGAAGCCCAAGCTTAGCAACAGCACGTGGTGGCCCGGCCCCCGCGCTCGCTGACTGGTGGCTGCTGTGCATGTTAAGTAGGCTCTGCGCGCCGATTGGCCCGGAGCGCTCTATGTAAAACAGGCCCCGCGGACCAATGGGCGGCTGCGGGGCGCGCGGCCAATGAGGGCGCCGCGGCCGGACGGGTTGCCGAGAGGAAGCGGAGTGCCGGGGGACTGCAAGCCCCGGGGCCGGTGCTCCGGGACGCGTGAGGGTACGCGGGCCATGGGGTGGGCGCACTGTGCAAGCCCCGGCCACCCCGGGACAGCTCCACGGGGACAGGGGACCTAGGGTGGGCTGCAAAACGATACCCTTTCCCGCCGGACACAGTGACCGCAGCGAGGGCCGGGGGCCGGGGGCGGGAGGAGGGGTGGAGGAGGTCAGAGCCCAAGAGCCGGATCATCTCAGCGACAATGACCCAGAGAGGGAGGGCGCTCTGAGCTGCCCGCTGGACCCCAGGCCCGAGCGGAGGGGCCCCAACAGTGAGGGTGGCATGCTCATATCTGAAGAGCGGGGACATCCCAAGACGTTCTCGGTGCTGGTCCCCTCTGGCCAAGGAGCCAGGGAAGCGCGTTCTAAGAAAGAGAGTTGCCCTCCGCGAGAGGGGATCAACCCCTCCTCAAGCTCTGGCTGCTGGGAGAGAGGTCCTCGTGGCCACGCCGGCCGGCACCGTAGGAGCAGCAGCATGGAGGGTAGCCCCACACTGGCCTTGGGTCCCTTCCGGCTTCCTTCTCACCCATTGTTGAGACGTCTTGCCTGGGAGCTGCTGAGGACGGGGCCAGCAGGTTGAGAGGGTGGGGATAAGGTGGCTGGACCCCCACCCTCCCTGCCCAAAGTTCTAAGTGGGGCACTGCTGCCACCAACAAAACAGAACAGAAACTAAAAATCTCAGCACTTTCTGTCCTAGGAGCTATTGAATGTTTCATATACATTCCCTCATGTATATCTGAATCCCCAATTTACAGATAAGGAAACTGGAAATCCTGAGGCTTAGGGTTTGGTCAGAATCTCCTTGCAATCCCAGTAGCATGTACATTAGAGCTCCCATAAGGTGACTCAGGGCTGGTGACCCAGGAGCATGGAGAACAGGCCACCTCCTGCCCCAACACTACTTGCCAGGGGGTGAGAACCAGTTGTGTGACCTGAGAAATGGGGCTAGGGATGTGTTGTCCACTCCCCAGCCCTCCCAACAGAGCTCAGTGAGACCCAATGGGGAACTTGGATACTGCCATTAGACAGCCCTGCATGGACATTAAGACAGCCCCTGGATGGTAACCCCAGCCCTTCCTGCTCCTGCCCCACAGTCAACCCAGAACCAGGGCAGAGGCCCTAAAGCCGCACAGGATAAAGGAGGTGCCCCACTCTGGGGAGGGGCAGATACATTCAGAGTTTGGGGGTGTAGGTTCACCTAAGGGTCAGCATTTTGCAGAGTCATTTCATCCCTGCTTATGGGAAGGGTGGGTTGCTGGCCCCAGTCTTAAAACTGGCACCTTGTCCAGGTGAGTGCACCTGCTGGATGCCTACCCTACTAACTGCAGTGGGGTGTGAGGCATGCTCTCTGTCACAGCCAGTGGAGCAAGCACCCAGGCATAACCATGGGAACCATGTGCACTCTGCACCCCAGCTTGCCTCCATCTGCAGCCTGGCTGTTTCCGGGACCCCTTTCCCAAGCACTCCCCAATAGCTCCACGCTGCCTGCGAGAGTGGGTGACTCCAGAACACAAGCTGTGTGTGGGAGGGAAGGGAAAAGTGGTCTGTGAACTAGGGGCTGGACAGGAGGGCCAGGGACTGGCATGGGTGAAGGCATCAGGGCCCCAGGCGTGGGGAGGCAACCAGGGAGGAGCCTTGTGGACCAGATAGAGCCCCCAGGGAGGATACTAAACTGCAAGGGAGGATGAACAGGGTTGGGGCAGTGTTCCTCTCATGTGGGGCCAACCAAGTGTCCACACCCACGAGCCTCAATGTGCCCTCTCCAGGTATGTTGGGGGTGGGGTGTGGCATAGGTGCAGCTGGCTGGGCCAGGCTCCAAAGCGCAGGCCCTGTGCTACCCCTTGGTGTGTAGGGCAAGTGTCTAATGATTGTGTCACCTCTTCCAGGGAGGCTTCCCTGAGCTGGGGCTAGGCTGGCTGCCTCCTTACTTCCCCTTTGCCCATGCCTGCCCAGCCCTTCCCACCCCTTCTCCAGAGTCCATGCCCCTGAGGATGGATGCAGACCTCTCAGGCCCCCTCCCCCACCTCCATCTAGAGCCGGAGAGGGGCCACAGACCTCTCCTGCCCACCACTCCCGATCATCCCCCAGGCACCCTGCACCATGCCCCGTGCACCAGCCCACACTCTCTCCCTGTCCTTTGGGGGAGCCCAGCCCACCCCAGAGCTCCCAGCCTGGGCTGTAGGAGAAGGAGTGGGGCCTGGATCCAGAAAGGACTTCTCGATTTGACTGGCAGGCGCCCTCTGCCCGGGCTTTCCTGGCTTCATCCTCCACCTCCACCCTGGCCTCGGCGTCCTCCTCCTCTGGCATTTGGAGGATGACAGGAGGCTTGCTGGCATTGGAGCTCGGGAAAGGCAGGCTTAGTCCCCACCTCCAGGATCCTATGAGGGTATTCAGGGCTCTGAGGAGATCTGAGGGAAATAAACCTCTAGGAAATTGCTTCATAGCTCCCCAAGCCTCCTGGGTCCTGGCTCCCTTTCCAACTTCACAGCCCCGACTTGGAAACATGCCCATGGCCCTCAGCAGCACCAGGAGGCACCCTACCCCATCCAGGCTGTGAAGGTCTGCAAGGCCCTTCTTCCTCCAAAGCCTCCTCCTCCTGCTTCTAGGATGACCCAGCCCTGGCTCCACCTCCTCCCTTGCCTCCTCAGTCACTGGGGTAGACTCCCTAGTCCCCCTGGGTCCCCAGCCCCAGCATTTCAGGCAGGAGGCTGAGAGCAAAGGGCTGCCCTGCCTACTGTGGATGTGGGGATGGGAGAGCTGTGCAGGTTTGGTTAGCTCCCAGCAGGCAAATTCTGGGACTGGGGGTGGGGCAGGGGTGGCACGGAGCCTGGCCTGGGGTCATCAGGCACTCCAGAACCATGCCTAGCCCAGCAAGACAGCCAACCTTCCAGAAGCTGTGGCTCCCTTGCCCTGAGATGTCTGGTGTGTGCCAGCACCAGAGGAGAGTCCCAGGGGGCTTCTGTTGCTGGGTCCCCCTAAAGTGTCCCTGGATTCTAGTCTGGCCACAACACCTTGGCCACGTTGCTTTAACCTCTCTCAGCATGTGTCACAGCTATAAAACAATTGACAATACCTGCCTTTTGGTGTGGCTTTGGGGTAAAAAGAAGGATCCATGGAAAGTCCCAGGCAGCAGTGGGCAGGACACAAAGCAGTGCCCAGAATGTGGTGGTAATATTAACATCAACCCCAAATCAGCAAATGCTTCTAACCGTTGGCCTTACACACAGAAATATGGGGCAGGGTCTGCCCAGTCACAGTCAGTCAGCATCAGTCACCGTTGAACCTGGCTGGGTTGGAGTGGCCGCTGGCCCAGCCATCCAGCCACAAGCACCAGGCTGGGCCTCTGAGCATTTGGGGGTCTTCAGCAAAGCTTAACATTCAGGAGAAAAGGGTCTCCAGAATACATAAGGGGCAGCAATGTTATCAAGATGCATGAAGACGTAATTAAATGTCTGCTTAGCTAACATGATGTCAATGTTATTTTTAAAATTAAGAAAATAGTTTATTATATTTGTGAACAATTTTGAGAGTAGATTTTTTTTTCTCACTTTACAAGTTTTCCCACTATACTAGATGACCCCGGGGACAACTAAGACAATTGTAAATTAAATGAATTTGTGTGTGTGTGTGTGTGTGTGTGTATGTGTATGTGTGGCCAAGATATCCAGAGGGCCAGAAGCTCTGACAGCTCAGGGCCAGGGACCTAGTTGGCTTCCAGGCCCATGTGGGGTGTGACCGGGGACCGGTGTTAGCCTTGTTGCTGCTCCAAGGCCACTGATGGCTGTGGGCCCACTCCTCTCTGAGGGTAGCCAGGGCTAGGTGGGCAGGTCTCCCTCCCACAGACAATAGGGGCCTCCAGGCCCAACCCAAAAGCTCCTCTCCCACTACTGCCTTCTGGGGTTCTCTGGCCTAGGCTTTTCTGGCCTGTTCCTCCACCTCTTCCAGGAAGCTTTCTGGGCCTTCCAGGCTGTACCTGCCTGCTACATGTGGTCTTAGGGCAGAGACCTTCCAGTCTTAAGCTGGAGGCCCTGAAACCCACCACCAGCTCCCCACACCTGGGCACCTGGTCATCCAGCAGCTTCTATGTCTAAAACCACATTACCGCCTCTGATGGGACCCTGGGCTCTGTCCCACCCACCCATCTCGCTGTGAGGTGTCCAAACCACAGATCTGACCATGCCTTCTCTTGCTCAGAACTCTTCCATGACCCCCCAGTGCCCTCAGAACAAAGCCTGATTTTGGTGCCTGGGTGACCCAGCCGTGATCCCTATCTGTACCCTATCCTTGCCAGGACTGCCACCATTGCTCAAACTCTCAGGGCTGTTCTGTGCTTCTGTGGCCCTAGCATCCTATTCTCCACAGATATCCTGCTTATCCCCCAGGGCCCAGCTCACCCAGCCAGCTCACCCACCTCTGCCCAGACCTGCAGACCCCCAAGAGCAGGGCAGGTCTGCAGTGTCTGCATGTCCATCTTTGCCCAGCTCAGGTGCAGTGAGCAATACCAGCAGAATCCAGAGACTTGCTTGCATTTTTGTCTTTGGAGTGACATTAACTTTGAGCAACTGCTCTGTGCTAGAATCTGCCCCTCACTAGTCTCAGAGGCAGGAGAGGCTCTGAGAGCTTTGCTGACCCCAGGCTGTGCTCTGAGAATGTGAGGGTGGGGGTTGGGTCGATGCTGTCTGGGAAGGCTGCCTAGAGGAGGTGGCTTTGGGTAGGCCTCTGAAGAGATAAGTGCCTTCAGGACTCTGGGTCATAGGGTTGGCACAGGCAGGCACTTTGAGTACTGTTCACCTTTCCCCAGCTCCTTAACTACAGAGTCCAGGGAACCAGAGGAGCTGGGAGTGGCAGAGAAACCACCTGCCTCCCTGGTGCTATTAGCCCTCAGCCCCAGCCCTGGTGGTTTCAGGTATCCAGCTCCAAGCAGGACCCCTCCTCCCCACCCTCAGACAGATCATGGATGTGGTCTGCCCGATGTGTAGTGCTTGCTGAGTGGGGGCCCTCTGGCCCGCCTCCAGGGCCTTCTCAGCGGGCCCCCATTGCCCTGGCAGCCAGGCCTCGCTTGGAGAGCAGACTGCAGGGATGGCGCCCTCTGGTGGCCATCAGGGGCTGTAGCGGGTACCCTGGAGGGGCGAAGGACTGTGGAAGGAGAAGGGGGGTGAACCCTGAAAGGGGAGGGGATGCCGGAAAGGGTGGGGGACCCTGGAGGGGTTGAAGACCCTGGAAGGGGCCTGTCCTGGGCCCCAGAAGAAGGGGAGTACCCCTCCAGGCCTGCTCCCCCAGTGGTCTCCTGGGGTGATATCATCCCATCACCTTCATCAGCAGCCAGGACATGAAACAGTCCTTGTCTTGTGTGCTCCTGCCCCACCCAGGGCCACACAGCTGGTGCCAGTGGCTGCCTGCCTGCATGTCCAGGCTGAGGGTAGGGTGACCGTACCTGTCAGTGGGGACAGGTGAGCCATGATGGGGGCAGGTAGCAGGGGCACCTCTAGAAGCTGGGGGGGGCGGGGGGCGCTCTGGACGGAGCCTGCAGGGGAGGGTGGCACTGGATGGGCACCCCCTCCTCCCCTACCCCATCTACCCACCCGAGGGCTGAATATAGAGGCTCTCTCTGCCCCAGGGATGCCTGAGGGCCTCCCTGGATATAGAGAGCCATGGGTGCTCCCTGCCCAGACCCTCTATCCTCTAACTCCATATCCTACAGGCTGCATCCAGGTCCTGAGCCCCTGTGGGGCCCAGTCAGGCCTTGGGCCCCCTTTTGTTGCCAGAAGCTTGGGGTGGTGGTGTTGGGGATCACAGAAGGCCTTCTCCCAGGGCCTGTGCACAGCTCAGGAGAGCGGCGAGGTGGGCAAGACAAACCCAGGTGTTCCCAGCTCCTGGCAGCCTCCCCTTCCACCTGATGCCAGGCAGGGGGTGCCACAGGTTCTCTGATCCTGTTGGGGCTCCTGTCTGCAGAGTTGCCTTCAGAAGTGGCTCTCTAGGCACAGCCAGCGGGGCTGGTTGGTGTGTGCTGCTCCTGCCTTGCCTGGGACCCTCCTAAAGGCCAACAACACCTACTAGCTTCTGTGAGCCTGTTTCTCCACCTATGACACTGAGGTCCTGCCTCCTCAGGGGACTGTCAAGGGGAGTGGAGGGGACAGCACTCAGAAGGCCATAATGGCAGTGACAAGGGGAACTGGAGGCTCGGGGAAGGCTTGTCTGCTCAAGGCCTGAGGCCAGCTTGTAAGGGCTGATCCCTGGGCTTTCTCCCAGTCCCTACCCCAAGGTTTCCTGGTCCTGAGCCCCTACTGTGCTGGGCAGCAGGCCATTCCTTCTAGAACCTTCCCAAGGAAGAGACTCTGTGTTGGACTACACCCCTCCCACCAGGTCTTGGCTCTGCCCTTGGGGTGTGGAGAGCCCTGCAGGAGGGCAGAGTGACCACACATCCCTAGCTTAGCATGGAAAGTCTCTGGAGTCAGGAACAAATGGTACTGCTAATCACACTTGCTGAGGACTCCCGTGGCCTGAGATCTTCCCGAGGGGCAGCCCAGGGTGGGGATGCATAGACAGCCAAGTCCACGTGGAGGGCCTCCTGGCTTCAAGCCACACCCAGAGCTCTCCTGCTGGAGGGGGGCCTGTCTATGCCAGGGCAGGCAGACCCTCTTCCCTGGGTCTCCGCTCCTCCCAGCGTGATCGGGAGGATGAGAATGGCTCATCACGTCTTCAGTCTGGAAGTTGACAACTGGGGGTGTCTGTTGTGGAGAGGTAGGCGGACCCCACAGCATCTCTCCATAGGAGCTGACTTCCTGGTCAGTTGGCAGCAGGAGCTGCCTCTACCCACCACATGACCTTCCAGAAGGCACCGCTGTCCAATTAGTGAGACGCCAGCTGCAGCCACCCCCAGAGGTGGGAGGGGCTCTGTCCAGGTGCACAGCTGGAGACACTCCTTCTCTTCTGCTCCTAGACTCAGGATGGCTCCTAGGGAGCCCCCAAATTCTAAACACTTTCACCTCTCAGGAAGAAAGTGAGCCTGGTGCCTTCTGGGGTTTCTCCCAGCCATTCCCTATCCTCTGGGGGCCCAGTGTTCACCTCCAAGGGACTGGGCACCCAATTCCCAGGAGACCAGCCTCCAAGAGCAGAGGAAGGGGCCATTGCCATGGCAACCCCAGGGTGCAGCCAGCCTGCCTGCCTTCTCCCCAGGGCACTCCAGAAGGCAGCCCGTAGATAGGTGGGTGGCCCAGCCCTGGATCAGGGTGGGGGATACTCCAAGGTGGGGGGGTCCAAGAGCACAGCCCTCAACACACACATAGGCCAGGGGTCTGAGCCAAGGACACATGAGAAAAGGGGCTGGGCAAGTAGGCAGGCAGTGGAGACCCCGGAGCCCTCACAGGACATGGGATGGGGTTTTTGTGAGGGGGCAGCCTGGCCACCCCTCACTTAAGGGCTGGTGGGAGCCCTGAGCCTGTCCCAAGAGTGCAGAAGCCCCATGCTTCCTAGGGGAGAACGCATATTAGCAAGAACACCACCACTTCCCAGACAGAAAAAGAAGACCGCGTTCACATCAGAAACGAGTGTCTGCAATCCTTAAAGAGATTTATGGAAATGGCTTCGAATTACAGCATTTAGAAAATAAAAATAATCTCAATACATAATATTCCCTCTGTTGTATACTTCCACCCCAGAAGTCGTTTCTGTGCATGTGTACCCACTGTTCAGCAGTAGTTGGATTTTCTTATAAAAGAAGCAGTAGTGTGCCATCTCTCTAAAAATAAAGCTGCAATCGTCACTGCAATGTGAAGCCTGAGATTTAAGCCTGAGGTGTCCGTGCTAGGGCCCGCTGGCTGCCTTGGCCCAGGGGCTGGGCCAATCCAGGGTCTAGGAGGTGGGCCAGGGTCCCCTGGGAGAGGGACAGAGGGGAGGGGGTCATGGTAGCAGGTGGGCAACATCCAGTGGTCCTTGGCCCCTGGGAGCCCAGGCCCAAGAACCTGGGGAGCTGGGTCTCAGCATGGTGTGGGCAGCCATTTGCCCCCATATTGTCAGCAGGTGGGCACACTCGGGCAGGGGCTCACCTGCTGGCCTGGAGGAGCTGGGTGTATATCTGCATCTCCCCACCTGAGAATAAAGAAGATGCCTGTTGTCTGGCCAAGGTCCCCAGGGGAGCAGGGATGGGCAGTGCTGGGGAACAAGGGTGCAGCCATGGGCTCAGAGCAGGGAGAGAGAATGGGCAGTGCATGGGGAAGTCCTAGGGGACCCTGAGGCCTGGCCCCTTTCCTGGAGGTGTCCACCTTCTGCCCAGGCTTTAGCTCTGGGTGCAACCCCCACTTCCCCAGGCAAGAGTGGGCTCTTCTACCTCAGGGCAGGGCTCAGCGGGCTAGGGGCCCAGGGGCAAGGGGCAGGCAGGACGAGAGCCCATCCGTGCCCAGGAAGCCACCTGGCAGCCCTGGATACCCCCACTTCTTGAAGCCAACCTCCTGTCAGCTCCTACAGCTGGCTGGGGGTCCCCACAAGTCGGGGGGCCAGGGTGTGTGGGACGGAGGTGCTGGATGTTCTGGAAGTCTGGGCAGCCTGCAGCCTCCTCCAGTGGGGGTGGCAGCAGTTCAATGAATGCAGTGAAAACCCTCCCACAGCCAGCGGCACCTCCTTCCTGGGAGTCCTTCAGGCCCTGGCTGGTCTGGGGAGTGCCAGGGCTGTGTGTCAAATGCCCGCCTTGTCGCTGTAGAACGGTGTGACGTGGAACATGTAGCAGTGCGTGCACACGCGGACAGGCTTCACCTGCCCATAACGGGGCAGCGGCGCCGAGTGTGAGGAGCAGCGGGAGCAGAAGATCTGGAATTCAAGGGCCAGGTGGTGGGGACCGTGAGCCAGGGTCCCCAGCAGGCCCCCGACTCTGCACCTCACCCCTCCCGACCTCACCCCTCCCTCCGAAACCAGGCAGGGCATTAGTGGTGGGGCTATGTGGGACCAAGAAGTGGGACTGGGACCCTCAGAAATCTTGGCAGGCCTGACCCCACTCCATGGCTGCTCCAGGCTCCCATTCAGACCCTCTTCCCTCCACGTCCCCGGCTCTCAAGTGGCCAGGGGCTCTGTGTCTGAGGTCCACACCCTGTGCCAGGTCAGAGTGGCGCCCCAGGCTCAGGGACGTCTGCACAAAGACCCTCAAGGCCTTGTCGGGCTCCTGGGGCATTCGTCCTGACTTCTGAATTCTGTGCACAGCCCCCTGGGGTGGCTCCAGCCATGGTCCCTGGGCCACCCTATCCCTCTCACCTTCCCGCAGCTGCGGCAGTGGTGCTTCCGGCGGATGACAGTGAAGGGCGCTTTGCATGCAGTGCAGAAGCCGCAGGCCTCATCTGGCACCCATTCGGGTGGATCTGTGACAGTGAGAGTGCGGTCAGCCAGAGGGAGCTGTGCAGGGTGCCAGCGGGGAGCAGGTGGGCTGGGGTGGGAGGCAGTGCGCAGGCGCCTCGGGCTGGATGGCCTGGCCCTCCTCCTCCCTCGCCTCCCCTGGACCCCCTTACTGGCTACAGGCTACAGTCTCAGTCTTGGGAGACTGGCGGCATCACACAGATGGATGAGGTTGGTGGGGAGCCTGTCTTGTCAGCACCTCGCCTGACAGAGCCCTTGGGCAGAGGCGGTAGCTGCAAAATGAAGAAATCACCCCCTACCCTTGCTCAGCTCTAGGCACACTCTATGGGGGCCTCAAGTACCCCCAGCCTTGCAGTTCTCAGGCTCTTGGGGTCCTGGAGGCCCAGGGGGACACCCAGCTGCCTCCTCCCTGACATGCGTGCAGGCCAGGCTGGGCCAGGGGCCACCTCCTCCTTCCATGCTGCATGTGGCCGGGTCCTAGCTCAACTCCTGAGGCCCTCGCTGACAGAAGCCTCTATGGAGATCTGCTCTGAAATTTGGGAGGCACGTGAGCACGGGGTGGAGTGGGTGGGCTGCTATACACAGCGAGATGGGCAGTTTCCTCTCATTTCAGGCATCAAGGTGACTACAGAGTGCCAGGCCCTAAGGCTAGCACCAACAGCCATGGGGGCACAGCATCTCAGATCCCTCCCCCGGGCCACAGCATGTGCTCAGACGTGGTCTGTGCAGCCTCACATGGCCCCCAGGCTCGATGCTCACGTGGGCACTGGCCTGCATCCCTAGGCCCCATCCTCAGTGCCTCCAAACAGAGCTTGGCAAGGCTGCTGTCCAAGAAGGGCCTGGGGTCCCCTGCCTCCCTACTCCCCTGGAGGATCTGCCCTGCTCCCTGCCTGCCTGCACAGAACCAACTCTCCCAGCTTACATTCTGGGCCCAGTCAGCTCATCCCCACACTACTGGGAGGTCGTCTCTCATGCTTGCCATCCCCTGTGTAAAATCTGAGGCTGGCCCCAGGGAAATCCTGGATGGCAATGCTAGCTCCTTCGGGCCTCATTAGGTCAGGGCCTCCGCTCAGACAGATTAGGCCAGACACACTCCTGGAGAGGACTCTAAGGGTCCCAAGGGCTTCCTGGGCCTGTCCAGGGGTGCCACTTCAAGGAGGAGGGTGGGCTGCAACCCACAGGGAAGATGTGACCCTTGCCTGTGCACTGGGCAATGCAGTTCATTACATTCACATTACGCTCCCTGAGCAGAGGATTCCCAAGCTCCTATAATAGGTACTTTGTACCATCATGTATGATTTTCTAGAACACTGGGACAAGGAGCTTGTGCTTCTCCTGACACCCCACGCCCATAGCCTCTGGCACCTCCAGGGTACTGGGAGGCACCAGGAAGGCCCTGAGGTGGGTACCAGCTGGGTCAGCCCTGAGGGCTGTGACCTCAGGCCTATCGTGAGGTCAACCTCAGCCTCCTTCTGGGCCCCATTCATGTTTGATGCCTGGGCAGGCCTGTGGCTACCATCCATCTTGGCACCTCTCCTAGGCCTCCAGCCCCTTCCAGACTCCTGGGGGGCCCCCACTCCCACAGATGTGCTGCCTGGCATCCCCAAGCTGCTCTGGTCACTAAGCCACCAGGTCCCCAGAAGGTCTGACCTCTAGGGGGCAAGGTCCATGGGCTTCCATATGAGCATACATTGTAGCCTGCAGCCCTGCAGGGAGGGAACCCCAGTTGGAGCAGTAGTGCTGTCATGAATTCTGCATCCAGGAAAGAGAGGGGGACAGTCCAGATGGGGTCCTTGCCCCCTGCCCAGCACACAGCACAGACTTGACACACACCTTCCAAGTCCCCATCCCGGGTCTTGGCTGCCAGTTCAGAGGACGACAGGGTCTCCTGGCACAGGGCACAGTCTTCTAAGGCCGCACTCCGCAGGCTTTGGGTCACTAGAAGAGAAAGGAAAGGGAGAGGTTGATGTACAAGCACGGGTCCCAGTAGGCCCACCCGCATGTGGGCAGCAGTGTGGCCAGTGGGGGTCAGCTGCCCTGTAGCCAGCCAACAGGCCCCCAAAGCCCAGAGCTCCTGCACTGTCTACATGTGGGAAGGTCCCCCCGGGCTGTGAGTCTGAGGCAGCAGGTGTCAGGCCTGGACGGAAGCCGAGGAACCTGCCATCCTTGCTTACAGAACTGCTTTGCATCACCTACCTTTTCTGAATCATGATGTTTCAAGAAGCAGCTCTGCCCAGAATTCCCTGACAGGCTGGTGGTTCAGATACCAGGAGGCAGAGCTGGGGTGACTGCTCTCTCTCCTCCCCACTAGCTAGGATGTTCCCTGCTGGGCAGGGGGTGGGCTCTAGGGCTGAGCAGGATACCCTGTGTGTCCAGACGCCCTGTGAGGACAGGTAGTTCACCCAGAACAGGTATCTCAGCCCAGGGCCAGGGGAGGACGAGCAGGGGTCAGGCCTCCCTCCCCACCCTATGCACATGGGAGTATGCAAACATACATGTGTGAGTGCGTGTCTGTGCCTGAGATGTGTGGACAACTGTAAATACGTGAGGAAGGTCATAGGCAGCCATAGGTTATAAACGGCCACTTCCCCCATGGAGAGGGGACCTAGGTCCCCTCCTTGACTCTGGGCTGGCCTCTGACAGCTCCAGCAGATGGAATTCGGGAGAAGTGACTCTGTGCCACGTCTGGTCTCAACTTTAAGGGGAACGGCATGGCCCCTCTCAGCCTGTTGGCCCCAGGAAGTTGGGTGACCTTGCTGGGGCTCCTACAGGGGGAGGCCAAGAGGTACTTCAGGCCACGGCCTGTGCGTGTGGGGTTGGGAGCCACCTGCAGAGGTGCCAGGGCAGGCGGCCTCCTGAGGCCTGTGCCATGTGCCCATTGGTCCCTAGCAGGGAGCCTGGCAGTGCCAAGTGGGTTCTGGCTGGAGTGGGGGGGGGACATGTAAAAGCTAGGGGGCTATGTAGGGCTGTGTGCACATGCTCAGGGTGGGGAGGTACAGCTCCTGGGTTGGCACAGACATGCCCTGGGTGACACTCACCCTTCTTTAGCTTCTCTTTGTCATCTGTTTCTGGCTTGGTGGCCATGACCTCAAAAAGGGTCTTGAGAATACTTCTCAGGTCACTGGCATAGTTTGTCTGCAGCTGGTCAGCTACCCCTAGAGAGGAGGACAAAGAGAGGACAGGTCAAGCCAACCAGCCACAGAGGCTCAGCGCAGCAGCCAGCTGGATGCCACCACCGCTGCCAGAGCTCTTGGCCCA
Organism: Vulpes lagopus; assembly: GCF_018345385.1. Taxonomy (NCBI): domain Eukaryota; kingdom Metazoa; phylum Chordata; class Mammalia; order Carnivora; family Canidae; genus Vulpes; species Vulpes lagopus. Next base: position 122,176,985 of record NC_054827.1, on the reverse strand, counting down.
AGACTAACACACCCTCAGGTTGGCCAGGGCCAGAGGAGGCCACCCAGCCCCCCGGCCACAGCTTGGCTCAAGTGAAAGCTCAGGAGTCAAGGGAAGAAGACTTACAGACAGCCCTGCCACTGGCCTTCGGTTATCCTCTGTGCCCTTCATCCTTAGGGTCACAGCCATCACCCCTGATGGTCCAGCCTCTCCCTGAGGGCTGAGCCTGGAGCCCCGCTGTGGCCAGCCCACAGACACAGTCACACGTGCACCGAGATGCACCCTTGGCCCCTGGCCCCTGGCAATCACCTTGGCGGCAGGGCCCCAGTGAGGATCCGTGTGACTAGGGGAGCAGAGGTGGCACCCCCCACAGCGGGTGCCCAGTGCCCAGCCTTTTGCTCTATCCCTAGAAGCTCCCCAGTAGGAGAGCATGTCCCCACCCTCACTGTAGAAGTCTCTTCCCTCCCTAAATGAGGGTGTTTCTCAGTGAAAAGCCAGGTTAGGTCTCGGGGGGCAGACCCGGCTGCCAAGTACAGCAAAGTGAGGGAAAAGCTGCGGGCACCCCACAGAATGTGAAGCCCAGTGAGCTGTCCCACCAACAGTGGTGCCATCAGCGCTTCTGGAGGATTTGTACACTGGCAATTGCACTGAGCACCTGCTGGGCACAATACTTCCTCCACCCCACCCCCCCGACAAACCTGTGTGAACTAGAGCTGAAAAACCTGAGTTCGGGCGACTAGTCCCACCTGGCTTGGCTCGGCAGTGCCCCGGTGCCCTCGGCAGCACGGGACAGCCCTGGTTCTGCAGGGACTGCCAGGCCACAGGCAGCATTCCTGCCCAGCAGGCGGGCCAGAGTGGGCTGCAGGCCAAGCACCGTCTGAGCCCATCTCTCAAGGGTGGGGGCGGGAAGGGCAGGCAGGATGCCAGGAAGGGGGCTTCAGTGCACACGTTTATGCTTTGAACCACGTGGATGTGTTAGTTATTTTAAACACAGGGCTAAGAGAAGCTCACGCCCTCTGAACTCCCCAGGGGAAACAAGCCTGCAGCTAGGTTGCCTCCGCTCCCCCAGCAGGTAGCCATCCCTAGAGAAGGAAACAAAGTTGGGCAGGGTGCACTAACCACTGAACCACCAACTGGACAGAACCTCCCTCATGGGTGGCTGAGGCCCCCACGGGACCCATGAGTCCCCAGTCACACCTGGGGCCCTAGTGAGGACTTAAGTCTTCCTCCCCACTGGGTTGGGGTGAAGAAATGACACAGGGGTGGGGGGAAGACCCCAGATAAGGTGGGAGGGACCTGGCACCCCCTGCACCCCACACCTTATCCACCCGGGCGCTGCCCACCCCCTGGAGCTCTGTCCACCCCACCCCAGCCCAGCCGGGCACCTGAAATGCAGACAAACAGGCGGTGGATCAGGTCGTGGCTGCCGTGGAACCTGGACCGGATCTTCTCCCTTGTGGCTACAGGGGCTGCCTCCAGCACAGCCTTGTCTGAGGAGCAGGATCTGTCCGTGGAGCCACTGCCAAGGAAGGAAATATGGGATGCATGGGGTGGGGGCATGGCCAGGGGCTTCTGGAAACCGAAAACCCATGAGTGAGAACAAAATGCTCTCTGCCTTGGAGGTGCCTAGTGCACGGGAGCTGAGTATCGAGCTTTAAGAGCTTCACAACGTTAGTAGGATGTTAGCAGCGTCCTGATATCCTGAACCTAAGGAGCTCCTGGCACAGTAGGGCTTCTGCCCCTGCCCCTGCCCTGCCCACCAGCTTTCACTCTCAGCTCCTGCCCTCTCTGGGTGGGGTGTAGACTACTCAGTGCAGACTTACAGGGTCATCTATCATCCGGATTAACATATCTACTGACTTTCTCCTAAGGGAGATTCGACTCACCTAGTTACACCCTATGCAGTGGGGGTGAATGGTGGCCCCCCAAATATGTGCCCACACCATGACCCCTGGAACCAGCAAGTGTGACTTATTTGCATAAAGGGTCTTTGCAGCTAGAGAGGAGAAAGTCATCTTGGATTATCGGGTGGCCCTAATCCAAGGACAAGTGTCCTCATGTGGGGATGCTGTTGGACAGGAGAGCAGGAGGGTGTGAGGCCAGGGTGCAGGGGAAGGGAATGCGGCCACAGGCTGAGGGGTACCTGCAGGGAAGAGGACCCTGCCCCAGAGCTGCTGGAGGGGATGTGGTCCTGCCCAATTTCAGACTCCAGCCTCACTAAGGTAGAGGGTGAATTCCTGTTGTGGGCCAATGTTGTAGGACAGAGTCCTGCCCCCACCATATACATATTTTCCCTTGTTTTGCCCAGTGGCTGCCAGACCCCCCTGGGGGGGGGCATCCATCACTCACCTCCTCTCTTCTCTCTCCCATCTGTTGTACAACCTAGGAAAATCTCTCCATTTTGCTTTCCAACCTTCCCCCTGACGTTTTAATTATGCTCTCCCTGTTTCACAGATTCAAGCCTTTTATCTGTCTGGAAATATTCATTATAATTCGTTTAAAAGTTGCAGACCGCTGCCCACACCACCTCCTCTTTCTTCCAAGTAGGGAGTTAGTCTGCTGTCCACGCCAGTGGCCTATCTCAGCACCTGGGGTCCTTGGCTGTCTGTCTGCACCTTGGAGGGAATTTTGCATGGGGGCAGCATGAGCTGGGGCTGCCACCCAGAAGCATGCGGTGCTCTGCCCGTGGTCCGCAGACATGAGCGGATCTTCAGGCTCAGGGGTCGTGCAGTGGCCAAATCAACAAGGTGCCACGTGGGCCCCTGATGCACAGTGGAGAAACACAGACCGGCCCCAGGTCTATGCAGGGGGGTGCACCCTGTGACGTAAGACCAGCAAGAAGCACAAAAATGTGACACGCCCTGGCCCACCCAGTGCAGGGGAAGGCCAGGCTGAATGGGGCTGCAGGCTCTGTGGGCTCCCCACCTTCATCGGGGGCTGTGTGCGCTTCACCCAGCATCTAACATTAAGGATTATTCACTTATGAGCATCTAATGTTTCACTGGAAGGTGGAGCAGCCAAAGCAGACTGGGGCTGGGCTGGCTGACACTCGGCTCCCTCCTCCTGAGGAACAGGGCCCCTGACTTTTGGCCCGGGGGCTGGGGGACCTGGCTGCCCCCTACCTCCCATCCCTGCCCTGGATGCTGAATAAAGAAAGAGCATTCACAGTGTCACCGGCCAGAATCCTCAGCCTCAGGTGACAGCTTTACCCAGAAGATTTGGAAGCAGGGACCCAAACCCAACACAAACATTCACGGCAGCATTCTTTCCCAGAGCCAAAAGGTGGACAGAGTCCAAGCGTCCATCCACAGGTGAGTGGATGAGCAAACAGGGTCCATCCATGCAGTGGAACACGATTCAGCCAGAAGAGGAGGTTGTGTGTGTGCCGTGAGATGCAAGGCCAGGAAGACATGAGGCTGTGACACGGTCACATCGTGGGTGACTCCACATATTTGAAATGTCTAGAAAAGGCAAATATATAGAGACGGGGGGTGGAGGAGGGCGGCCAGGGGCTGGCGGTGGGGAGATGGGGAGCCCCTGCTAATGCAGATGGGGTTTCCTTACGGGGTGATGGAAGTGTGACCGTAACTGCAAGCATATGAACATACACTGCAGTGTACTCTTAAAACAATAAAGGAATATTTTTATTATAACCATCTAACAAACTCATATAGAGGAAAGAGCTCACAAGCTAAATGCCTATCAACAGTGGGTTGGCTCAACAAATTCAGTTGCATCCATACAATTTCCACCTTGTTTTTTTTTTTTTTTAAGATTTTTAAAATTTATTCATGAGAGACGGGGGCAGGGGGGTGCGGGGGCAGAGACACAGGCAGAGGGAAAAGGAGGCTCCATGCAGGGAGCCTGATGTGGGACTCAATCCCGGGACTCCAGGATCACGCCCTGGGCCGAAGGCAGGCACTAAACCGCTGAGCCACCCAGGGATCCCCACAATTTCCACTTTGTAGAAGGATAGTTAGATGCTAGAAAAGTTAAAATAGTAAATAAAAAATAGTATTAAAAAATTAGAGATATCATATGTACATAGTGAGAGATGGGGAAAGATGATCAAAGCATTAATATCATCATATTTATCTGAATAGTAGGACTACGGTGGGATCCCTGGGTGGCTCAGCGGTTTCGCGCCTGCCTTTGGCCCAGGGCATGATCCTGGAGTCCCGGGAGCGAGTCCCACATCGGGCTCCCAGCGTGGAGCCTGCTTCTCCCTCTGCCTGTGTCTCTGCCTCTCTCTCTCTCTATGTCTATCATAAATAAATAAAAATAAATCTTTAAAAAAAATAGTAGGACTACAGATAAATTAGTCTTTTCCAAAGTGTCTTCTATGAGCACGTGTTACTTCTGTCATCAGAATAAACATTATCTTGAGGAGAAAGGACGTGCCTGCTGGCAGCAGATGGCACCACAACCCTGTTGTGGTGGGAGTCTGTGTCCAAGCACAGGTAGAGGCGGCTCTGGGGGCACCCTGGGGGTTCAGCCCTGTAGCCCCAGCCTGGCAGGCCAATGCCACGGAGACCGTGGATCCTGAAGCTGGTGGCCCCCTGAGACTTGGGCAGAGTGGGGGTACGGGGATGGTGGGGACCCATGAGGACACTAATCCTAGGTGGAGAGACTACTTTAAAGGCTGAGGGGAGCCAAAGAACAGACCTCAGGAGGCAGAAGCTGGGACCTCACCTGGGATGTGAGCCTACACCTTGTCTGTGTCTGCTCGGTCCCAGGGGCCACATGGATGGTCACTATTTGCACACTCCCGATGGCCACCCCTTTGGAAGAGTGCTGATTGTTCATGGGCCAGTGGCAGGCACAGACCCATGCTGGACATACTGCAGGCTAAAGGCAGAGGGGCACACCCCTCTACAGGGAAACACCCTGCCTTCCCATGCACCAGCATCTGCTAGGGCTTGCCCTTTCCCCTCTGCCCACAGGCAGCAGGCTGACAGCTTGGGGACTGTGTTCAGAGGCCAGGCCCAAGGGCTACTGCGGAGCCCTGCCTAGCTCGGCATGCCCACTGGGCAGCCCCTGGCAGATGCATGGAGGCAGGACTCACCCTAGGCCTCAGAGGAGCCCAGCACCAAGGACTTGGCAGGTACAAACTTCCCTGGACACACCAGGGGCCACCTTGGGAGCTGCAGGTCCTACCAAGATTACCAAAGGCGCAGGACAAAGAATCTTTCCAAACAGAAGTCAGAACATGTCCACCTCTACTTTCCAGTTAGTCCATGTAAAAGCAAAAAGCCTTCCTGAAGCTTCTAGGGCCTTGCAGAGTCTGGACCCTTCTGTCCACCTCCCCTCCCACATGCTTCTCAGACTTCCTCCTTGCTGTCCCAAAGAAGCCAAACATACTATGACACAGGGCCTTTACACAGGTGTCAATGGGCCCAGAATTTTTTTCTGGGTACCCCCAGATGCCTCTATCTGGTATGCTCTATTGGAGGCCTTTCCTTGACCACAAGCAGGAACCATGCCCACCCCCCACCCCCCACCCCAGCTCTCTTCCTACCCCTACCTGCACAGTGTTCCTCAGGACACTCAGCTCCCTGACATAGCATGTGTGTGCCGGCTCTGTGTCTTACTCTGGGAGAATACAAGGCTGGCCCAGCAGCAACTTCTTTGGTTCATTGCTGTATGTCCAAAATCAAAGGCAGCCCCACCCTTCACAAACCTCCCAATCTGTGTCTGTTAAACAATTAGTATGAATTCATTAGTCGGGGGGAGACCTAGAAGTGGACTATCTGTGGGAATAAAGGCTTTCTCCATGGCTGTGATGCTAGATGGGCTTCAGCCTCTAGCAGAGCCTCCTCACAGCTCACAGCTTCGGAATGCTGCCTTCATTGCCTCTCCCATGAAGATGGCTTTGATGCAATGGCTCCCCTGGGAGGAGTGGGAGAGCTCCCCAAGACATGCGTCCACATCAAACCCCCAGAACCTGTGACTGGACTGTCCAGGGAGGCTCCACATCTGACCACGATGATGACAAGGGTCCTTGTAAGAGGAGCAGAGGAGACATATGGAGAGGAGGCTGCGTGTGGCCGGAAGGGAGCTGGAGGGAGCGCAGGAAACACCTGGAGCCAGGACTGGAGGGAAGGCTGCTCCCCTGGGGCCTCCAGAGAGAGCATGGCTCCTGATTTTGGATTTCACCTCCAGAACCATGTGGTTTCCATTGTTTGAAGCCCTGGCATGGGGTAGTTTGCTTCTGCTGCCCCGGGAAGCCCATTCAGACCCAGAACCGGCCTTCCAACCCCAAGTCCTTCTCTCACCTGCTGGGCTCAGAAAGTGTTCCTCAGGCAGAGTGGACACCAATGGGCCCAGTAAGAAAAGGCAGATCCCACGTGGAGGACATCAGTGCACACGTGTGTGTGTGGCAGTGAGAGGTGGGGCTGTCCTGCCACTGAGGACACAGCGGTTCCTCCCAACGAAGCCTGCTGCAGAAGAGGCTGTCACACTAAGCATAATTATGCCTCTCACGCTGCCATAGCGAACCTCCATTTATCCCACAGCTGCCCTGACAGGTCCTGTGTGTCCCCAGGCCATGGCACAGTGTCTAGCTTTTTCCACTTATGAGACTACAGCTCTGTCTCTGACAGCCCCCAGGAGGCATCTTCCAAAGCCGGGGCTATAGGGTGTAGGGGGGGGGTGCTGCAGAGTCTGGAGAGCCCCAAAGCACCCGCTGCCACTTGTAGCTCCTCCGAATGGGCCTCTCCCCTCCTGTGGGCATGCTGCCCTCACCTGGCTGCTACCTGGGTCCCGACCACCTCCTCCCTCCATGGGGAGGGGTAGCGGCTGTGGTCTGGCTCTTCTGGGAATGCAGCACAGCCCAGCCCTGGAGAAGGTCCCATGGCTGGGTTATGGGAGTCCAATTTTATATTATTCCCTATTAATACAGGTGCAATAGGCATATACTCTAGAAAAGCCAGGAAACATAAGCAAAAAATTATGTGTCTATGTGTATTTTATAAATATATGTGGTTGTCACATAAGCATAGGGGACATGGGTTACCCTCTACTCTTGTACCTTGCACGCTTTTCCTGAGCTTTTGATGCTTTTATTTTTTAAGATTTTATTTATTTGAGAGAGAGAGAGAGAGAGAGAGACAAAGAGCGACAGAGAGAGCACGAGCAGGGGGAGAGGCAGAGGGAGAGGAAGAAGCAGACTCCTTGCTGAGCAGGGAGCCCAACACAGGATTCAATCCCAGGACTCCGGGATCACGACCTGAGCTGAAGGCAGATGTTAACTGAACCACCCAGGTGCCCAAGTTTTTGCTGCTTTTAAAAGCTCTCAGAGCAGAAGGCTCCAAGGCTGGTGAACAAAGCAGTGGGTGAACTTGACTGCAGATAGTGTCCTGCTCTCCCTTCTGTGCCACACTCAGCAACTGAATCCTGTTTTCTGGGGACGCCTGGGTGGCTCAGCAGTTAAGCATCTGCCTTCGGCCCAAGGTGTGATCCTGGAGTCCCGGGATTGAGGCCCACACCGGGCTCCCTGTGGGGAGCCTGCTTCTTCCTCTGCCTGTGTCTCTGCCTCTCTCTCTGTGTCTCTCATGAATAAATAAATAAAATCTTAAAAAAAAAAAAAAAAAAAAGAACCCTGTTTTCCGCCTCCGTGGAGATGGGAGGGAATGCTGTGCTTGAGAAAGTGACTGTTCAGGCAGGGATTCTCCTGGTCCCAGGGGTGGGGCGGGGGTGGAGGAGACAACCCTTTCAGGGCACTGCTGTGGCCACAAGGCAGCAGTGAGGCCGTCCCCTGCATCCTCCACTGCACTCCTGCTCAGATTCCTGCCTTGTACCCCTGCACCATGGAAGCCCCAGATATGGAAGGAGCAGGATGCTGGGCAGAGTAAGGAGGGACAGGCCCAAGGACCACAGGGAGGGAGGATGGGATGGTTGTACCTGAGGCCCAGTACAGCAGGCCTGGACTCTGTTGGTCCTCCTCCCCTGGAGCTGCCCCTGCAGGGCAGCCCCCTAAAGCCATGAACATCCACACACCACACATACAGGTTGGGATGAGCACATGGATCCTGCCCAGGCTGGGGGACAGGGGTGGGCAGCTGTGTCCGTACCAGAGAAGTGGGGCTGGACTGCCGCCAGCACATCTTTGTGGCTGCATCATGCTGAGGGGCAGCAGCCACAAGAGGTCCACTGCAGGGGCAGGAGTCTGGAGGACAGAACCCAGGATATGAGAGACTGGACATGAACCCCAGTGCTGCCCTCCAAATCCTGGGGTGTCCCACTGAGGCCAGCTGCCTTCCAATGCTTGGCAGCCCCTCATTTTCACTGGAGCCACAGCCACGCCTCCCCCCGCCATGGACCTATGTCATCCTCCAGCCTAAGGGATCTGATGTGGTGTGGGGGCTGGAAGGATGGACCAAAGACGTGACACTGGAGGCTGGGCTCTGGAGGTGAGCCCATGGGTTCTGCAGTTGGCCCCCAAACTGGAATCAGACAAATGCGAGAGGGACTGCCACAAAGGAGGGGCTCTGAGCTGCTGTTTCAAATCTATGAAGCAGGGATGGCAAAGAAATGCTGCCACAGGACTCAATGAGGCCACTGGGCAAAGTTCCCCATGAGTTTCATCAAAGGCACACAGTGACATGGTCTAGCAGGGACAGGAGGGATGTCATAGCAGAGAGGGACAGGACAGTGACCCAAGGAGCAAACAGGGACCAGAGGCAGGAAATTGCAGAGATCATCTAGAAAGCTGACATAGGTAGGGGAGCACAGAGCCAGACATGGGGCAGGGATGGGGCAGATGGCCTGGGGCCAAAGAGACCAGGAGAGCAGGGGGTCCTGGGACCATCACCCAGCTATTTGGTATTACCTGCCTGAGGGAAAGTCAAGAGGGTGGAGCGGGGTCAGAGGACAATGTGAATAAATTCTTCCACTCACTGAGTAAGTTGAACAAACCTACATCTAGTAAAGAAATTGAAACTATAGTTAAGAACCTTCCCATGAAAACTCTAGGCCCAGATGGCTTCACTGGTGAATTCTAACAAATATTTAAGGCAAAAATAGTACCCACTCTACACAAACTCTTCTGGAAAACTGAAGAAGTGGGAATGCTCCCCAACGCAGCCTGGGATCACAGCTTTGTTCTCATATCCAATCCTGAAAAGGACATTGTGAGAAAAGAAAGTTGCTGCCTGACATTCCTCACAGTCAGATGCAAAATTCTCAATGAAATTTTAGCAAATCCAAGATAATAATAAAAAGGATAATACCTAGTGGCAAATCCAAGATAATAATAAAAAGGATAATACCTAGTGGCAAATCCAAGATAATAATAAAAAGGATAATACCTAGTGGCCAAGTGAGGTTCATCCCAGGAATGTAAGATTAACTTAACATCTGACTATCAACCAATGTCATTTGTCACATTAACAAAATAAAAAGTAAAAACAATCCTATCATTCCAAAAGATGCAGAAAAAGCATTTCAGGAAACTCATCTATTCTTGATTTAAAAAACTCTCAGCAAACTGGAAATAAAGGAGAACTTCCAGGGCATCCGGTGGCTTAGCAGTTGAACTTCTGCCTTTGGCTCAGCTTGTTATCCCAGAGTCCTGGGATCAAGTCCCACATCAGGCTCCCCACAGAGAGCCTGCTTCTCCCTCTGCCTATGTCTCTGCCTCTCTCTCTGTGTCTCTCATGAATAAATAAATAAAATCTTAAAAATAAAATAAAATAAAATAAAATAAAATAAAATAAAATAAAATAAAATAAAATAAAATAAAATAAAATAAAGGAGAACTCCCTGAACCATAAAGGGTGCCTATGAAAATCATACCACCAACAGGAGATACTAAATGCTTCCCCTCTGAAATTAGGAACAAAGCAAAAATATCCTGTGTCAACTTTTCTATTCAACATTGTACTAGAGGTCCTTGCCAGGGTACAAATCTAGAAAAAGATGTAAACAACATCCAACTGAAAAGAGACATAATATTGGCTTTTTTCACAGGTGACATGACCATCTATAGGAAAGCTGATGAATCTTCCTAAGAACTACTATCACTAATAAAGTGAGTTCAGTGAAGTTGCAGGAGACAAGACTAATATAAAACTTAATTACATCTTCCTCTATTAGCAATGATCAATTGGAAATTGAAATTACAAAACAAATATCATTTACAATAGCATTCAAAAATAAAAGAGATAAATCTGACCCAACAAAGATGTGCAAGACTTCTACAATTTTTCTTCTACAAAAACTATGAAACTTTGCAGAGAGAATTAAAAAACTGAATAAATGGAGAGATAAACTATGTTCATGAACTGGAAAACTTAGTATCATTGAGGAAAACTTAGTATCATTAATTCTGCCCAAGTTGATCTATAGATTCAACAAAATTCCAGTCAAAGTTCTAGTAGGCTTTGTTTTTGTTTTTTTGTATAAATTGACAACTGGTTCTAAAATTCATATGAAATATAGAGGATCCAGAATAACCAAAACAACTTTAAAAGAAGAAAGTTATAGATTTATCATACCTGGTTAAAACCAGGCTCATTACAAAGCTACCTTAATCAAAAAACAAAACAAAAAAACAAAAAAACAAAGCTACCTTAATCAAGACAATGTGATATTGGTGTCAATACAGACAGATGAATGAAACAGACTAGTGAGTCCAGAAATAAACCCACATATATATGGCTGAGTGACTTGACAAAGATGCAAAAGCAATTCAGTGGTGAAGGGATGATCTTTGTCAACAAATGGTGCTGAAACAATTCACCTCACACCATATACAAAGTTAGCCCCAAATTGATTAGAGACCTAATGCAAAAACTAAATGTATACAACTTCTAGAACAGAAGAAAAAACCTTTGTGACTGTGAGTTATAAAAATAATTCTTAGATAGGATACCAAAATTGCAATCTATGAAAGAAAAAAAGTTGACAAATGGTGGACTTCACCAAAATTAAGGTCTTTTGCTCTTCAAAAGATACTCAGAACGAGGACAGTCCACAGACTGGGGGAAAATATTTGCAAATTATATCTGAAAAGGGAACCCTAAATGAATGAAGAATTCTCAAAACAATAAGGAAACAACCCAAATGAAAGAAACAGTGAAAGATTTGAATACTCTACTGTTTCATCAAAAAAGACAGGCTCATGGCAAATCAGCACATGCAATGGATGCTCAACATCATTGGTTCTCTAGTACATACAGATTGAAACAGCAGTAGATACCACTTTATGCCATCAGAACAGCTCAAATTGAAAAGCCTGACACCCTGGCCTTTGCTGGACCTACTGCCTGGGGCACATCTCCTCCTCCTCCTATTTCCCCCTCTCTCATTCAGGTTTCAGGTAGGTCACCACCCTGGGGAGGCCTCCCCTGATTGCTCTGACTGCAGGAGCTGCCCCAGAGCCCATCTATCACTCTCTATCTTATGAAACGATTTTACCTTCTTCCTGGCACTGGCTGGTGGACAGGGTGGGGCGGATGGGGGAAAGAGGGGAGCAGAAGCCAGTGGGGTAGCTGACAATAATGCAAGCAGAGGGAACAGCAGGTGGGAGGAAGATGTGAGATGTCTAGAGTGCAGGGAGGCAGCCAGGCTGGAGGGAGTGGCTGTCTGGAATGAGGGGGGCCTTTTAAGGACATACTGGGTGGGGTCACTGGGAGCAGAGGCCAGGATGGAGCTGTCCTGGGTGCTGAGTCACCATGCGGTCACTGCTACCCCTCAGCCAAGCCAGCTCCACACCTGGCTGAGTTTGGAAAAAAGATTCTGAGAGTGTGAGGCCCGTCAATGAGAAGGTCAGCACCCCTCACCTAGTGCCTACTGTATGCAGGCACTCTACCTGGCCTTATAGGGTTGTTGCAACCCCTGTGGGGTTCTAGTGGCGTAGGCCTTAGTCACTGTGCTAGCTGCAGGTTGCATGGTGGGTGTCGGGTAGGGGCTTAGGTGAGAGCCCAGCCCTGACCTGCCCTCTGACCTCACACAGTGCTTGGCTCCCAACCTGCCCCGTGTCTGCCATGCGGCCCCATCACTTAACAGTTGACTTGCTGACAGTCATTATGCCTAATCTGGTTTTCAAGAGTCTAATTAATTCTAAGTCCTTCTCTATTTTTAACCCACTCAATCATTCTTGTTTTTCCTCCCAGGGACGTGACGAGGAGGGAGGCCTCGGTGCTCTTTGCACCGTAGTAAAGACACATGCCACAGGATGGATGGCCTGCACCCAGCGTCCCACCCCAGAACGGCTCTGGCAGAAGCAGCAGTGATGGGCGTGTCCCAATGGGGCAGACATGCTGCTGCCCAGGGTCCCGCAGCTGCCAGAGGGCAGTTGGGGTAGGCCCAGCCCCACAGTGTCACCCTATCCCGCAGCTGGTCTTCTGCCAAGCCCCCAGGAGGGTAGAGCAATGGGGCAGGCAGGGCCAGGCCAGGAAACGGCTCCTCCACGCCTTGTGTCACTGAGTGGCCAGTTGGCCCAGGTGGCTCACAGTCCTTTCTACTCCCATGCCTTGACTTATATCCCCTTACTTTTGGGAGTGTCAGCTCAGGACTCATTCTCTGGGGCACTCCCATCCCTCCAGAGTGGCCTCACGAGGAGCTGAGGCTATTGATCATACACTGTGATCACACAAACCATGTGCCCCTCCAAGTTTTGGAGGCCAGAAATACCAGTAGCCTTTGGACACAGACAAGGCCTCACCCCGGGCAGGGGCTGATCCCAGGCAGAGAGGGGGTAGCCTGACCCCATCTGCTAGAGGGAAAGCTGACTGGGTGATATGTGCACATAGCACATCAAAGAGCCAGCCCCATGCCTCTGGGGAAGGTTTCCACATGACAGAGGCCTCATCACTCACCACACGCTTCTGGAAGAAGCTTGGTGTAGCCATGTGCTGCCCTCCCCTGGGCTGGCCATGAACATGAGGTCCCCAGGGATCTCAAACAGTCCCCTCCATATGGGGAGAAGTGTTCAGGGGTTGCTGAGCTGGGCTCTGGGGAAACAGGATGTGGCTCCTCTCTGCAGCCATGGCTGCCCCCGGGGGCTGGACCAAGGGCATCCCCAGGACCCTGGTCCCCTCAGCCTGGGTCCCAACCCCAGTAATGGGCAGAGTTGCTCAGGGGAACCCCAACGGGGCCACGGCACAGAGGAAAGCCAGGCATCTGCTGGAGAAGGATCCAGACGGCCAAGAACCAAGTTCAGTGAGGAGGTGACACTGGAGGCTGGAGCTCTACAGAGTCTGTCAGCTTGGGACAGATCACACCACCAGTGTGGAGTGGAAATTAGGCCCAGGAACCATAAAACCAGTGATGCGATAGGGAGGTAAAGTCAAGGCTAGTAATAGCAAGATGGCAAGGAACAATGATGGACCATGGCACTGAGTAATAATGGGTGAGTAACAGCAAGGAATGAGGACAAGTAACAACAAGGAAGATGTGGAGTAACCAGAAGGAACAATGTTCTGTAGCCTCTTGGCTCCTCCTCCAGATGCCACCTGAGCCGGGGACTGTTTTTAGCCATGTTGCAGCCAACAAAACAGAGGCTTGGGAGGCTGAGGTCACGCATCTACCCCACAGGTGCCCTCCCTCCTCTGGACCCACTCTCCCTCTGCATTTGCATGTGGTGGACATGTGGTGGACATGTCCTCCAAGACCACGACCCAAACAGGTGAGGATGGACAACAGGTGAGCTATGCCAGCAATCCCCATCTGCAAGGAAGGAGCACGTATCACCTGCTTAGAGCAGAAGCTCAGAAGCCTGTACCAAGGACAGCCCTTCCAGATTCTTATCATTCTACCCCAAACGACAACCTGGGAGGTCCATCAATTGCATGAGGGAGAGGCAGGAGACCACCAGCCAGATTGTCAAGTGCAGCTAAAGAACTGAATAAGGCAAAGTAGGCCTCCAGGGCCAGACAGGCACCGAGGTGCCCCTGAGTCAGAGACTCAAGTAAGACCACCTATGTGTCAGGGTGGCCATCAGCCCCTGATGGTCACTCTCTCTGACACAAAACAACCTGGACCTCTGAAACTGGATCAGACTTAACAGGAAAGAAAGAAAAGAAAAGAAAAGAAAAGAAAAGAAAAGAAAAGAAAAGAAAAGAAAAGAAAAGAAAAGAAAAGAAAAGAAAAGAAAAGAAAAGAAAAGAAAAGAAAAGGAAAGAAAAGAAAGAAAGAAAGAAAAAGAAAGAAAGAAAGAAAGAAGAAAAGAAAAGAAAAGAAAGAAAAGAAAGAAAGAAAGAAAGAAAGAAAGAAAGAAAGAAAGAAAAAGAAAAAAGAAAAAAAGAAAGCCACAGGACATGAGCAGAAAGGCAGAGTATTCCCCAATCTTGGGGTGGGCAGGGATGGCAGGTGCACAATCAACCAGAGAAAAAAAGAAAAGTGAGAACCACACATTTTCTCTAGAATTTTTATAAACGTAATTACACAAAACAAAATGAAAGGCTTCTGTAAATCAAAAGGCATCAACACATGAAATCAGAAGTAAATCTGCCCAAAGCAGATGTACCAGGCAGAAGGAATACTTTCAAGGCAGTAAAAAAAAGTCATGAAAATCCAGCCGGAAAACAGGCAAGAGACAGGAATGGTCACTTCACACCTGGATAAGGTGCCATGACACAGAGAAAAGGACACAGGTACCAGCCATCAGAGGAAAGCGAACAACAGCAACTCCCAAGGCTCAGGGCGCATGGAGACACACCGACACCATATGTGATACACCAGGGGCACTTCTGCGATCCGACCAGACACCGCTGTGAGGCTCAGAAAGAGCTCCAAAGACTTTTCACATCTTTGCTCTGGGTGACCCTACCAAGGATCGGTTCTAAAGAAATAATTCCAGAGGCAGACACAGAACCATAAGGGACTGTGGCCACAAGGCTAACTTAACACAGAAAAAAATAATCGAAATGGGAAAATGTAGAATAAACTAGATACGTCCTTATGTCCTTAGGATATAGTAGAATTCCATGGAAATAGTGTTTTTCAAGAGCTTTACAGAGAAATGACCAAAAGATAGTGTTTAGTGAAAAAAAAACCTGCTCATAGAATTTAGGAGGACTTCTATTTCCTTCCGTTTTTCTTCTTATGTTTTCCAAATTTCTGCAATGAGGGGGGACCATGTTTATAATAAGAAAAAAAAAAGAGCCCACAATATTTTTAAAAGAAGGCAGCAGGATGGAAACACTAGTCAAATGTCAGCAGAAAGGACGAAAACAGATTTAAGGCATGCCGAGCTTCCATACTGTAGACAAGTGGTTCATTCAGGCTTCAAGAGCATGGAAGGTTCTAGAACAGTGGGATAAGTCTAGAGAGGGGACAACAAGCTTCTAAGAAATGCTAACTTTCCCTTTAAAAAGCTCCTAACTTTTCCTGAAATGACAGGAGAAAACCCAGTACAAAGAAAAGAGCTGAAGAACATGTGATTCTAGAACATTCTGCCCAGGACTCTGCTGGGGGCCATGTCCTGGCACCACTCTGGCCACAGCACTGATGGAATTGGCCCATCATGCAGTGGGATAAACGGAGAGCCTGTGGGAAAGCCCAAGAGGGGGCTTCTCCAGCCCAGACCATCTGGTCAGCTGAGCAGAGACCCCAGTGTCTGGTCCCTCCACCTGTCTTCTGCTTGATCAGGAAAATATGCTCCCCGTGTCCTCGGGACAAGCAGATCCTCTGTCACAGCTCCGCAGGCTGCCTGCCTAGACCAACTCTGTGTGGATCACAGAGCTTGAGGCTGCACTTGAATGACCTCCCGGCAAGATTGTGGGACAGAGAACTCCTGAGCACAGCGCCACCACTGCTGCCTGCCCATCACCGGGGCTGCAGAGGTACCTGTGGGGTGGTGGAGAGGCAGGAGGTTGCCAACCAGCCACCTTCTCCAGGCAGTCTGAGCTGAGGCAAACACTAGCCTCTCCATCTGCTGGTGGAAGGGATAATCACTTGCCCCTGAGCATGAGAACCACGGTCTTCATTGTGAAGCCTCGGGACGTCATGACAACAGCAACACCCCAGACTTCTAAGAATCTCCTGTTAGAGTTGTTGGAATTTTAGCAAACTTCCCATCTGTGTGAGGCTGGTCTTTTGTGTCTGTCCATTTTAACGGTACCCTTGCTCTGTCACCTCCACGTTGTTGTTAGATCACACTCTATGAGGTCAGTTTATGACGTAAGCAAATGGTGCTGCTGATGTATTCATGGCTGGGGGACCCCATGCACCATCTGCTGACACCTGGCTGACCTGATTCCCACTGCTCCTGGCACAGTGGGGGTGGGGTGGGGGTGGGGGAGGCATGGGGGGCAGCGCTGTCCAGGGTCCTGGCCCAGCATGGCTGCTCTGATCACCTGGCCACCTGGCCACCTGCCACAGTCCTCCCTCCTCAGGCCCTCTGCACCTTCTGGAAATGCTTCCCTGGAAGATGGGACTGTCTCAAGGCCATGGTAGGGCTTCTCCTTTGCTCAGCCCAGCTTCAGCATTAAGTTGGATAGGGCCTGGAAAGCTGTCTTCATGACACAAATAAGCAGTGTCTACATGGGAAACGTCAGGAAAGCAAGAGACAGGGTAGGTGTCCACCAGCTGGACCAGAAAGGGCGGCGGGTCAAACACTGAAAAATCCACGTATCCTGGCAAGGAACTTCTGGTGATTTCCTGTCATCCCTGCAGAAAAATAATTCACTTACTAATCCACTCCATGCAGTGGATCAGAGGACCTGAGGAAGAAAGCCACCCAGCAGGTTGCGAAAATTGTTCATTCCTCTGGATGTGGCTGAAGAAGATGGGCTTGCATCTCAAAAATGGACTTATCAGAAATAGGATGAGACATCTGCACTGTCTGTACAGCAGAGTCTGGCACAACCCCTATGCCAGCAGCAAGACCTGACCGAGGGCACGCCGGCTCAGCCACACAGGACTCACATGGCTGGACAGGAACATGAGCACATCTCTGGAAACCACGACAGACAGGCCTTCAGGCTAGAGGCTGGCGGAGCAGGGCAGATGAAAGTGTTTGCAGGATGAGGCCCCTAGCCAGAGAATGGGGGGGGGGGGGGAGAGGGATGTGTGCATGTGCACTGCTTTGCTTAGGTTTTTAAGACTGAAAGGTAAACTGTAAAAATTTTAAAAATTGTGACCTTTAGGAAGACCAAGGTGAAGAGATAAACCTCTCTGGACATATCCTACTTTATTTTTTAAAAAGATTTTATTTATTTATTTGACAGAGAGAGAGAGAGCATGAGCAGGAGGAGAGACAGAGGGAGAAGCAGACTCTCCGCTGAGCCGGGAGCCTGATGTGGGACTCTATCCTGGGGTCCTGGAGGCATCTGAGCCAAAGGCAAATCCTCAACCATCTGAGCCCCCGGGGCGCCCTTGGATATACCTTACTTTATAGATTTGACTGGGAACCATGCAAATATTTGAAATAATTATAAAATTAAAATAAGTATAAATGGAGGAGGAGGGGCAAGATGGCGGAAGAGTAGGGTCCCCAAATCACCTGTCCCCACCAAATTACCTAGATAACCTTCAAATCATCCTGAAAATCTACGAATTCGGCCTGAGATTTAAAGAGAGACCAGCAAAAAAAATAAATAAAAAAAAATAAAAATAAAAATAAAAAATAAAGAGAGACCAGCTGGAATGCTACAGTGAGAAGAGTTCGCGCTTCTATCAAGGTAGGAAGACGGGGGAAAAAGAAATAAAGAAACAAAAGGCCTCCAAGGGGGAGGGGCCCCGCGAGGAGCCGGGCTGAGGCCGGGGCGACTGTCCCCAGGACAGGAGAGCCCCGTCCCGGAGGAGCAGGAGCTGCACCAACCTTCCCGGGCGGAAACGGGCTCGCAGGGAGTTAGAGCAGGATCCCCAGGAGAGCGGGGGCGCCCTCGGGCTCCCTGGGACACTAACAGACACCTGCGCCCCGGGAGAGTGCGCCGAGCTCCCTAAGGGCTGCAGCGCCCACGGAGGGACCCGGAGCAGCTGGGAGGGGCTCCGGTGGCAGCTCCGCGGAGGGGGCTGCGCGGCCCCGGGAGCAGCTCGGAGGGGCTCGGGCAGCGGCTCCGCGAAGGGGGCTGCGGGGCGGGAGCGTGAATCCAACAGCGCAGGCCCCGGAGCACAGGGCGCCGGGACACAGCCCAGAATCCGGCCTCCCCCCGGGACAGGCAGAGGCCGGGAGGGCCCAGGACAGCAAGGACGCTCCTGCCCCGAGCTGAGCAGATCAGCGGCCCCGCCCCGGAGCCTCCAGGCCCTGCAGACGGAGAGCCCCGGAGCTACTGCAGGGGCTGAATCCAGGTTTCCAGAGCTGCCCCCACCACTGGGGCTGTTCGTCCTGGGGCCTCACGGGGTAAACAACCCCCACTGAGCCCTGCACCAGGCAGGGGGCAGAGCAGCTCCCCCAAGTGCTAACACCTGAAAATCACAGCAGGCCCCTCCCCCAGAAGACCAGCTAGAAGGACCAGTTCCAGGGGAAGTCAAGGGACTCAATGTATACAGAATCAGAAGATACTCCCCCGTGTTTTTTTTGTTTTTGTTTTTTTGTTTTGTTTTGTGGGTTTTTTTTCTTTCTTTCTTTTTGATTTCTGATTCAAAGATATCAGAAGATACTCCCAGGTGTTTTTTGTTTTTTCTTTGTTTTGTTTTGTGTTTTTTTTCTTTCTTTCTTTTTGATTTCTGATTGCTTCTTTTGATTTCTTTTCAAAGTATTTCTGATTGCTTCTTTTGATTTCTTTTCAGAGTATTTCTGATTGCTTCTGTTGATTTCTTTTCAAAGTATACAGAATCAGAAGATACTCCCACGTGTTTTTTGTTTTTTGTTTGTTTTGTTTTGTGGTTTTTTTCCCTCTTTCTTTCTTTTTGATTACTGATTGCTTCTTTTGATTTCTGATTGAATTCCCCCCCTTTTTTTTTCACCTTTCTTTCTTTTTCTTTCTCTTTTTCTTCTCTTTTCCCCCTTTTTTCTTCTTTCTCTTTTTTCTTTTTCTCTTTTCTTTCCTTCCCTCTCTTTTCCTCCTTTTCCCAATACAACTTGTTTTTGGCCACTCTGCACTGAGCAAAATGACTAGAAGGAAAACCTCACCTCAAAAAAAAAGATTCAGAAACAGTCCTCTCTCCCACAGAATTACAAAATCTGGATTACAATTCAATGTCAGAAAGCCAATTTAGAAGCACTATTATACAGCTACTGGTGGCTCTAGAAAAAACCATAAAGGACTCAAGAGACTTCATGACTGCAGAATTTAGATCTCATCAGGCAGAAATTAAAAATCAATTAAATGAGATGCAATCCAAGCTAGAAGTCCTAACGACGAGGCTTAAAGAGGTGGAAGAACGAGTGAGTGACATAGAAGACAAGTTGATGGCAAAGAGGGAAACTGAGGAAAAAAGAGACAGACAATTAAGAGACCATGAAGACAGATTAAGGGAAATTAACGACAGCCTGAGGAAGAAAAACCTACGTTTAATTGGGGTTCCCGAGGGCGCCGAAAGGGACAGAGGGCCAGAATATGTATTTGAACAAATCCTAGCTGAAAACTTTCCTAATCTGGGAAGGGAAACAGACATTCAGATCCAGGAAATAGAGAGATCCCCCCCTAAAATCAATAAAAACCGTTCAACACCTCGACATTTAACTGTGAAGCTTGCAAATTCCAAAGATAAAGAGAAGATCCTTAAAGCAGCAAGAGAAAAAAAGTCCCTGACTTTTATGGGGAGGAATATTAGGGTAACAGCAGACCTGAGGGGGAAATACATCGCAATACAAGCATCCATTCAAAAACTGGAAAGAACTCAAATACAAAAGCTCACCTTACACATAAAGGAGCTAGAGAAAAAGCAGCAAATGGACCCCACCCCCAGCAGAAGAAGACAGTTAATTAAAATTCGAGCAGAACTAAATGAAATCGAGACCAAAAGAACTGTGGAACAGATCAACAGAACCAGGAGTTGGTTCTTGAAAGAATTAATAAGATAGATAAACCATTAGCCAACCTTATCAAAAAGAAGAGAGAGAAGACTCAAATTAATAAAATCATGAATGAGAAAGGAGAGATCACTACCAACACCAAGGAAATACAAACGATCTTAAAAACATATTATGAACAGCTATTGTTAAAGAAGAAATCATACCTATTCTACTAAAGCTGTTTGGAAAGATAGAAAGAGATGGAGTACTTCCAAATTCGTTCTATGAGGTCAGCATCACCTTAATTCCGAAACCAGACAAAGACCCCACCAAAAAGGAGAATTACAGACCAATATCCCTGATGAACATGGATGCAAAAATTCTCAACAAGATACTAGCCAATAGGATCCAACAACACATTAAGAAAATTATTCACCATGACCAAGTAGGATTTATCCCCAGGACACAAGGCTGGTTCAACACTCGTAAAACAATCAATGTGATTCATCATATCAGCAAGAGAAAAACCAAGAACCATATGATCCTCTCATTAGATGCAGAGAAAGCATTTGACAAAATACAGCATCCATTCCTGATCAAAACACTTCAGAGTGTTGGGATAGAGGGAACTTTCCTCAACATCTTAAAAGCCATCTACGAAAAGCCCACAGCAAATATCACTCTCAATGGGGAAGCATTGGGAGCCTTTCCCCTAAGATCAGGAACAAGACAGGGATGTCCACTCTCACCACTGCTATTCAACATAGTACTGGAAGTCCTCGCCTCAGCAATCAGACAACAAAAAGACATTAAAGGCATTCAAACTGGCAAAGAAGAAGTCAAACTCTCCCTCTTCGCCGATGACATGATACTCTACATAGAAAACCCAAAAGCCTCCACCCCAAGATTGCTAGAACTCATACAGCAATTTGGTAGCGTGGCAGGATACAAAATCAATGCCCAGAAATCAATGGCATTTCTATACACTAACAATGAGACTAAAGAAAGAGAAATTAAGGAGTCAATCCCATTTACAATTGCACCCAAAAGCATAAGATACCTAGATCTAAATGTGAGACAAGATTCCATCAAAATCCTAGAGGAGAACACAGGCAACACCCTTTTTGAACTTGGCCACAGTAATTTCTTGCAAGATACATCCACAAAGGCAAAAGAAACAAAAGCAAAAATGAACTATTGGGACTTCATCAAGATAAGAAGCTTTTGCACAGCAAAGGATACAGTCAACAAAACTAAAAGACAACCTACAGAATGGGAGAAGATATTTGCAAATGACATATCAGATAAAGGGCTAGTTTCCAAAATCTATAAAGAACTTATTAAACTCAACACCAAAGAAACAAACAATCCAATCATGAAATGGGCAAAAGACATGAAGAGAAATCTCACAGAGGAAGACATGGACATGGCCAACATGCACATGAGAAAATGCTCTGCATCACTTGCCATCAGGGAAATACAAATCAAAACCACAATGAGATACCACCTCACACCAGTGAGAATGGGGAAAATTAACAAGGCAGGAAACAACAAATGTTGGAGAGGATGCGGAGAAAAGGGAACCCTCTTACACTGTTGGTGGGACTGTGAACTGGTGCAGCCACTCTGGAAAAATGTGTGGAGGTTCCTCAAAGAGTTAAAAATAGACCTGCCCTACGACCCAGCAGTTGCACTGTTGGGGATTTACCCCAAAGACTCAGATGCAATGAAACGCCGGGACACCTGCACCCCGATGTTTCTATCAGCAATGGCCACAATAGCCAAACTGTGGAAGGAGCCTTGGTGTCCATCGAAAGATGAATGGATAAAGATGTGGTTTATGTATACAATGGAATATTACTCAGCCACTAGAAACGACAAATACCCACCATTTGCTTCAACATGGATGGAACTGGAGGGTATTATGCTGAGTGAAGTAAGTCAATCGGAGAAGGACAAACAGTGTATGTTCTCATTCATGTGGGGAATATAAATAATAGTGAAAGGGAATATAAGGGAAGGGAGAAGAAATGTGTGGGAAATATCAGGAAGGGAGACAGAACATAAAGACTCCTAACTCTGGGAAACGAACTAGGGGTGGTGGAAGGGGAGGAGGGCGGGGGGTGGGGGGGAATGGGTGACGGGCACTGAGGGGGACACTTGACGGGATGAGCACTGGGTGTTTTTCTGTATGTTGGTAAACTGAACACCAATAAAAATTAATTTATTAATAAAAAAAAAGAAAAAAATAAGTATAAATGGCAATCTCTATACACCTCACACTAAACGGAGTAAAATGCCCTGCTGTACCAAGGGCATGGCCTCAAAGAGAGGAAGGTCTCGAGTGAGTCAAAAGCAGTCCATGACTGCATGCACACCCCAAGGACAAAAGACCCATTTAACAGACTCTTGGGCACTAATGAGCACTGGCAAGGACGTGGGGACAGTGGAGCCTCACGTGTGACTGGTAGGGGCACCACTGTAGCCACTCCGGAAACAGGCCATGGCTCCTCAAACAGTTGCAGAGTCAGCGTACAATCCACCAAGTCTACTCCTGCACATACACCCAGAGTAAATAAAACCCCAGACCACACAAAAGCATGTACACTTCTGCACAGCAGCAAAACAACACACTCCCACTGACAGGTGAATGCATAAACAAACTGTGGTCTGTCTGTCCCACGGAATATGACTCAGCCATAAAAAGGAAAGAAGCACTGAGGTTTGCTCCAACACTGACAAGCCTTGAAAGCATCATGCTCAGTGAAAGGATACAGGCACAAAAGCTCACATATGATGTGATCCTGTGTGTCTGAGCCAGTGTCCAGAAGAGGCAAACCCATGGAGACAGCAAACTAGTGGTCGCCTGGGGCTCAGGGAGGGGGTGGGGAGGGACTGCAGACCCCACAAGGAGCTCCATCTGGCACATGGAACAGAGGCCCTGGCACCCGTGGAGTCTGGCCAGCTCCTGTCACACACCATCCGAGGGCTGTGGGCATGGGAGCTTTGTCCAGCCTCCAGCCTGAACCCTCCTCCCTGTCCTTCCACCTCTGCCATACTGCCAAAGCCAGGTGAGAGCTCCAGCAGGCAGGGCCTTGGTGAGAAGACCAGGGGTGGTAACCAGACAACAGTCCTATGTGAGCCCACATTCCCTTTCCCAATGCCGAGGCCACAGCAGAAACAGGGCGGGTGTGGGGGCAATGCTCACTGACCCTGCGTCGCTCAGGATAGGTCCAGGGCATAGGGAGCAAGGGAAGGGAGAGAGGCCCCAAATCAGAAGAGATGTGCGGGTGCCAAGTCCTGCAGACCCCCACCTGGCCCTTCCTGGCCCCCTGGCTGCAGAGGGGAGCACAAAAGCACCCCTAGGGAGGGGAGGGGAGGATTGAGAACAGGGCCTTGGGGGTACTGCCGGAGAATATACCCAGGGCGGTCCTAAGGTGGCCTCAGGATCCCGCCATGGCCCTGGGGGCTCCACGCCCACTGCTAAGCATCTGCACAGCTAACAGCAACTCCTTGTGAGCTGAGCAGCCACGCTCGTCAGGTAGGGGCTGGGCCAGGACCACAACAGTGAGCAAGGTGGAGAGCATGCTCAGAGGTGACCACTGCCCATTCCCAGCCCCCACCCCATGCCCTAGACAGACATGGAGCACCTGGGGCCAGGATGGGCCACGGTGGTGAAAGGGGGTGGGCTGAGGGCTTGGCGCTGGGTTCACATCACCTGCACAGGGCCCGTAGTGTCAGAAACAGAGTGGTCAGGGTGTGCTGGGGGACTCTTCTCTGGGCTGAGCCTGATATATGCTGCTTAAACCCCTTCAGCGTCCGTGTCCCACACGGGCCACTTCCCTTCACATATCTGGGAGGCTGAGGGACACGCCAACATCTAGGGAACGAGCCTGGATGGACAGAGAGGAATCCGGGCCAGAGTGGTGCTTACCTAGAGCCCGACAGGCACTGAGGCTCCTCCTCGGCTGCCTCCCCCTGCTGACTCTCCACCCTGGCCTTTGGGGGCTCCGCACTGTCCTGCTGTCCAGCCGGATTTGCGCCACTGCCTGCTGCAGGTGACTTGTCTGCTGTGTTCACCTGTGGACTCGAGGTGTGTGTCAGGCACTTGTCGGAGGTAGAGGTGTCCTCGGAGGGTAGCACCTCCAGCACAGGCCGCGCCTCCTCCTGTCCCTTGGCCAGGCCCTTGGCACTGGCCTTGGTGGAGCTGACATAAGAGGCGCTGATGACGCTTCTGGGGCCACATTTGTCCTGCAGGCTCTGGGCGGCAGCATCCTCCCTGCCGCCCCCGCAGCACACACATGAGTTAAGGAGGCAGCTGGTGGCCGCAGTGCTGAGTTTGTGGGAGCCACTGTCTGTCCCCTCGGCCGCGGGCTCCAGCGGGGTGACGCTGTCTCCAGGGGTGTCCGAGGCAGTGATGGTAGAGGCCACGGTGGGGGCTGACTTGGGATTGAAGATGACGGTGGCCGAGAGCTTCATGCCCCCTGTCCGGTGGGCGATCATTTCGGCTGTCTCTGCGGCGTCCACGCCTGCCTCCCAGCCATCCAGGTGTGGCTGAGAGTCCAGGCAGCTGCAGGAGTTGGGGCCCAGCGCCCACATCTTATCATTCGAGATGTCATTGTTATTGCTCAGGTCCCCCTCCTCAGGCTCAGAGGGCTGGCTGACGTCCGCCTCTCCACGCCCCCTGTCCTGCCCTCTCTCCTGGGGGTCAGCACTGGTACTGCCTGTCCACCCAGATGGGCTGCCCAGGACCTCTGCAGCTCCCTCCACGTCATCCATGAAGAACACCCTTCCTTCCTCCTCATCGCTGCTGGGCCGTAGCCGAGCGCTGCCTGGGGATGCCTCTCTATGGGGGCTGCCCTCCACCCCTGGCCTGTGTGCAGGGGACTGGCAGGTGCTGGGCGGGGACAAGAGGGACGACATCTCATCCCCGGCTCTGTGCACCATGCGATTGAGCTGCTCCAGCTCCTGGTCATCATACTGCATGGAGCAGGCCAGCTCTGCATCTGGGTTTTTGGCCTTGGCTGAGAGCAGCTCCTCAGTGGGAAGGGGTGAGGGAAAGGCGGGTGCCAGGGTGGGGGGCACCTGGGCATCTGCCCGGATAGGGAACTCCACGTCCTGGGAAATGCAGAGGTTCCTTTCCAGTGTGTGAAGCTCATCCTCGGTCAGGGTCTGCAGCAAGTCCCTACAAGGGTCAAGACAAAAACCATAGGTGAGCGTTCCAAAGGCCACACCAGTCCCCTGGCCAAGAATGGACGGACACAGTGTCCTTAATATCTGCACCAGCACAGAAGCAACAAGGTGTCTGACCCTTGCAATGACACTTGGAGATGGACGACTGCCTGCCTGGGATGGTTTCTTTTTTAAAAGTGAGACTCTGCAAACTCCTGAGGAAAACAAGAAGACCTTGGTGCTTAGGGATCATCACGTTAAGAAAAACTTTTAGTGAAAACAAAATGTTGGTTCACATATAGGCTCTCACTCAGCACGTTCTTGAGTGCCCTGCCCTCTCTGTGCGGGGCAGGGAGATGTGCAGGCACAGTGCAGGCACGAGGTGCCTTTGAGGGCTAGGTTGGAAGAGGCTGGTAATAAACACTATTTCTGTCAGTGACAACTGCATTACAACTACAACGAAGGAAAATGTGTACCAGCAGCAGGGCACAGCAGCCCACCTGGCTTAGTCTGGGGAGGCTTCCTGGTAGAAGGGGTGCCAAATCAGAATCTGAAGGAAGTTAACCTGTTGACACCTGGGATGAGTCCAGAGCAAGTCTATGAGCCTTTCAATCTGCCAGTGCAGGTCTGAGTCCAGGTTAGAGATTCTTGTGCAGTCATGGAAACAGACAGAAAAATATATTTCCAAGAAATGCAGTTTGTGACTCTTCATAAACTGAGCACGCCCATATGGACAGCACCCAGATGGAACGGTGGACCGTGAACCAGGCTCTCAGGCCCTCACATGCCCTTCCAGTCACCCCCTGCCATCATCGCCACCCTGTCTTCTAAAGACTGAGGTGGAACAAGACCTTGCCTGTTTTCATTCCTGGATAAATGGAAATGTGCTATCTACACTGTCTAGAGGCAGGCTTTGTTTGGCAATATCATGTTTGTATAGAGCCACCAGAGGAAAAGCAGGATGCCCAGTTAAATTTGAGTTTCAGATAAACAACAAATACTTCTTAAGCATATGAATATTTTCTAAGATAAGAATGTCCCAAATGGGTAGCATGTGGGACATTCTTGCACAAAGTGTTCACTGTTTATCTGAAATTCAAATTCAATAGACAGTTCTGCTGGTTCTGTCTTACTGGATCTGGCAACCCTACTAGGTGAGGTTCGGTGTTGTCGATGGTCTGGTCTCATGGTTAGGAATCTGTTCCTCACCTGTTGGGCTCTGGCTGTCCCCATCCACATTCTTGGAGCATCTCCCTGGGGAATGCACCTGCTCCTTTTTGCAGGGTGCGCACGGAGAGGGTGCACCTGGGGAACATACTTGTGCATTTCTGTGGGGCAGCCCTCGGATGTGCCCTGTCTGAGAACCTTTTCAGTTCTGCCCATTTTTTGTTGGGTTATCTCCCTTGTTCTTACTAATTGACATTTCTTTATGTTTTGGATTTGCGTTCTTTGTTGGGTATATTCTCCAACTCTGGGGCTTTCTACTTCACTCTCTTGATGGCACCTTCTGAAGAAGTGAAGTTTTAATTTCAATGAAGTTTAATAAATCACATTTTCCTCCGTGTGTAGTGCTCTTCTGTCCTGTTTAGGCAATCTGCCCACTCCAGGGTCGCAAAGATGTTCCTGCTGTTTTCTTGATTGTTTTTACTTCCTGCGTGTGTATCGGCAATCTCTCTGGAGTTGATTCTTGTGTATGATTATTGTACAGATTCAGACACATTTCTCCTCACATGGATATTCGCTAACTCAGCCCATTTGCTGGAAAACAACAACCATTCCCCACTGCTCTTGTATTTCTTTCTTTTCTTTTAATATTTTATTTATTTATTTGAGAGAGAGAGGGAGAGAGCATGAGTGAGGTGAAGGGCAGAGGGAGAGGGAGAAGCAGGTTTCCCGCAGATCAGGGAGCCCAACCCCAGGTACCCGAGATCAGGACCTGAGTCAAAAGCAGACCAACTGAGCCACGCAGGTGCCCTGGTCCCTTGCATTTCTACATGAATTTAAGAATTAGTTTGTCAATTTATACCAAAAAAGAAGAAACAAAAACTTCTTGAGATTCTGATTGAGACTGCACTGAATTCATAGATTGATTTGAGAATAGCTGACATCTTCACAACACAAAGTTTTCCACTCCTTGAATATGGAATAGCTCTGTTTACGTCTTTAACATTTTATGTCAGTGGCATTTCATGACTTTGAATGGAGGCCTTAGACAACTTGAGATTTATACTTAAGCAGCTGATATTTACTGACATTATTGTAGGCGCTATGTAAATTTCTTATTGTGATAAAATATCTATGACGTGAAATTTACCATGGTAACCATTTTTAAGTGACAATTCAGTATCATTGAATACATCGTAGTGCGATTATCACACCATCCATCCCTAGGACGCATTCATCTTGTCAAATGGAAACTCTGTCCCCGTAAATCACTGACTGCAGTCTCTCCTCCTCTCATCTCTGACACCCACCACCTACTCTGTCTCCGTGATTTTGACTAGTCTAGCCTCTCATATAATTGGAATCATACATGGTTTGTCTTGTTGTGGCTCGCTTATTTCACCAAGTATGTCCTCAAGGTTCATCCACGTGGTTTCAAGAGTTCCTTCCTTTTTAAGGCTGAATAACATTCCACTGTGGGATGGACCACATTTTGCTTATCCACTCATCCATCAGTGGACACCTGGGTTGCTTCCATGTCTTAGCTAGTGTGAATAATGCTTCTCAGAACACGGCTATATAAACATCTCTTTGGGACACTACTTTAAGTTCTTTTGGGAATACACCCAGACGTGGAATTGCTGGATCATATGACAATTCTAGTTTTCATTTTTTGAGGGATTTCCATACAATTTTGCACCCCCACCAACAGCGCGCAGGATTCTAATTTCTCTACATTCTTGCCAACACACATTATTTGTTGTCTGTCTATTTTGAGGGCAGCAACTCTACTGGGTGGGAGGTAGAATTTCACTGTGGTTTTGATCTGTGTGTCTCTAGCTGTTAATGATGCTGAGCATCTTTTCATGTGCTTGTTGACCATTCATAAACCTTCTTTGGAGAAATGTCTTTTCAAATCCTTTGCCCTTTTGAATCAGGATGTTTGGTTTTTCTCGGTGAGTTTTAGGAGTTCTCTCTAGATTCTGGGTATCGATCCCTTATCAGATACAATATGTGAGAATACTTTCCCCAATGTGTGGGCTGCCTCTTTACTCTGTTGAGAGTGTCTCATGATGTCCAAAATTTAAAAATGTTCAAATCCAATTTGTCTATTTTTTCTTTTGTCGCTTGTATCTTTGGTGTTCTGCCCAAGAAATCATTCCCAAAATGCAATGTGATAGAAAACTTGTCCATTATAGTCTTCCAAGAGCTTTATTTTGTCGGGTCTTACGTTTATGTTCTGGATCCACTTTGAGTTAATTTTTGTGGCTACAGTGTTAGAGAAGAATTCAACTTCATGTGTATGTGAGCCTCTCTCTCTCTCTCTCTCATCAGACTGAGGAAATCCTCACTTATTTCTCACTTGCTAAGACATGTTTGTGTCATAAAATAGGTATTGAATTTTTCAAATTCTTAGTCCATAATTTCAAAATGATTCAGTTTTTCTCTTTTAAAAAGTTAATGTAATGAAATGTTGATGTTATTTTCAAGTGTTAACAATGCTGTGTACAACCTGACCTCCACAAGACATGACGATGATTGTGCCATAGAGAGCGCACTTATTCACATCCACCCCCATAAAGCACTTCCACATTTGTATCTGAGAGCTTTCCTTTGCCTGCAGAACTCCAATTAGCTCTTCTCCGTGGGCAGGCCACTGTTCAATCCCTGTAGCTCTCTGCTTTTCAGTAACTCACTATTTTGCCTTCATCGTGGACAGATGTCTCTGCTTGGTGTTTTCTTCCAACATGTGAAATATGCATCACTTCATTGCCTCTGGGCTCCCGTTGTTTGTTAAGAGACAGCTCTCAATCTTAGTTCTTTTCCCAGAAATATGTCCTCTTTCTCTGGGTATGTTTGAAATTTTTGTCTTTGTTCTCAGCAATTTTACTATGGTATACCTAAGTGTGCTCTGTATTTATCTTCCTGTATCTTTCTTGAGCCTCCTAGGGGAAAAGATTTCTCTTCAGTTTTGGAAAATTCTTGGCCATTTTTTTTTCTTTGAATATTGTTACTGCTCACTTTCTCTATTCCTTTTTTTTTTTTAAGATTTTATTTTTTTAAGTGATCTCTACACCCAGGGTGGGGCTCAAACTCACAACCCCAAGATCAAGAGTTGTATGCTCCTGACTGAGCCAGCCAGGCACCCCCTTCCTTCCTTCTGATTCCAATCATGTACATTCGAATTCTGAGCATGTCACATATGTCTCTGATGCTCTGGACTGGCCCCCCTGCCCGCATCCCAGCACCTGGTGCTGCCCCCTCCATTGGCCCTTCCCCCACAGGGCACCCCATCTGCACCCAGCACCCTGCTCTTCCCTTCCTGTTCACCATCTCTCCTCAATCATCATCAGATGGACAGGGAGGTGGCAGCGATGGCCTCTGGGTTCAGAGTCATGGTCTTCCCAGAACGCTCACACCCAGCTTGGGTGCGAGGGAAGTAGCAGCAGCCATCTCTCGGATGAGCCAGGGTCTGGACTGAGTACCCATCACAGGACCCAGTTTGTGCCTCACCCACCCCCAGGGCCAGTGACTCCCTGAGGACCACCCTGCTGGGCCACTCTCCACTGTCTGGATTCATAGCACTTTGGGCTCCTTGTGGGGCCAAGGTAGCTTGGAGCAGGGCAGTTGCCAGCTGTCTGCAAGAGCTGGCACCAGTAAGGGAAAGTTGGCCCCAGGCTGCCCCAGGCTGGGCAGTCCTGCCGGACCCAGGAAGTCCATGCAGGAGTCCACGGGTTGTCAGCTCCACTGAAGGCACGAAGGGGAGCTTCCAGAGACCCAGGGGCCCACAACCCTGCCATGCCATCCCTCCAGGAGGCCACAGCTGGGCGCTGTCAGCTCAGAGGGGCCACCCCAGGGAGGGTTCTACTCCAGTGTGAAATGAGGGTATGTGGGGAGGGCCCAGAAGGAGGGGGCTGGCTTTAGGTCTGATGCAGCTGAAGGCTATGAGGTCACCCACACCAGGCACCACCAAGCCCACATGACAGCACGTGAGGGTGCCAAGGATATCAATGCCTCCTGCACCTGTTGCTGGGACCACAGGGCAGCCAGGACAAGCCACAGCATGGGAAGGGTACTGGTGCTCAGGAGAGCTGGGCCCTTCCTCCCCACGCTGGTGGAAGGACACACAGACACCTCTGAACAAGCACCAATCCCTGGCCAGGGTGGACAGGCCCCAGGAGGTGGGGAACAACCCTCCCCTGCAGGCTGTGTGGCCCCCAGGGGACCCGCCTCATCCATTTCCCAGTCTCTCCGTCTTGCAGGGTCCAGTGCCAAGCCCTCAGCCACGGTGGCTTCTGTCATGTTACTGATGGTTCACACCCAAGGTCATGGAGTCCCAGGTCAAGGACAAAGAGCTTGGTTCCCTGGGGGACAACGGTGTGGGGCTGTACACTGGGGCTCTAGACATGATGAACCAGTAACTAAAGACAAAGACTTGGGCAGAGTCCCGCTGCCTTCACAGAAAGGAGCGTGGGGAGGGGGGCAAACAGGGACTCAGCACCCCTCTCTCCCACCATCCCTCCCCCACCTTATCTTCCGCAGCAGCGTGTGGAACGGCCGGAATAGCTCAGACATGTCTTCTGCCTTGCGGTCCAAGTTGAGAGGTCCGTCTGCATAGACCACGAGGCCACTGCATTTAAGAAAAAAGCCAGGATGGCATGAGGCACCACAGCCACTGGGAGGCCCAGACCACAACCAGGGACTCAGACAACACAGACTTCACCTCTTATGATTGAATCTTAAAAAGTTTAGGGGGGAAAAGCATTGAAAATTACTCAGACTTTATCATCTTCGGAAGCTCATTAGCTGTTCATTTGAGGGATCATAAAATAACCATAAAAATATACTGTTCACATCACTGCTGCAATCAGATAAATCAGCATCAAGATTTGTTACTAAAGCTACCTCCTTGAAAACAGGAACTCTGGATGTGTGTTTAAATTTAATACAAATGCAGAGGCTTCTGAGAATTAGAGCTACAGCGTCAACTGCAAACGTGACACAGAAGTTGGGAGTGATAGTGGGCAGCCCTGCCACCCACCCACAGCCCTGGGCCAGAGCTCACAGGTGCTGAGCCTCCAAGGCTGGGCCTGGTGGGATCCCAGGAGGGCTGGATGGGCATCTAAGGGGCCCTTGGCACAAACAGGTGGGACTTCTCACAAGCGTGGCCTCCAGGTTGCCCTCCCAGCCTCCCCTGCGACTCCTGGACCCTGACCTTGCTCATCCCCATCCACACTCTGAAGCCCAGGAGCTACCCCAAATGAGCCCTTCCAACTCACTGACCATAGTCTCTCCTGCCTCAGGGACCCACACACCAGCTGCTCCTGCCCCACCCATCTGGAACCCTGGAAGGCACCCCACAGTGAGATCCATGGCCTCGTGGCTCCTCACACCTTTGCCATGGCTGTCCCCAAGCCCCCTTTTCCTCCCAGAGGTTTGGCTCATGCTCTGTCATTGTCACCCCTGGCAGGACAGACCCTCTCTACCCGGACCAGCCTCTGCTCAGATACCCATCCAGGGGGTGCCAATTCCACAGGCAGTACCACATTCCTTCCCTGTGATAGTCTCGCTGCACACTGTACAGTGCTGCCCAGCTCCGCCAATGCCCCATTGTCCTTGTCCAGACCTGCTCCTCCATGAGCAGGCCCATCATCTCTGGAGGACCCTTCTGTGGGTGCCTCTCCCCGAGGCTGCGGGCACCTGACAGCTCAGGCCTTGGCACACTGAACAGCCACAAATACAGAGCCTGCTCCTTGCTACCTCATCAGAGCGCAGGGGAGGGGCTCATGGATTTGTCTGCATCAATGGAAAACTGCCCACATGTCTCTCTCTGCAAATAGAATCTCATCTCTGCAGTGGGGTCGGATCATCGCCATCCAACACGGAGTCCTCACTAGCTCAGGAACGTGCCCACCGCAGTAAGAAAAACTATTAAAGCTGAATGGACTGTTTTCCCTTTAAAAATTAGATTCCAAGAAAAGACCCCGAATAGCCAGGGGAATTTTAAAAAAGAAAACCATAGCTGGGGGCATCACAATGCCAGATTTCAGGTTGTACTACAAAGCTGTGGTCATCAAGACAGTGTGGTACTGGCACAAAAACAGACACATAGATCAATGGAACAGAATAGAGAACCCAGAAGTGGACCCTGAAATGTACGGTCATCTAATATTCGATAAAGGAGGAAAGACTATCCATTGGAAGAAAGACAGTCTCTTCAATAAATGGTGCTGGGAAAATTGGACATCCACATGCAGAAGAATGAAACTGGACCACTCTCTTTCACCATACACAAAGATAAACTCAAAATGGATGAGAGATCTAAATGTGAGACAAGATTCCATCAAAATCCTAGAGGAGAACACAGGCAACACCCTTTTTGAACTTGGCCACAGTAATTTCTTGCAAGATACATCCACAAAGGCAAAACAAAAGCAAAAATGAACTATTGGGACTTCATCAAGATAAGAAGCTTTTGCACAGCAAAGGATACAGTCAACAAAACTAAAAGACAACCTACAGAATGGGAGAAGATATTTGCAAATGACATATCAGATAAAGGGCTAGTTTCCAAAGTCTATAAAGAACTTATTAAACTCAACACCAAAGAAACAAACAATCCAATCATGAAATGGGCAAAAGACATGAAGAGAAATCTCACAGAGGAAGACATGGACATGGCCAACAAGCACATGAGAAAATGCTCTGCATCACTTGCCATCAGGGAAATACAAATCAAAACCACAATGAGATACCACCTCACACCAGTGAGAATGGGGAAAATTAACAAGGCAGGAAACAACAAATGTTGGAGAGGATGCGGAGAAAAGGGAACCCTCTTACACTGTTGGTGGGACTGTGAACTGGTGCAGCCACTCTGGAAAACTGTGTGGAGGTTCCTCAAAGAGTTAAAAATAGACCTGCCCTATGACCCAGCAATTGCACTGTTGGGGATTTACCCCAAAGATTCAGATGCAATGAAACGTCGGGACACCTGCACCCTGATGTTTCTATCAGCAATGGCCACAATAGCCAAACTGTGGAAGGAGCCTCGGTGTCCATCGAAAGATGAATGGATAAAGAAGATGTGGTTTATGTATACAATGGAATATTACTCAGCAATTAGAAACGACAAATACCCACCATTTGCTTCAACGTGGATGGAACTGGAGGGTATTATGCTGAGTGAAATAAGTCAATCGGAGAAGGACAAACAGTGTATGTTCTCATTCATTTGGGGAATATGAATAATAGTGAAAGGGAATATAAAGGAAGGGAAAAGAAATGTTGGGAAATATCAGGAAGGGAGACAGAACATAAAGACTCCTAACTCGGGGAAACGAACTAGGGGTGGTGGAAGGGGAGGAGGGCGGGTGTTGGAGGGGAATGGGTGACGGGCACTGAGGTGGACACTTGACGGGATGAGCACTGGGTGTTTTTCTGTATGTTGGTAAATTGAACACCAATAAAAGTTAATTTAAAAAAAAATTAGATTCCATGTGCAAAAAGAGAGATTCAAAAGTCACAGGAGAAACCTGGATGTGCTACAGGAGCAGCTGTGTCCTGAGCATGGGGGCAGGGGCAGAGGGCAGAGGATGCACCAGCCAACCTTCCACTCCTTCTAGTCTATTCTATGTGTCTGACATGAGCTGACAGTTCTGGTGCAATTAACTGTTTTGGGGGACAATTTCCCAAGACAGCTGCACAGGTGAATCAGTGGTCTTGGCACAAAGGCAGTGAAAATGGGCAGAAAGGGGCAGGTTTGGGGAATCCCTGGCCAGGCTTTCTGGCAATCTAGTTTCAGAAAGCAGGGAAGGGGGCAGGGAGGGATCCCGGCCCCCATCCCCAGGGTCCTAGGGATGACCTTGGCTGCCCTGTTAGTGCCTAGGGGCTGACCGTGGCTGGTCTGGAGCCTCAGAAACAAACCCATGATAAGAGGGCTCCTGGCATGCAGGCCCCTGCTTGTGCCACTGCTGAGGAGGGGCAAGGCAGCCAGGGTTGAGCCTGGCAGAGGTGGAGGGAGCAGGGGCCTGCTGGGCACATGCGGGGGGACTGGCTCAGGTAGGCACTGCTGAGCCTCCCACTCCCATTCTCCAGCTCACCTTTTCACTGTCTCCATAATGTCCTTTGATGCACAAAAGTTTTTAATTTTTTTTTAATATTTTATTTATTTATTCATGAGAGACACAGGGAGAGAGAGAAAGAGAGAGGCAGAGACACAGGCAGAGGGAGAAGCAGGCTCCACTCAGGGAGCCTGATGTGGGACTCGATCCTGGGACTCCAGGATCACGCTCTGGGCCGAAGGCAGGCGCCAAACCGCTGAGCCACCCAAGGGTCCCAAAAGTTTTTAATTTTGATGAAGTTCAATTTACCTATTTTTTTCACTTGTCACTCAAGCCTTTTATGTCAAATCTAGGAATCCACTGCCAAGCTAGGAAGTGTGAAGATTTACCTCTTGTATTAGTTAGAATTCTCTGGAGAAACAGAACCAATAGAGAGAGAGAAAGAGAGAGACAGAGAGACAGTGTGTGTGTGTGTGTGTGTGTGTGTGTGTGTGTGTAAGTGTGTGTGTGTAGGAAAGTGGGGAGAGTCTTGTTTGGTTGGTTGGCTGGTTGGTTGGTTGGTTAGGTATTGCTTTGTTTTTGGAGAGAGTTATTTTAAGGAACTGGTTCACACAACTGTAGGTGGCGGCCATGTCCAAAATCTATAGAGTGGGAGGGCAGGCTAGAGACAGAGAGACTCCGGGAAGAGCTGATGCTGTAGCTTGACTCTGAAGACAGTCTGGAGGTAGAATTCCCTCTCACTTGGGGAACTTTGTTATCTCTTAAGGCCTTCAATTGATTGAATAAGGCCCACCCATATTATGAAGGGTAAGCTACATTACTCAAGATCCTCTGATTTAAATGCTGATCTCCTCTTTAAAATACCTTAGAGCAACATCCAAACTGGTGTTTGACCAAGTATCTGGGTCCTATGGCCTAGGCAAATAGACACATAAAATTAATCATTACAGAGTTCAGCTTTGTTCTTCTATATGGCTATCCAGTTGTCCCAGCATTATTTGTTGAAGAGACTAACTTCCTCATTGAATGGTCGTGGCCCCTTGTAAAAAAAACAGTTAGCTATAGATATTTGGTTTATTTCTGTTGTCTTGATTTTATTCCATTGGTGGTCTATCCTTATGACAGTACCACACTTTTGATTATCATAACTCTGTAGTAAGTTCTGAAATCAAGACATATGAGTCCTCCAACTTTGTTTTTCTTTTTCAATATTGTTTGGGCTATTCAAGACCCATTGTGGTTCCATGCGAACTTGAGGATCTTTTCCATTTATGCAAAAAAAGGCCAAGGTAGTTTTTATAGGAAATGTATTGGATCTATATATAACTTTGGGGAGGAGCACCATCTTAACTACAGCAAGTATTCCAGTACATGAACATGAGCTATCTTTTCATTTAATTGAGTCTTTGTTTTCGGGAATGTTCTGTAGTTTTCAATGTACATGTTTTCCACTTCCTTGGTTAAATTTACTCCTAGGTACTTTTTTCTTTTGGATGTTAGTAAAAATCTCATCTTTAAAATAATATTTAATTACATATGATGGAATATTATTCAGTCTTGAAAGGAGTGAAGTTCCTACAAGCCATGTGGATGAATCATGAAAACATTATGCTAAGTGAAATAACCCAGGCACAAAAGGACAAATATTTATGATTCAATGTATATGAAGTCCCCAGAGGAGTCACTCTCATGAAGAAAAAGTAGATGAGAGGGAACCAGGGGCTGGGGAAGGGAGCAGTGAGTTAGTGTTTCATGGAAACAGAGTTCAGTTTGGGAAGAAGGAGAAGTTCTGGAGATGGTGGTGATGGTGGCACAACAATGTGAATGTGCTTAATGCCACTGATGTACATTTAAATACAGTTAAAGTGGTAAGTTTTGTGTTTTGTATATTTACCACACTTTTATTGCTTTGATTCTGTTTACAAAAGTTATAACTATCATGTTAAGAAATTTTATTAAGTAGAGACACATCGTTTGGTACAATTTTTCATACTCAACACACTAGGAATGTTTTTCCATGGCTTTCAGGATTTTTCACCAATGGTACCTAAATGGCTGGAGTATTGTTCTTAAACGCCTGGGTGGCTCAGCAGTTTAGTGCCTGCCTTCGGCCCAGGGCCTGATCCTGGAGTCCTGAGATCAAGTCCTATATCAGGCTCCCTGCATGAAGCCTGCTTCTCCCTCTGCCTGTGTCTCTGCCTCTCTGTGTCTTTCATGAATAAATAAATAAAAAATCTTAAAAAAATAAATAAATAAACAACCCCTTAATTCTGGATATCCATCCCCTCAAATTTTCATGATTAAAAATAAACTTCAGTAAAAATCATTGTAAACACATACCGTGCCCTGTCGCATCAATACAACAAAATTCTGCCAAAGCTGTGGTACCCACCAAGGATTCTGAGGAAGCAAAGGTGCTGAGCTTTCCTCACATAGTGCTTTCAGGCTAGTGGGGAGACTCAAAAATAACACAAACCCCGTTTATATGAAATATCACAAACAGGTAAATCTACTGACACAGAAACAGACCTGTGGTTTCCTGGTGCTGGAGAGGTGGGATTGTAGGGGTGGAGGCAACAGCAAGGGGGAAGGGGCATCTTATTTGGGGTGATTGAAAATGTTCTGAAATCAATGGTGAATGGTTGCACAACTCTGTAAATTTACTGAAAACCACTGAATTGTACACTTTAAGTGGGTGAATTGTGTGGTATGTGCACTATGTCTAAATAATGTATTTTAAACATAAGCGATCTCAAGTAAATATGTGACTTTGCTGGAGGTGGTGAGTACCTGCACGGGGAAGGGCTGCATATGAGGCAGGTTGTGCAGAGACTGGGAGGCTGGGCAGGGGTGTCGCTGGTGAGGAAGTGAGTGGACCAGGGAAACCACGGATGCCAGGGACCCCCACAAGATAGTAGCTTCTGGAAAATTCTGATGGTAGGACTGCAGGATGGATGTGGGTGGGATGGGTGGGAAAATGAGAGGGGGGGAATGGCCCTAGCCTAGAGCTAGGGGGAGGTGGGGAGGAGGAGGGGGGAAGGGCAGTGAGGGGGAAAGAAGGGAAGAGGAAGGAGGGGAGATGAGGAGAGGGAGGGAGGGAGCGGGGGTGGGGGTGGGGAGGAGCAGAGCTGGCTCTGTTGGGGGAGGTGGGGGGCAGGAGTGGGAAGGAGTTGCAGGGAGAGCAGGAGCAGGGGATGGGGTCTCGGTTCTGGGCAGGTCAGCCTGGACGCAGCTTCAGAAGAGGGGCCCACTCACAGTGTAGGGATGGGGGCCATTGCAGAGGTTGGAGCAGAGCCCGGTGCTGGATTAGCAGTGGACGTGGACATGGGGGTGGTGATGGGGCCTCCCAGGCAGGCCCAGGTAACCAGGTCTACCCGGTGGGGCCGGTTACTGGGCACTGCACCTAGAAATTCTGTCAATGTCTTTATTCATTTAAACCAGCTGTTGTATTTATTTTTATTTATTTACTCATGAGAGACAAATTGAGAGAGAGAGGCAGAGACACAAGCAAAGGGAGAGAAGCAGGCTCCATGCAGGGAGCCCGACATGGGACTCCATCCCGGGTCTCCAGGATCACACCCCAGGCCAGAGGTGGCGCCAAACTGCTGGGCCACCAGGGCTGCCCATAAACCAGCTGTTTTAAGACAAATCCTCCAAAGTGGAACTAGTCCATCACATTGGGAACCCTGTGGAGACTTATTTTCCCCCAGGATGCACATTCCCAGTATCCCCACCCACAGCAGGGACAGGATGCTGAGTCAGGAGGGGCCAGGCCCAAGGCTACGGGCAAGTGTGGGTTGTGGGGCCCAGGGTCCAGGGCTGGCACCCGAGCTGGCTATGGGTAAAGCCAAACCCCTTGCCAGCGCCATGGACACACAACACGGGGCCTGGCCGGCCTCCTCCTGAACCTCCAGGTGCCCATACGGCTTTCCCCCATCCCTGCCAATCTGTCAGGCCCCAGGCAGGCCTCCCCAGGGCCACAGAGCTCCATGGGTATCAGGCCAGGGGCAGGGCTGGGTGGTGCCCCCTCCGGCTGCTCAGTGCTTATCTCCTCACCTGTGATAGGGCCAGAGATGCCAGGCTACCTCCGGGTGTGTTGTTCCTGCGAGCGCAGAGTAGGGCAGGTGGGAAGGGGCCGGAGCTCCTGGAGGCGGGGGGAAGGGGATGCAGCAGTGGAGAGGCTTTGCCCCCAGCTCTCCCTGTTCCCAGTGCTCCTTGAGAGTCACCTGGCATCCCAGGAACCCACGTCATAGATGTGACCCTAGATGGCTGCTGTTCCAAGAGTGTTGGCTTTACTGTCGCAGGAGTCCCAGGACAGCCCCTTCTCACTCCAGCCAGAACTGTGGCCACCCCCCTTTCGAACATACTGCCCGCCCGCAGTCCACAGCCCACCAGGCTCCCACCCCAGCTCTGCTCCAGGACCCGGGAACTTCTCCCTCACACTTACAGCTCTTGTCCCCTCTAGAGGGTCTCTGCTCCAAGCCCTCTCCCCTTCATCACCATCTAGAACACTTCACAGACCTGCTTGTCTCTCCTCACTGTTCACCTGCCCCGTGGGCATTATGGTATCCCTGGGGACAAGCATAGCGCCAAGTATACAGCAGGTGCTTGACACATGCTCATTGGGCAAATATAGTTACAGAGCAAGTCCCAGGCCCTACTCTATGTGGCTATGGTGCTGCCCATCTGGCCCAAAGGGGCTGCTATGGACAATGAGGAAGGGGAGGGGGCTTTAGGCACCCAGGGAAGTGACCCAGCAGGGGGGATCTGGAGCAGCTCCTTACTGCTCTACCCATCCTTCCAGGAGGATGGAGAATTTCAGTTACAGCTGACATACCTCAGAGTCCCAGATGCACAGCCTGGCTGAGGAGGGTTGACAGGTGATAAAGTGGGCACTGGCCACCCTCCTGACCGGGCCAAGCTGAGCACCTGCCCTCCCTTCAGTCCAACTATGAAACCTGCCTCCCTTGGCTGTGACTCTGGAGCTTTCCCTCCTGTCCTGGGGATCCCAAGGGGACCCCACATGGTGCTGCCAGGAGGGGAGCACAGGGACAGGGGGAGCACATGGGAGTCCCAGCCCATGGGACCCTCATTCTTCCTCCCAGGCCCAGGGGACAGAGACAGAGCAAGAGTTCAAATGTCCACAGGGCAGCTATGGTCTGCAAACAGGGCGCAGTGACACTGGTCCAGGAGAAGCGGCCTCAGGAGGCTGCTCAGTGAGAGTAGAAAGGCCCAAGAGCATGGTCCTGTGGCCACTGGGTCTGGGCCAACATTGTCGGGTGGGCTGGTAAAGGCTGAACTCACTCAGCAGCCTTGTGTGTGAGAACTGGACACCACTGCTCAGGCTTTCTGGGGTCTCACTTTTATCTAAAAGGGGTTTTATTTTAAAACTGCCTCAGACAGTCTGACACCTCCAAGAGGCCTAGAATAGGTTCTGTCTAAGACAGTGCAGGTCCCTTATGTCCCCAAGATCCAGGATGGGGCCTGGATCTCTGGGTGCCGGACAAGCATTCGAGGGTCCATGTGGCCCATCAGAGCAGGCCAGTCAGAGAGTGCCCACATCAGCCCCCATGTGTGACATAAGGAGTTTCCAAAGGAAAGCCAGCCTGGGAACCCCACCAGCATAGCAATATCCCCAACTGGGGCTACATGGTGGGGGCACTGGGTCCTGAGCTTCAAGGCACTTGCCAGGGAGTTTTAGAAGAGAAACATGGCTAGGCCAAGGTCCTGGCACTTCTGGGAAGGTGTGACACAGAGGAAGGGGACAAAGCCTGCTCTCTTGGGAAGGGCTCCCAACCCCCCCACCAGGCCATAAAAGATAAGCCCTGGAAGAAGGGAGGCCCCTGGAGAAGGGAGGCACTGGGAGAAGGGAGGCCCCAGGAGAAGGCAGGCCTGGGAGAAGGCAGGCCCTGGCTGGAAGCAGCATTTTCTCTGACCACAGAGAGTGGCTGCCTAGAAAGCAAACAATATAACACCTGAGGGGCCTCTTTGGGCCAGGCCACCCCAAGGGGCCATCTGTCTTCTGCCTCCTCAGCTTCAGGTGAAAAGCAGAGTCTCAGATTCTAGCAATTAAGGCAACGTAAAGTATTGGCTATCTGGCATGATGGGGCACACTCCGGCTTTCCCTGACAGGTCAGCCTGGGGAGAAGACGCATCTCTCAGGGGAGAGGACAACCGAAGGATGGGCTAGAGGTGCCAGGCCTGGGGCTTCTGGGGACACAGTCAGGCAAAGGAGTGCAGGGCGCTGGCTGCCCTCATGCCCAGCCCTGGGGAAGTCCACAGGGCATGCCCAGCTTCCCTGAGGTCCTAGGGAAGGACAGATCCCCACCCAGCCCATCTTCCCAGCTCTCCGTCCCCTGAGCCTCTGCACCTCACATCTCTTTGCCATTTGATCTCCAGGGTCTCAGGGCAGCAGAAGGTGCTTCTGGCCCACCCATGGTGGGGTCTGCCCTGCTGGCCCCCACTCACCTTCTGCACACTGCACATAACTTGCCCCACTCCTTGCACCTGAGGGAAGCCCCTCCGGCCCAGAAGCTGGTCCCCTCCTGTTGTACCACCATTTCCACCACTGTGCCCCCATTTCCCAGGAAGGAGGTCCTATGCCTGGACCAGTCCTGGCCTCCGTGTCCACCCTACACTCTCCCAGGCCACTTTACTGATGACCACATCTACAATCAGCATCTGTCCCAAGGACTCTGGGGCCCTGTCTGCACAGCTCCACACCTGTACCCCAGCTGCCCACGGGACCCCTCCCCAGGTGCCAGCCCATAGGCCCCTCCCCTGGGCTCCCCGTGGCCCATTCACCCTCCTCCCCCTGTGACCGCCGACCCAACCCCTCACCTGGCAAGAGGCAAGGGATGTGTCTGGGAGTCAGGGTGTGGCTGAGCAACAGTGGACAGAGCCCAGAACACCTGGGCTCTGACCTTGGCTCCAAGCAGCTCTAAGGGCTCAGCAAGTGACCAAGCGCTTCCGGCCTTGGTGTACTTATGGCCTAACCCCATGCACTGGCCGGCATCTCTGAGCCAGCAAGATCCCAAAGGCCTTGGCCTGAGCTGCCCTGCTCTTGCGGCTCACACTCCCCACCCAGCAGGAAAGGCTCCTGCTCAGGCGCTCCCCCAGGCAGACCAGCTGTACCCCACCTGCTCTTCACCTGCTCTTCACCTGCTCACTTTCATTTTACCTCCCCACCTTCCTGTGAATGGTTCAGGTAAGCCCATCACATCTGCTCATGGAAGCCAGGGGTGTCCCACCCTATTGTCACATACAGCCTCCCACAGCCCATGCTGGGCACTCTGCTCCTGCGTGCACCCCTGTGGCTCTCCATGGCATGCGGGGTGCTCCTCCCTGGGCTGTGAGCATAGGTGACTGTCCATCTCACCTGTGAGTTGGATGTTGGGAGTCCAGCCATCTCATACTATTTAGGGTGGGGGATCCCTCCCTCACCCTCAGAACACCTGGTGAGGGGTGACAAAAGGCCTGCTTGGTACTGCATGGGTGGCTGAGCAGCCACCTGTTGGGGGTGTAAGTGCCAGCTGTCAATGCCCAGAAGGGGCCCAGCACTGTCTTACTTCGTGATCCTGCCAGGCTTCCGCCCAACAGCTGTCCTGGGCAGGAGGAACACTCACCACACGATGGCCAACCTGGGGATGGTGAACATGAGGGCAGGCTCGTAGTCATCAATCATGTCCTGGGTCAGGTACCCGAAGTCCAGGGCCCTGGCCGAGGGATAGAGAGCAAGAAGGGTGAGGCCTGCCCGCCCACACCTGTGTCTGTGCTGAGCGGAGTTAGGAAGATGACAGGTGCTGCCCTCAGCCCTCACACACGCTCAGGGCTGCTGTTAGGAAAGGCACCACACTTGGCTCCAGAAGGCCCATGCAGCAGTGGCGGCAGCTGGTGCCCACTCTGCCCCACCCATCCACCTGCCTGATCCCATAGATGGGTCAAAAGATGCAGGCAGGGGGGATGCTGTGCCTCCTGAGGAGGTGGGGCCATGGGGCAGCCACGGTATCCAGCAAACAAAACATGGGAGCTCGCCCAGCCACGGGCCTGCTTAGCCAGGAAACTAAAACAGCTCAAGTAGCAAGAGTAAACGTGGAACTGAAACACTGCTCCGGATGGTGTGATGCTCCCCGAGGAGCCCACAGTACTCTCCTAGGCTCATTCTTACTCCAGGCAAATGGAAATGCTCTCTCTGCACCTGTGAGCTGGCTCTGCTGGCAACATGTCACGATGGTTCCAAGTAAAAAGCGTTTCCCGCCATCTTATTTTTTAGCAACTTGAAATGTCTTTCAATATGTGAACAGTAAATAACTGTTGAATTCAATGTGAACAGTGAATAACATGCTTTTAATTATGAAGTGATGTTAGGTGACTTCAAGACTTCCCTAATATCACAGCTCTAGTCAGACAGGAAACACATTCTAGGCTAAATCTTAGTCCCGAAGTCCACTCAAAAATCTGACTTCAATGACTGTCGAAGAGAATATAGATGATTCGCTCCACAAAACCGTGTTCAGGGGACCTCCAAGCCAGCAGGGGCTCCATCCTGGCCTGTGGAGGTGAGGATATGAGGAAG
Source organism: Vulpes lagopus (assembly GCF_018345385.1). Taxonomy (NCBI): domain Eukaryota; kingdom Metazoa; phylum Chordata; class Mammalia; order Carnivora; family Canidae; genus Vulpes; species Vulpes lagopus. The sequence continues at coordinate 122,134,186 of NC_054827.1, read as the reverse complement.
TGGGGAGGGAGGATGGGGATGAGGGGGTGAGGAGGTGTGGAGGTGAAGAGGGTGGGGAGGTGTGGGGAGGAGATATAGGGGTGAGGAAGACGGAAAAGCTAAGAAGTGTGGAGGGTGAGGAGGTGAGGAAGGTGAGGAGGGTGAGGAGGTGAGGAAGGTGAGGAAGGTGAGCAGGGTGAGGGAGGTGAAGAAGGTGGGTAGGTGAGGAGGTAAGGTATGGAGGTGAGGAAGGCATGGAGGTGAGGAAGGTGGGGGGGTGTGGAGGGTAAAGAGGCGAGGAGGTGAGGTGGGAGGGGAGGTGAGGCATCCAGCTCTCCGCGCTGCCATGGCGGCCACTCTGGCTCTATCAGGGAACCTCAGCAGGAACCCCTGGGCCCAGGAAAGGTGGTGGTGGGGCCCAGGCAGGAGGTGGCAGGTGTGCCTCCTGCTGGGGGGAAGCAGACTTAGGAGGGGAGGGGGCTGGAAGCATCCTCGTGCCTGCAGCTGCCCCGGGGGAGGTCAGGGGTGGCCTCACCTCTCCACGGTCTCGCAGAAGAGCACGATGACCTCCTGCTGCACATAGTACTCCCTGGGGGACTTCACGGGCACCATGGCCGAGACGTAGCTGCAGACACAGCCAGGGAGGTGAGTGCCACCCCCGTCGCCCCTGTGTCCCCTCCCCAAGAGCGGCATCTCAGATGAAGGCCAAGTGTGCTTCAGATGACATGACCACAACCACATGGCCTGAAGACAAGCTCCTCCCAGGGTCGGGCCCAGTGCAGTGCCTCCTAGATCCCTAACCCTACCCTGCCAGCCCACATGTCCTGGATGTGGCACCACCCGCCTGTGAGGTCCCTGCCTGGGCGCCCATCCTCATGAGCACCAAGGGAATGGATGCACGTGCAGGTGAGTGCAGACCGCGGGGTGGGGGTGGCCAGCTGGGGGTGAGCAAGCAACACCTCATCCTACCATCTGGATGAGAACATGTTTCTCTGCTTCTAAGTCCCTAGCCCTGCTTTTTTCTTGCTATAAAAGCTCATTTGGCTTACACGATGGACAATTTGTACTAACTGGGACCACTGTGGACATGGATTTTGGGTCCCACTTTTTCTCACCTAACTGTGAGCATCTCCGCATCTCTGGGCACAGGTGGCATGCCTGCCCCCCCTCCTACCCCAGGCCTCTCCAAAGCCCTCAGAGGAGGCCCCCAGGCATGGCCTGTGTCCTCCCAAGACAGAGCAGGTGAGTAAAGCCTGTGCAGAGGGGTTCGAGAGCTGCTGGCTGGAGAGGGGGCTAAGGACAGCAGCAGGCAGGGGTGGGAGGATGAGTGGAGCACACAGTGGGGGGGTGCTGGAGGGGTGCCATGTGATCCTAACCTGGGGAGGTGCCCTGGCCCTCATTCTAGGGAGCTGGAGAGTCCCTGCAGCCCAAGAGCCACGGCTACCCCTCCCTTGTTCCGCCGTGTCTCGGATCTGAGCACATGGAGGTGAAGGGAGATGATGCTCAGGTGTTTGTGCAGGGAGTGGATGAACGGATGGGGTGGAGGGGGCAGCCTGTGACCCACAAGCCCCACACGGTGAGCCCAGGCACTGGCGGGAGGCGAGGCAGGAGGTCAGAGGCAGGAAGCAAGGTGGGAAGCGAAGCGGGAAGTGAGGCAGGTAGTCAGAGGCAGGAGGCGAGGCAGGAGGGGAGCAGCAGAGCCTCCGGCGGCACAGGCAGAGGCTGGCAGTGGCACATCCACTCTGGGTAACAGCTACTTGCAGGAACCTCCCGGGTCTTTAGCGCTGGGGTGCATCAGGGAGAGGCAGGGGGGTAGGCCAGACCCTGGCAAGGTCACCCAGCCCGGCCCTGGCTACCCCGCCTTGTGTGTCCACGTTAGCTACACAACTGATGGCCCCAAACCAGCCCCAGCTCCTCCCTCCAAGGGTCTGTCCAGCTTGAAACATCATGATGGGCACAGCAGCACAGGTGCCTTCCCCAGACTCAGAAAGCAAAGGCCTCAGAGTCACCTCAGTTCAAACTCGGCAAACAGGACATCGAAGTGCCTCAGGGCCTCCCTCATCTTCTCCGTGTAGGTGTTGAGGTCCCGCAGCGCCTGGTCACGGAGGGTGCCCCGCACGTCCTCCAGGCTGCGGGTCAGCTCCTTGGCCAGCGGCCGCATGGCCATGCTCTCCAGCTCACGGTTCATGATGATGGAGCCGGCAGCCAGGCACTGCGTGCAGAGAATGGGGTCAGGAGAGGCTCCGGGGTGACAGGCATCAGAGCTGGTTTGGAGGAGGCCTGATGGGCCTGGGCTCCTTCCAGCAACTCTGCAGAGGGCAGGCACTCCAATAGCCAGTCTTAAGGACTGTGTGGCCACAGGAACACCCATGATGTGGGATAGGAAAGCAGAAGGGTGGTGGTGGCCAGCCTGGGGTGTGCCCATCATCCCCGACACCCATCCCCAATGCTCCTCTTCAGGGAACACCCTCACCTGAGACTCTGGGGCAGGTGTCTCAAGGACGCACCACATGCTCCCTCCCACCCAGAGCAGCTATGGTCGACAGGTCCTTACACAGACAGGGAGGGGAAAGTCAGCCAAGACTCTTGGGTCTGGGGCCTCCATGCAGGGGCCCTAGGGCTGTGATTCCTGTCCCCTCCCACCAGCCCAGAACCGGGAGCCGGGTGCCCAGGAGCGCCCCAAGCCACATTAGGGCCACTCTGGGCATATGGCGCGCAGGGCTGACCACGCTCCCTGAAACCACTGACCTTTCTAGGAAGTAAAGACACCTCACTTCCACAAAAACTCAGTGACCCTCTGCTAAGCCGAGCGGACTCCTGGCTCTTGGGAGGTAAGGAGGGTCCCTCTGTGCCTATAAACCCACCCACACCTGTCTTGGGCTGCGGGGGTGCAGATTGCAGGCCTATGTGGGCTGAATGCATCACTCCTCGTGTATTCCCCATGTCTGGTGACATGGAGTGCTCATCAGACCCTGGTCCTGGGTGAGAGGTGGCCCTACAATCCCCACTTGGGGCTGTGGTGATATGGGGACCCCCCACTCGTTGCATGCCTGCACTAGTCAATGCCTAACCCCATCAGCACTGACCCTGAGTTGAGCTGGGATGAAGCTCTTTCCTGGGAGGCAGAGTGGATTTCCCCACCCTCCAGAGGGGGGCGTGGAGCTGGTTGACACTGAGGCCAGCCCATACAGAGGAGATAGTGCCTTGAGTGCTGCCGGGCATGGGACCTGCATCATTTCATGGCCCCGCAGCTGTCCCCATCCCCAGGAACCTACAGCAGGGAAAACTGAGACCTGGCAGAGGGACAGCCTGCCTGGGGCCCCCACACCAATCAGAGCAAGGATGCCCTCCCACCCAGCGTTCAGAGGGGTGGGGTGGGGGACAGATGGGCCTAGAGCTAGGCTGTGCCAGAGGAGGACACGGCATCCCAGGGACTGTAAGGAGTGGGGCAGAGGGGGCACAGGCATCAGGCTGCAAACCACAGCAGGGCCATGGGAAGGGTTACAAGGTGGGGGCACGGGCAAGAGCTGGCTGGGGGAAGGCTGGTCCTGCCACCATAGGGCGGGTACCCTCCTCTCAGGCTGCAGTCCCCCCCCCACATTGGGAGATGAGAATGGAAGTTGAGGGGCAGATGAGAGGTGGCCCTAGGAAGGCCCCAAATGCAGCTCCCAGCCCCATGGGCAAGGATGACCCTTCCTGTCGGTTGGCGAGGGAAGCAAGTGCTCCTGAGCTGGCAGCTGCTAGGAACCACCTGTGGGCCCTTCATGTCTGGGAGCCTGAGGACCTCACAGAAATCACTCTTGAAGCTGTGTGTCCATGGTTGCTTGTGTAGATGGGGGGCGGGGGCAGCTTTGTGGCTCTCCCAGACCCTCAAAGGGGCATACGGCTTCACAGGCTCAGAACGTGCCATCCATAAGCCCTAGCAGGTGGGGCTTTCACAGGGAAGACACCAGGTCCCTGCACCCGCAGGTGCACACAGGCAAGCTTCATTAAGAAACAGCTGCACAACCCCCCACACTGTGACCCTGGACCCAGGAAGCTGCATGCTACCTCGGCGCCGAACCACAGCTGGCCCGCCAGGTTGTCATGCCGGATCTCCTCAGGGAACTTGACACAGAAATCCCGTGGGGCTCGGTCCTGTGGGATGCACACGTCCATGATCTGGTTAATGATGTTTAACACATTGTCCTGAAACAGAAATGGACAAAGTGCGCTGAAACACAGCTCCCACTGGTGGCTGTCTAAAACTGCTTGAAAAATATTAAAAACACATAAGGGCACTTTACTGTTAGGATCATGCGGCCCTGCTTGCTCTGCAATTGCTACCAAGAGTGCAAATGCTTCAGAAGCTTCTAGAGTGAACGTCCTGCCTCCCTGGTCCCGTTGCTCATGCCCATGCAGGCTGGGCACCTGTGGAAGCCTGGGGAGCCTCCTAATTACCCCGAACTGGCTGCTGACCCACACCCAGGCTCCCTGTAGCCGGAGGCCACAGGACTGTCCCTGAACCACTCTCTGAATGCCTATCCATGCATTTCTTGCAACAGAGCTCAAGCAATGGCACAGCAGATGGACACTCAAGACGATGATGTTGCAGCCACCTTGCTGCGTGTTTAAAACACGGACAGGACCTGCCATCAGGGAGGCTATAAAACCAGCCTTCTCAAACTTGCCACACAGGGCTCCAAGGCCTGTCCTGTATGAGGACAAGGAGCGATCACAGGAGACGCAGCAGTCAGGAACAGGGCAAAGCCACCACACTCTCTTGGCCTCAGTTTACTCCTCTGTAGACAGAGCAGAAGGAGCACAGCTGGCCCCTGCCCTGGACTCCCCTGGAACCAGATCAATCAGGCAGCATGTAACTCAGTAGGCAAGGAAGTTGTGCTCCCTCCCTGACTCCACCCCTCATGGCTGTGCCACCTGGGACTGGCTGCTTAACTTCTCTGGTTCTCCAGGAAGCCCATGGGAGACCATGATTCCCAGCTATCGGGAGGGTGGTGTAAGCTATGGTCTGTAAAACCCGGCTAATTTACCACTTCCCGGTCTGCTGGACACTGACAGACTCGAGTTCTCCATTGCCACTGACAACACTGCGGTCATGGCTGAGTGTTCAGTCATTTCCTTAGGATCCACTCATTTCCAAATGTAGAGCCACAAAGTCAAGAGTGGAAGTGCATTTATGGGCTCTGGTCACAACCCACCGACTGCTTTCCAGGAAGACAGCACTCGCTGACGCGCTCACCCTCAGCAGTTTTCTATCCCGACACCCCTCCTTTCCGCCCTCTGAGGGTTGACTTTCGTTTTTATTAGGAAGCAGATGCGAAAAGTCACCACAAGTGGGAAGCAGGATATTTCTAATGCAAACAGTCAGGGTACTGAGCTCTGAAGCAAATCCTACCTCCACGCACAAAAAGTAAAAATAAAATTCAACCAGCATCCAGAGGTACTACCATGAGTTCTTTTAAAAGGCTTTCTGAGCAGGAAGGCCCCTTTCTTGTGATTCAGCAAACTAATGAAGATTGCTAAGGGCGATCACAAGTACTAGCACCCAGTCAATGTCCGCCTCCAGGAAGAGCCAGGGCTCTGACATCTTGCGCACCCTGCCCAAAAGTGAACTGAGACTATGAAGAAATAAAAAGGGCCAAGCTGATCCAGAGATGGAAATTACATATGTGGGATGAAAACAAATGCACTGGATGAGATTCAGCCCAGATCAGACATTTCAGAAGAAAAGAACAAAAAACTTGAAGACGAACAATGGAAACCTTCCCAAAAGCCTGAGAAAGAAGCAATAATAAAATAGCTCATCACTGGGACACCTGGGTGGCTCAGCGGTTGGGCGCCTGCCTTCAGCTCAGGTCATGATCCCGGGATCCGGAATCAAGTCCCGCATCAGGCTCCCTGTGAGGAGCCTGCTCCTCCCTCTGCCTATATCTCTGTCTTTCTCTCTGTCTGTATCTCTCATGAATAAATAAATAAATCCTTAAAAAAAAAAAAAAAAAAACAGCTCATTGCTGAGCGGTCAAGCTTCAGGACATCAGGCGCAACATGCAAGACCCAGAAAAAGGAATGGGACAGAAAGAAAAACCACTTGAAGGAATCATGGCCGGTTTTTGTTCAATTTGATGACAACTATAAATACAAGATCCAAGAAGTTTAATTAACCCAAAGTGTTGAAAATACAAAGAAAATTACACCAAATCACAGCATGATGAAATCAATAGAAACCAATAAAAAGAGACCTTACAAGTAGTAAGAGACAAAGATGCTATGCCCATGAAGAGCAAAGAGAGGGTGACCCTGGCTTTCTTCCTGGAACAGTGCATGGGAGGCCACAGAATGCCGTCTTTCAAGCCTTGAGTAGCTGTGAAGCCAAGGATCCCTGCTTCACCGGGCAACCCATGTGCATCTATGAAAAACCTGTGATAGCTAGCACCATGCTTAATGGGGAAAACTGCAAGTTTTCCCCAATATTGACCCTCAGATTCACTGTGGTCCCATTTAGCAGGCTTTTTTGTAGACCTCCTACAAGCAGTTTCTAAATTCCATACAGAAATGCAAAGAACTTAGAACAGCAGTAACAACTTCGAAATAGGACAGTGTTGGAGATGTGACCCCATGGGCTTCTAAGACGCAGGAAAAAGACACTGCAGTATTGGCCTGAAGACAGATGAAGAGGACAGAACAGAGAGCCTGGAAACAGGCCCCTACTGATTGGGGTAACTGGTTTTCCCAAAGGTGCAATGACACTTTTCCGTGGAGAAAGCATATAGTCTTCTCAACACATGATGTTGAAACTGAGAATTAATTTGCAAACAAAACAAAACAAAACAAAATGTGGGTCCAGTCCTTACTTTATATCCTGATGTAAAGTCAGTAGGAATCACAGACCTCAGTGCAAAGCCTGAAACTATGTTTTCTACAGGAAAACACAGGAGACAATCTGATGACCTTGGGTCAGGCCAAGATTCTTAGGACATGAAAAACATGATCTACGAAGAGAAAAATGGATAAACTGGCCTTCATCAAAATCTAAAACTTCTCTCCTTCAAAAAACTAGGCAGAGAATGAAAGACAAGCCACAAATTGGGAGAAAATAATTATAAATCATAATCAGATGAAGGCTAGTGTCCAGAATACAGAAAGAACTCTCAACTGTCAATATAGAAACAAAGAATTCAAAGAATTCAAGAGCCGCTGCTGTAAGGAGCTCTCCCCACCCTGCCACGGAGGTGGCCAGCCCTCCTGGACTTCCCCAGCCCCAGTCCCTCCTGGGCACAGCTCCGAGGATGCCGAGTGCCAGGTGCATCGCATGGCAGACAGGAGGCTGGGGTATGCAGTCAGGGTACACTAGGGACCCCTTCTCCCCGAGAACCCACTCTGCTATGGGGGGGTGGGCATCAGTACCTTCAAGCAAGGGGAGGTTCGAGGGTGTTGCCAGGTGTGGCTGTGTCCAGGTATGGCTGTGTCCATGTCGCAGATCAGCAGCAAGGCGCCCTGCACCCACCATGACCCCGTTAACTAGCTACACTTGGCTACAAGGTCTGTTGGCACATTTTGCCATTTAATATTCTTCACTGAATCATCTAAAATTATACTCCCTTGATGGTAAAAGTTACAGTGTGGCTTAGGAAAAACAGGTCGATGATGATGATGGAATCCAACCCAGAGCAATGTCAAGCCCATCTGCATCATGAAATCCAGATCCCACTGTATTAGTGCCTTGGGGCCGCCATAGCAGCACCACAGCGGCAGCTGCTCCAAGTTTATTCTTCACAGGCCTGGAGGCTGGCCGTCTGAGACCCAGGGGAAGGTGAGCCAGGTCCCAGACCCAGGGGAGGGTGGGCTAGTTCTGGTGGGCCAGTTCCCTCTGAGGCCTCCCTCCTGGGCACATACACCGTCCTCTCCCCGTGTCCTCACATGATTGTCCCTCTGCATTCTGTGACCTAGCCTCCTCTTCTTACAAGGGCACTGGTCAGACTGGATCAGAACCCACCCTAATAACCTCCTTTTACCTTAATTATGTCTTCAAAGACTGGGGAGTAGGACTTGAATGTATGAGTTTGGGGGCAGGGGACACAATTCAGCCCATCACAATAATCCAGGATTCATTTCATCCAGCTGAGCTATGATTTCTAATCTTTTATGGTTTCTGAAGCCAGAAAGAACAAACAGGCAAATGTCATCAGACATCCACCTACAAACTCATTTACACACAGTCCACCATTTTCATGAAGTAAAAGGTCATTTAGGTGAAAATGAATGACTCCGACTCCTTCTAAGATTAGAGCCAGCACCGTGCAAGTCCCTGCCTCTTCCACCTCACTGCTCCCAGCCCTCACTGCCTCACCTCCGTCTCACCCCACAGACATGTTGCCCTCGAGAGCCAGTTCCTGCTGCTCCTTACAAACCCAATGTTCCTCCTGTGAGAAGAGAAAAGGGGGCTGTTACTGTTTCTTGAGCATCTACTCTGTACCTGGCACTTGCCTGCAGACTTCATCTACCAGACCCCAATATGGGGCAGGAAGGTTCCAGACACTATACCCCAGGTTCGAGACACTACACCTCCCCCTCACCTGCCCCCTCACCTGCCCCTCACCTCCCTGGCAAGCAGATAGCACGGGCTATAGGTTTTGGGGGCTGCAGCAGCCTGCAACTCCTAACTGCACTCATAAGGACCAACCAGTGGGACACCAACCAGCCATCAAGTGCTAGCTGAGCAAGCAGATGGTCACAGAGCACTGGCTCCCAATCTGGCTGCACCTGGGGTGCTTGAGGCCCCCACAACTCACTGGTGCAAGAAATCAGACTTCCTAGCAGGAATCCAGTGGAGAGGCCATTACCCAGAGGACCATGTGGAGAGCCCCTCATGCCTTGAGGAAGACAAAGCTCCAGACCAGAAGGACTGGGCCCCTGAATGTATCCCCAAATTTGAGCCAGAAGTGCTGACTCAAACTGAACTGAATGGGACCCCACGTGGATGCCTCCAGGGCTCCTGGAGAGCTGAGCCAGGCCAGGCTGGTGCCACCACCATGCATGCTCCACATAGACACCCCACACTCAGCTGAGGGCTGTACCTGGGCTGATGGGACCTGGGGGCCCTGAGACACCCCAGACATCTAGACTAGAAGACTCAGGGATATGTCACTGAGGCCAGGGTCACAGACAACAGTGGGATGAGGAGAGGGCACATTGGCAATGCCAAGCTACTGGCCCCAAAGCTGAGAAAGTCATAGCCTCTGGGTGCTTGGTGGTGGTGCCCGCAGCTGGCCTAGGGCAGATTCACAGGTGCTGAGAACATCAGGGGCCTGCGGCTCCTAAATCTGGCCTCCTGTGACCTACCTAGGATGCCAGTCCATGCTCTAAAATCAGGGCCACCAAGTGGCCCTGTAGAGTGGGCTGCCATCCGCTGACCTGTCAGGGCTCCGCATTATAATTGCAGGTCACCAGACCCCACGTTGCAATGGCAACCTGGCACCTGTGCACACAGGCCTCTCTGACTACAGTGACCCCAAATGTCTGCCTTGCTTCTGGGGCATTGTCCACACAGAGGCAGACCCCCTTCTAGTGACTGCTATTGAATGAATGAATGAATGAATGAATGAATGCACAAATAACCCAGCATCGTGACAGTCAAATAGAATGAAACAGCAGCCAAAAGTGGAAAAGACAAAATGTCCTGTTTCAAGACAAATGTTAGAAAAGAAAGTTGCTTTCCAACCTAAATTCCTGAGCTCCTAAATGTCCTAGGAATTTACTAGGACAGGAGCCCTTACACAACCCAGGGCCCCAGTAAGTGGCCACTTAAACAAATATGTTACTAGGATGAGTCTTTACAAAATTGTAGCATGCACACGAAGGCATCCCTTGGTGGCACTAACTCCACTCCTGGGTGGGCAGCAGAGCACACGGCCAAGATCCATGACGTGTCAGCCACGATTCCTAACTGCTGTTATGTGCACAGAAGCCCCACAGCGGGACCAGGCCATCCCCCGAGAGGCCTGCACCGCACTGGCCCTGGGCAGGCGTCCAGGGAATATTGCCGCTCCTCAGCTGTGTCTCCAATGCCCCTACCCACACTCCATCCCCCTGGGGGTCTGCGGTTTGGGCTGAGCCAGGGAGAGGGGCCTGCTGGGCCAGCCCCAGCAACCCCTGTTCTGCGTCCCTAACAAGCTTCCCTGGCTGACAAGATGCCACACATGTTGTCACACGCGCTACTGGGAATGGAGCACATCCACCTGAGTCTCCGGGAGAGGATGCTGGAAGCTGGCACCTGATTCCTCTGGACTTTGTCCCCCCAATTCCCCAACCCCATACCTCTTCCCTTGGCTGATTGTCCTTTGTGTCTGTTCACTGGGATCAATCCCAGCTGTGAGCACGACTGTATTCTATGTCCTGTGTGTCTTCCTAGTGAGTCATGGAACTGGGGGGCTATCATGGGACCCTGACACAGGAGTCTTAAGAGACAAGTGAGAAATTAAAGATGCTTGTGCAAGATCCTTTGTATGACTTGTTTCTCAATCCCCTGCAAGTTGCCTTGCCCAGCCTAATGCCAGGATGGTTTTCCTTTCTTGATTTTCCTCTGTCAAGACTCTACGAAGTACCCAACTTAGTGGCCACCTTATTTGGTCAGTTTGTGTAACCTGCAAATACATCCACCAGTGAACTGGTCAGACTGGGTCTGGGACAAACACAGGACACTGCTAGGGGCACAGAGCTGCAGCAGGAGCAGGTACGGTTGGGGTGGTGGTGCGGGTAGTGGGGGGAGCAGGGGGGTAGGTGCATGGGGGGCAGGGGTGGCATGGACAAGGGCAAAGGCAGGGGGGGTGGCGGGGGGTGGCTGGGGAATCTAGAGGGAGGCCTCCTGGCTGTTAGGTTGGTGTGCTGCAGGCACAAATAAGGGTATTCTCTGGTGGGAAAGAGAGAGCGCTGATGGCCTGGCAAGTCTCGAGACCCCCTGGCCCCTCCAGTCCCCTAGGAGAGGGGAGGGCCTCCTGGTCATTCTAGGGCTAGCCAGGACCTGCTTCTCCCACCAGAATCCTTATCTAACCCCCTAATGTGTAAAACACACCGTGGAACCAGCTTCAGTGGCATACCTCCCACCGCGTCTGGCCCTCCCAGTGATCTGGGAAGCATACCTCAGGCCTCCTCCCAGGTCAGAGAGAACCAGCAAGATGTGTGGGCAGAATGTACCAAGAATATTCTGGAACTTTGAGAATGACCTTGACTGTCGCTTGACAAAACTGCATTCAGGCCTCAGGGTCTCACACTGGTAGTTGGCTAAACTGGAAGAACATTTCTAGCATCGCTTCCAGGGCCAGTGCTAAATCGTACAGCATGGCAAGGGTCCGAGCCCCCCTCCAGGAGCCCTGCACATAGCCTCTATTGCTCATCCCCCCTCCCATGTTAGCAGCTCCCTGGCTAGGACCCTGCCAGCTCCTGGTTGCCCCTGCCTGGCTCTCTACCCCCCCCCCCCCCCCCCCCCCCCCCCCCGTTCAGCTCAGAATCGTCCCTCCTCCCAGCTGGGTGTGCAGCTGGACTGAGAGGTGCCCAGCACCTACCCAGGCCACCTGAGATGTGCTCACAGGTGGGAGCAGGTTCCCCCATGACAGGCCCTTGGCCCTACGTGCACTCACCTGGCAAGAGCGAAACTGGCTGACAAGCAGCGTGCACCGCTGCGGGTCCTTGCGCCCGTCCAGACTGTCCAGCTCAGCCGCCACCTGGTTCAGCTCCTCATCTGCATAGTAGAACTGGGCGAGCAGCTGTGGGTCCGACCTCTGCAGGGGAGAGAGGCACAGGCATGAACCAGGGCATCTGCTCACAGGAAGCTCCACATGGCTCTTAACCAGACACCAGCCTAACTGGATGCCTGTTCCGAACCCCGTCGGCATGTCAGCCCCCAGGGCTGTGCCCATTTCTCAGAGGCCACTCAGGCTGCGGGGCCCCAGGGATAGTGCCTCTGTGGGGAAGCCAGAGGCCCAGGCCCTAAGCCCCCAGGAGTGCGAAGACTCCCAGATGAGGGGCTCAGGGAGAGTGTGGTCTGGGTGGCAGTGGGATAAAATGATTGGTTTGAATAATGGTTTTTATTCATAAAACGAGACTACAGTGACAGCCAGCCAGTGAAGGAAGTGGCCCAGACACACACAACACAATTTCCTGATGAAGCCTAATCAGTGGTTGCCAACCCTTGCTCTGCCCTCTAGAATCTTCTCAGCACTCAGCCTCATTTCCTAAACACCAGAAAGTGCCAGTGCTCTTCGGCAGGAAGCCCCTTCCTCAGGGGTTCATCTCCTACCCCGCTTAGAACCCCAGAGTCCTTCTCCCCTGATGGGCCAGCTGCCTGCCCCAACCCTGACCCTAACCCTACTCCCCGCTCTGCCCCAGCCCCACCAGCCTGCTCCCTGCCTGCACCAGCCTGCTCCCCTGACTGGCCTGCTGACTGCCCTGACCCCAACCCTGCTCCCACATGCATCAGCCTGCTCACACTCCCTCTGGCTTCAGGCAGGCATGGCTTGTTCCCTTTGATCTGTTTCCAGGATTAGGAGAAAGCCACAGTAAAAGTGATGAAGCCATGGAAGATATTTTTGTAAGTCGTGTTTTTCATGATCATACAGAGAAAGACAAAGGAGAGGATGCCAAATCACACGGGTGTTCCAACTTGCTGGAAAAATCACGCACATGTATGCATACATACGCGGCTCAAAGTCAACCCAGAAGTTAGCACATGGTTATTTTAGTACCTACTTTCGTTAAATGTAGGATAACTTATAATTTTCATAATTTTTGGTAGCCCGTTTTTCCCATCAAAGGTGTTCCCTGCACCCTGGCATTCCACCCCTCTCCTGTATGTGCCCCCTCCCTTCCATGGTGTCTTTTACTCAGCCCAGGGGTCTGGGTCCTTCAGTGCCAGACTGTCAGCTCTACATGCTGGTCCAGGAGGAGCCCCCAAATGCGGCAGAGCAGACCCATGGGCGAGGGTTCCCAGCTGCAGCAACCGGCCCAGGACATGGGTGTGCGACCCAGGCAGGCCCAGGGAGGCCTTTCCCAGAATTTTCCAGGACAGTCTTGGAGAGAAGAGCCCCTTCTATCACCCACTTACCCAGCAAACACTGCCTGAGCACCCACTCTGCCAGGGATGCAGGGGTCGGGGTGACACTGGGATAACACAGACCCAGTCCCCCCACACACACACACCTGTGTCCCAGCATCTCATGCCCTCTCTGGTCCCCTCAGTGGGCTCAGCTGACTTGCCTGGTTCCCGGCACACCCAGGAAGGACACCAGCATCCCCGCTGCGATGAAACAGGAACAGGATCGGGGTCGTGGGCTGGGCAACACTCTTTGCCTCTTTCCTATTCCATGGACTGGGTGGTGGTGAAAGTGATGCCCAAAAGGCATCTCCTAGCCTGTCCCCCAAGGGCGTGGGAGTCCCAGGGAGGGGCAATGGTGGTGCTAGCACACCTAGGGTGGGGAGGCAGGCGTTGGGGGTAGTAGCCTCAGGGCTGCTGACCTTCAGATGAGGCCCCAAGGCCTTGGTTCTCAGATTCTCAAAAGCAGCCCCAGAATTGTGACCTGGCTCCCCTGGTGGCTGCCAGCTTCCCCTCCCACAGACCTGGGTCCCACGAGCGTGATCTCAAGGAAGGAGAGGACTGCCTCCAATAGCACCTTGTTACCAGGTACACGGGCCCTCCCTTCTCATAGAGGGGCTTTGGGGCTGAGGCCACTGCTGGCCAATGACATGTACTGGACTCTGCTGGTGGTGAGCCCGGGCATCTTGACACCCTTGCTGGGGAGCTGACGACAGCCATCATAGCCCATTGGCTTCCTTCTGCCCCACATCCACCCAGCCCCCTCACAGGAGTTGGGGTGGGAGGGCAGGAGACCAGGGGCACAGTTGGGGACAGCCCCATAGCAGACACCTCGCTGTGACCGAGTACTTCTCACGGAGCTGGCCTGGAGCCCTCTAGTCAAAGTGCACCAGAGCTGGGGATGCAGAAGCCTCCCCACATCTGTTTCTTCAGCTTCCACCACTGCTGGCTGACCAGACACCAGCTGGCCTGGCAAACAGGCCAGGGACCAAATTTAGGGCAATGGTAACGACACCTTTCTCAGAGCTAAGTCTCTGCTCTGAGAAAAAGGGCACAATGCAAGGGGGCGGTGCCCAGAACTGTCCAGAAAATAACTCAGAATCAATCTTTATCCTGACACTAAAAACCTCACCACATATAAGTAGACTTCAAATCCAAATATTCACACTGCTTGCCCAGGTGAGCCCGACCCCCTCTGCTATCAGCTGGCAAACTTCGTGAAGCCAGTGGAAGCAGCAACCAAAGGTCCAGGAACATCTGATGGAGACTGTGGTGCCTGCTGCCTGGAAGACAAAGCTTTCCCTTCACAGCCTCCCACCAACCTGGCCATCCCCCTCCCTGCACCCAGGGAGGATTGAGCCTCAAGGGGGTCTCAAGCTCATGCATGTTTGTGTGCACGCACATGTGCATACATATGCACACATACACACATGTGTACACACACATGCACATACCTACGTTCTGGAGACAAACAAGTACCATGTATGTACATGTGGAACTGTGAGGTGTGTGTCCGTGCATGTGTGCGTTACATGCGTGTGTGCATGTATGTGCGTGCACGTGAATGTGTGCCTGTGTGTGAATGGAAAGACACAGAAAGGGAACAGCAGCACCTGGTACTAAATGCACCCCTGGAACTGTGCGGGCTCTAAACCTCTTCTGGATCATGCTTTCCCAGTCAAGGGCACCCGGCAGGTGTGGCACAACCTGCTGCCTTGGAATTGGATTTCAATCCATTACAGACCCTAAAACCAGCCCTACAGAGGTGTTGTCCATCAGCTAAAGGAGAACTGTAAACATGCACGTGCAACAGAATAAGAGAATTCAGAAAACTTTTTGGAGTTAGTGATTATATTACTGAAACTCAAAAGGTCTGTGCTATTTAAAAATTTTAGACATAACTTGAGCTAGCTTTCCAGTCTCCTTGGGACTGGTACCGCCCATACAAGAATCAGAAGTCCGCTGTGTGTCCTGGGCAGTACTGGCCATGTCAGTCATACCCCCCACCAGGAGACTTCAGGTTCTGTGTGAACAAAAGCTCTAGGCGGAGGTCCCAGGAAATGAGTGAACACAAAATTCCATTTATGCTAACAGAATCCAAAGGAGAAATGATGGCATCCCATTTCCCTGTCTGAGTCTACACAGATAAACAACAACAGTTGGCTGAGGACGCCCTTCCGGACACCCACATTAACTAGTAGGGCAGGGTGGAGGGGGGACCTGTGGATGGAAGATGGAGCGTTTAGGGACAGGACAAGTTGTCTTTCTCTCCTTGATTGGAATCGGCCCCCCTTATTCTATAACATTTTAAAATTCAATTTTATTTTTTATTTTTTAAAAAAGATGTTATTTAGGGATGCCTGTGAGCATCTGCCTTCGACTCAGGTTGTGATCCCAGGGTCCTGGGATCAAGTCCTGCACCAGGCTCCCCACGGGGAACCTGCTTCTCCAACTCTACCTAGGTCTCTGCCTCTCTCTCTGTGTCTCTCATGAATAAATAAATAAAATCTTTTTAATAATTAAATTTAAGGGATCCCTGGGTGGCGCAGCGGTTTGGCGCCTGCCTTTGGCTCAGGGCGCGATCCTGGAGACCCGGGATCGAGTCCCACGTCGGGCTCCCGGTGCATGGAGCCTGCTTCTCCCTCTGCCTGTGTCTCTGCCTCTCTCTCTCTCTGTGACTATCATAAATAAATAAAAATTTAAAAAAAATAATTAAATTTAAAAAAAGATGTTGCTTATTCATTTGAGAGAGAGTACAAGTGAGTGAGGTGAGGAGGAATAGAGGCAGAGGAAGAAGCCGACTCCCCACTGAAAAGGGAGCCAGATGCAGGGCTCAATCCCATGACCCCAGGATCATGACCTGAGCTGAAGGCAGGTGCTTCACCAATGGAGCCACCCAGATGCCCCTAAAATTCCATTTTAAATTAAAACTTTAAATGTCCCTAAGGAAAATGTCCACAATAAAGAGAATCAATTGGTATAAATAAGAATAATTCATCCTATTTTGGAATAAAAATGGTAAAATAATAATTTAGAACTCAATAGAAATGTCTTTTTTTTGCACACTGTGTCAATATTTTTCTCAAAATCAATGCAGGGCAGTGGAGGTTTTCACAGTTGCAAGAAGACTAAACTAAGCTTGTGGAGGAAGCATCTGGCTTAGGTGGTGACCATGAAAAGGCAGCTCAAAGGTGGCAGGAAAAAACATGCAACAACAAATAAGTACTAAGTCAAAGGGCAAAACTGACTAATTCAGAACTAATTTTGTAAAGTTGATTAAATTACTTATTGATTCAGAAACCTGCTCTGTGGTGTGGGAGGGGACCCAGGAGGCAGGAGGTGGAAGTGAGCTTGGCTCTGCCCCCAGGTGCCCTGCTGAGCCCAGGCCCCCATGATGTTGATCCTGGCACCCACATCCCAGCGAGTTTCCAGGGCTTCGAGGCTGGTGGGCCAGGCTGGAGCAGAATGCATGAGCCCAGAGTCTCCCCTGAGGGGTTGGACCCCCCAGCCCTCCGCAGAGCACCCACGTGAAGAGATTGAAGCCTGTGAGGAAAAGGAATGGCCAAGGTCACACTGCTAGACAAGATGGAGCCCAAAATCAGTCCAGGGCTCACATCAAGGACCCTCAGGCATCCTCGTGGGAAAGAGGAGGAAGAAGTAAATGTGGTGCAGGTTCCCATCCCTTTCACACCCTTTGCTTCCCAAGTAAGAGGTAAGCTCTGCAGAGGGAGGGCCTTACAAGGACACCCCCTGTTTACTCCAGGGCAGCAGCCACACAGCCTCAGCCAAGCTGTATGATGGGCAGGAGAGGAGGAGGAGGCAGATGGTCAGACAGGTGGGCAGGACAGATGGTGGGATGGGTGGCCTGGAAAGACCAGAAAGGACCAGCCCCCCATGCCCCCAGTATAAGCCCAGTGATGGAGCATAGCCCAGGTATCGTGTGGGGAGTCCCAGCCCCCTGCCCATCACCCTCCACGTTCTCCCCAGCAGTTGTCCCAGAAGACAAATCGGTCTCCGTATGCCAGTTCCCAAGAGAGACTACCCCACATGCCCCCCCACCATCCCAACACTCGGCAGAAGAGAGCCTTCCAGATCTCAGTGGACCCCAGGTAGGCTTCAGCTGGACAGAGTCCAGGATGCTCAGGGATGAAGGCTAGGGGCCTCAGGTGTCAGTCCTGTCCTGGGCCTCTCTTAGACCAGCTTTCCAGTAAAGCCTCAGATTCCTCACTGCAAAACCACAAATCCAAGAATTTTGTAAAGAAATCAGAGAAAAGCCTCCAGTTGTAGCACTTTGAATTTGCTCATCCCTAGGAGTGCCCCCCCATCCCCTACCAGCCAGCCAGCTGATCTTCAGGCCCTGGGTACAGGAAAAGCTGCCCAGACCACACTGGACCATTAAGGAAACCCAGTGACCACTGGTCATCAGGGCCGGAACCCCTCATTACCTCCAAACACTGACTGAGGCCCTCCTGCAGGACTTCACCACTTTCTGTCCCCACCAAGGTCTGGCAGACGTGGGCAGCCATGACTCATGCCCCCAAAGTTGGCCCAGTCTGCATCACTACACCCTGAGGACCGCCGGGCCCCAGATACCAGCCACCCTTCAGCAGATCTGGTGCCCTACAGAGATACATGCTCCTGTTGTCACGTGGCAGCAGCCCTGCCATCTGGCCCATTGATGACTGGTGGCTGGTTACTCCTGGGCCCATCCCCACTTGACTGCCTGTTTTCTCTACCCAGGCGGCTGTAAATAGCATGCCCAGGCACCAGGAGGGACTGTCAGGGGCTCTGTCCTGCTCCCTGCCCAAGCTGGCAACAGCTCCTGCTGGTTGCTTCCCTCACTCTCAAGAGCTATATACACATCATCTAACTTCCAGTCCTACCTCAGAGGAGGTGAAGGCTATTCCCCAATTGGCACAGGGGAGAGGCTGACAAATCCACCCAGGATCACAGATCCAAGTAGCCCCACCTGTCACTCTGCCTCCTTGACAAAGAACAGCCTTTTTCCATAAGTCAGTTTCCCTACTGGCTTCTGCTGGGTGTTGAGAGCAAGAGCTACACAAAGCTGCCATCTGAGCTGGCACCATGAGTCCCATGGGGGTCAGGCTCAATGGCCCAAGGTCCAGGCTCACAAGCCCATGGTGGGCCAGCCTTTCACGGACACCACGTGTCAATTTTGGATGCCCAAGAAGTATCTATCCACAACAGGAGGCTAGCCCCATCCTGGGCTGCAGCCAGAAAATCATTGCTGAAGCCCAGGACTCGCCCTACCTAGGGCGGGCACCAGACAGCCAGCCCCACATGCACTGTAGCCTGACCCAGAGCCACAGATGGCCTGTCCTCCATTGCGTGGGGGCCAGCCAGGTCACTGTGAACTGCTGCCTCGAGGGCACAGCACTTTGCAGCAGAACACCAGCCCAGGAATGCTTGCCCAGGAAAGACTGAGGACTTTGTGTCTGATTCACATCAATAAATATTTCATCTTTATGGGGTAAGAACAGAGACAAGCCATTCTGATAATGTGTTTGGAGGAATCAAGGGCCCTTAACAGCATGGGGAGAGTCTGTGCCCTAGATGGCAAGATGAAGCCAGAGGGCACAGAATTTAGAAGCTATGCGCTCGGCTCAGGTCCAGTCTGTCACCCACTACACAGTAACCATGGGCACCCATGTCTCAGTTCACCATTTGCAAAATGGGCTCAAAGCACATGGAATACATGGTGAGTGCCTGGGGCACAGCCTATGCTCAGTAAGGTCCACAATGGAGTCATCAGGAGTCATCACTATCAGTAAAAGTGATGGTGTGGAAGCTGTCAAAGGTGATAAAAAATAAGCCAGAAATGACATCACTCCTGATAGCATCATCCCCTGAGAGTGGCCTGAGCTATCCACCTGACTGGACTGTCCCAGAAACAGCTGATCACATACCGACATCCAGCCAACAGAGCCACATGGGAAGCCTCAACACCCAGGTGGGGCGAGGACCAACAGTGAGGGCAGGAGACACCCTCCACCACACCTGATCCCTGGATCTCCACTGACTGCGGACCAGGACCCGGACAGGAGCACTTGGGGTTGCTCTGGGGCATGCCTCCTGCCCAATACCTGTGTCTTTCTGAGCCCTTTGTAGACATCAGGGGGTGGTGCACTGGGGTGCAGGGGCAGGCCAGAGGGGGCTGGGGATGGGTCACTGGGATGAGGAGCGGGGGTATTGGGGGTTGGGGGCGGGGCACTGGGAAAAGGAGGCAGGGCGCAGGTGTCTATGTGAGCCTGGAAGGGCAGGCTTGGGGTGCAGGGCTCCTCCGGCTGTTGGAGGCTTGGCTTCACTGAGGGGAAGGAGGAAGGGGCAGAGGGAAGCATCAGCTGGGAGTGAGCAGCAAGTGGAGCCTCAGATGCCACGGGGTGGTGTCCATGAGGAGTAGTGTGGGAGGGTTGAGAGGCCAGTGGGACGGAGCAGAGCAACTGGAGGAATGCAGTGGGGCACAGACCCTGGCGCCTGTCACTGGGGCTTACACAGTGAGCAAGGAACTACCCGAGGCCTCCGACGGTGCACCTGCGTGCGGGGGGCATGTGACAGCCACCTTCCCAGTCAGGCAGGCATCTGGACGAGTCTGCCACCCATTGGAGAAACCACAGCCTGGACACTCTGGCCTGCCAGCCCTGGCCCATCACCGCTCAAAGGGGCTCCCTGAATCCTGACCCTTCAGAGCCCTGAACCCTGCGCCTGCCTGACCAGTCTGAAGTACTAGTCTGCACTCTGGCCTGAAGATGGCTAAGTGCTGTCTGGATGGGCTGGGTTGTGGTGGGCCAAAGGGAGGACCCTCCCTAACCCTCCAACTCCTGGCCTGGGCTAGAGTGCGGGTTAACCAGCTTGAAGAGTCACCCCAGGACCAGAAGACCTCCTCTGAGCCCCCTGCAGAATGAAGTCTGAATGAACATGGGCAGGGGATACTCCCTGCTACTCTACAGGAGTGGTGCAGGAGAGGGTCAGCAACCCACTGGCAGAGGCAGGCCAGGACTCAGACACAGTAGGTCTCATGCTCAAGAAAGTAAGGTGGGCAGACGTAACACAGCTCAACATCACTGTGAGCCCAAAGACGGCCCTAGAACAGCTCCCCAACATGTCAACCCAATAGGAGGGTCCTGAGGCTGAATCTGGATACCCACAAAGGAGCACACAACATCCTCTTAAAGAGATGGGGGGCAACATGTAATTAAATCTAGGGTCCAGTTAGTCCAGCAAAAAATACATGAAATCTTACCCACATCTAAGAGGTCCACATGTCAATTCTGAGATACAGTTTTGAACTCAATTCTTGTTGAAGATACTTTTATCACTATAACCAGTGTTGCCCCACATGACATTTATAAGAACCTCCTTAAGCAAAGCTGACTGGGTATCCCTGAGGCGGGCCCAGCACTCCCCTGCTTCCCACCTTGTCTGATAAATTAGTGCCTTGAAGATTTTAGGACCAGTGTAGACACCCAATAAACCAATTCCCTGTACCTGCTATCTCTCAGCCGAATCGGTCAACCTGCAGGGGCAGCTGCCCCACCTCAGGCCACTCTGCAGGACAAAAGAGGAATGGCTCAGGAGAAAGCCCTGTAAACTGCAGAGGATCCTGGCCTGGGGTCACAGCAAGGGGCCCCTTTATAAGCATGCTCTCGTGTCATCTAGAGACAGACTTACACCATTGGGGGAGATGCTCCTGAGATGTAGGCCCTGGGAGGAGGAGAGGCCGCCCTGTGATGGCTGGGACACTCCTGTCCAGTGGGAGCAAGCAGCCAGGCGCAGGACCCTGCAACACCCCAGGTGCCCACAATGGCCTTGCTGCAGTATTTAGTGTGTGGCCAAACCAGATGCATGGCCTGGCGATAACAGGCCATCTAGTGAATGAATTTCAGAAGGAAAATGAATTTGCAAAACTCCCAATCCAGTAGTGTACACACAAATGACACACTAGAAACAGATTGTGGGGGCTTTTCGCACTGCAGCTGCAGCAGGATCACAGAGAAGCTCTTCTGTAACTGCAGGGGAAAGGGGCCAGGCATCGACACATCTGGAGGGAAGTGGGCTCTGCATCCCCAGACCGAATAGGCCACACCTGACAGCTGCATGTTTCAATGCAAATCTGTTTCGACCTTGAATAGATTCAAGGTTCTTTAAAATGCATGTTATTTTGAAAACTGACTACTAGATAGTAAACTGGCTAGGATGTCAGTCACTTCTGTTCCCACACTTCTAGCTAAGGGCCCTGGGCCTTTGGGGTGCCACCCTCCTGCTGCACCCCCTTTGCTGGGACAGAGTCCTGGGCTCAGGCTGCCTGGCTGACAGTAGCCCATAAACCAAATGAGGCAGGGAGCCAGGGGTTGTCAACTTCTCAGCTTCTAGGACAGGTGGGGATCTACCCAAGGGAAATGGAAATTAATCTCTTTTAAAGATTTTATTTATTTATTTGAGAGAGAGAGCAGTGAGTGAGAGCACAAGTGGGTGAGGGGCAGAAGGTGAGAGAGAGGCAGACTCCTCACTGAGCAGTGAGCCTGATTGTAGGGCTCAATCCCAGGACCCTGAGATCATGACCTGGGCTAAAGGCAGACACTTCACAGACTAAGCCACCCAGGCGCCTTGGGAAACAGAAATTTAAATTGCTTGTTTATGAACTCTCCTCTCCTTCAAAAAGAATTTGAGGTGACTTACTAAATCAGAACACACATGAACTGAGCCTGTGTGTGGTTTTTTAAAAGATTTTATTTATTTATTCATGAGAGACACAGAGACAGGCAGAGACACAGGCAGAGGGAGAAGCAGGCTCCCTGCAGGAAGCCGGATGCAAGACTTGATCCCAGGACCCCTGGGATCATGACCTGAGCCAAAGGCAGACAATCCCTGAGCTATCCAGGTGCCCCAAGCCTGTGTGTTTAAACAGAGGAGCAATTAAAGGGACCCAAACAGGAGTCCCAGGTTCGGGACCAAGTGGATTACTGCAGGTGGGTTACAACAGCCTCCTGGGAACACACTGGTCAGGGGGGGAACATGGAATTCCAAGGGGCGTCTCCCTGGAAGGACCTAAGAAACAGGACATCACCAGAAGCCAGCTCCAACGGAGGCCTCCCTGGCTGAGCACCCCCTTGGGACCCACCTGAACTGCTCCTGCCTTGAGGGATCCAAAGACTTAGAACCCAGACCCTCTGGGCACACCTCACTCAGGGCCACTCAGGTGGTGCTGCTCAGGGAAGGTCTGCAGACAAGCAGTTCCAGTGGGTCAGGACAACAAGCCTAGTCACCCCTTCCCAACAGAGTGTAACCTTGGCTTTCAGAAATAGTTTGATTGAGATATAACTCACATAACATAACTCTGCTTCCCACCAGAGGGAAGCATAAAGTACACAGTTCAGGGGTTTTAGTATATCCATGGGCTTGTGCAACCATTAACATGCACTAATTCTACAAGGCCTTCATTGCCCCCAAAGAAAAGCTTATGCCCACTACCAGTCATCCCTCTTCCAGCCCCTAATCTACCGTCTTTATGGATGTGCCTATTCTGGACATTTTGTGCCAATGGATGGTACAAGATGTGGCCGTTTGGTCCTTCCCCTCAGCATGTTCTCAAGCGTCACCCACACTGTGGTGTGTGTTGTCATCTTGATGGGCGAGGAGTATGCCACTGTGTGGATGGACCACATTTTGTCGATGGCTCCTCTCCTCAGTTGGTGGACACGTGGATTGTTTCCACCTTGTGGTAACAGTGAATAATGCTGTTGTGAACAAGTTTCTGTGTCAACATGAGTCTTCTGTTTGTCTTGGCCATAAACCTAGAATGGGATCTGGGTCATGCAGTAATTCTGGGTGAAACCAAGGAACCACCAGGATGCTTTTCAAAGCGGCTGCACCACATAAGAATCCCAGGGCAGCAGTGTTTGAGGGTCCTATTTCTCCAGGCCTTGTTGTCCCGGGGGCCACTGTGATATGATTCCAGCCCTCTAGGGGCAGGGGCAGGGGGAGTGGGGAGGGAGTGCAGGGGGAGGGGCAAGGCGCCACCTCCATGTGTTTTGATCTACATCTGCCTGCTGAGTGAGGATACAGAGCTCCTTTCCTGGACTTGTAGGTCCTTGTAAGTCTTATCTGTTACTGTCCTTCCTCCCCGTGACCTGTCCCTGCCCTTGCATCAGAGGAGTTAATGGCAGTCACGCTGTCCGGTCTGACCAGACCTGCTTTTCCACAGCTGCTTAAGTGTGCAGTCTAGACTGGGCCTCTGTCTGCTGACCCCTCAGAAGGTCCCTCTGCCACAGCCCAAGCCAAAGGCAGGTGTGGACTGGGCAACGTGGCACCCTCATCATGATTAGTACTTGCGTACTTGTGGTAAAGGGAGTCCTTGGGGCAAGGCAACGGTGTTCCCCATCACCTGCCCTGGGACCCCAAAAATATTTCTTGTCCACATGCAGTGGGTTGAATGGTGGTCTGCAAAGTCCACTGAAAACCTGAGAATATGACTTTCTTTGGAAAAGGCTCTTTACAGGTGGAAGGAAGGTAGGATCCTGGGGTGAGACCATCCTGGATTATGGGGCTGGGCCCTACATCCAAGGACAGGCATCCCTGTAAGAGAAGAGAAGTATACACAGAGGAGAAGCCATGGGAAGCAGAGGCAGAGATTGGAGCAAGGTGTCTACACGGCCAGAAATGCCTGGAGGCCCCAGAATCCAGGAGACAAGGACCAGATTCTCTCTCAGAGCCTCCAGAGGACCAATCCTGTTTTCAGATTGCCGTCTCCTGAACCATGAAAGAATACATTTCTTTTGTTTGAAGCCACCTGCTTTGTGGTATTTTGTGCACCCGCCCTGCACCCCACCCTGACTCCCCGACTACACCAGAGCACACCAGGAGGATGACCTTGCCGTGGCTCAGCTGGAGGGATTCAGAAGTCCTTCAGTTTCCAATGTCCATCCATGTACCTTGTGAACTTGCCCTGAGCACAGCTCGGCCAAAGCCAGGGTGAACATGACCAGGGTCCTAGGCCCTGCAGAGCTTGCGGGGCTGCCCTAGCCCATGAACAGAGGTGTCCCACATTCTCACACACCAGCTCACACTCAGGGGCTGCAGGCTCTCTCCAGACCTCCTGGTGCCTCCGAGAATGGGCACTGCCTTGCATCTGGGCCCTTTCTCTTGACAAACCTGTCACTGCAGGGGAAGCCTGGCAGGAGGAAGACAGCCCCGGGCCTGCATCCTGCTAGCCCAGAGCGGAGAACCTGCTGGACACAGGGAAGCCAAAGTGCACGACCCACTCCATCATGCACTCCACTCAGTGTGGCAGTGCTGCTGGAGGGCCCTGTGTGGGGTGCTCGTCCAGGGGACTGGGTCACACACGCATCCCTCACTGGCTGTCTCTCCTCCTCACCCAAGAACCTGTTAGCCTCCCTCTGACGGCCCCAGGGGAGCAGGACAGCACCTGCCTGTGGCCCGTGGCCCTGTGGGGCAGGTGTTTGTATGTCCAATCTTTCTGGGTAACGTGGGAGGATATAGGCACCAAAGGACATGGTGCCCACTATCCAGCAAAGTGCTTCATGGGAAGGATGGCGGAGGTCTTGATGTGGAGCACAGATGAAGGTGAGTCTGCCACTTTTTGGCACTCACATCTGTCAGGTTTCTGGATCCCAGTCCCTATAGCAGAAGCGAGGGAGGCGGGGAACGTAAGGCCAGAGAGATTTCAGGGGCAGACATAGTCTGGGGTGTCCAGGAGAGGGGAGGAAGGATGGGGAATGGGAGTGGCAGCAGAGAGAGGAGCCCCAGAACATGGGTGGCCCCCAGACAGGACCCACTGGTCCAGCCAGCTCCCAGCCCTCCAGCCCGAGGGGGCAGGAGAGGCGGGCCTCACAGATGCACGCAGCCGCTCACACTGTACTCCCTTGGCAAATTCTTCTGTACTTTGTGATTATTGTTCCATTTATCAAATAATGCAGCTTAGAACCACTTGACTTCCATACTGCTTATCACTAAAGGCACAGGTCAGAGAAACAATGAGGACTAGCCCTCCAAGGATACCTGCTCTCACCCATGTGCTGCATCATCAGAGGAGAGAACATATCTGCAAAATAGCCCAGCATGAGGCCCTACATAGCTGGCCCTTGAACAACCCTGGTTTGAACTGTGGGGGCTTGCTCACATATGTCCTGTCCATAAATACAGGACAGCACTGGAAATGTATGTTCTCTTCTGTTATTTTCTTAATAATGTTTTCTTTTCCCTAGCTTATTTTATTATAAGAATACAGTATACAATACATCTAACTTACAAAATAGATGTTAACTGGCTGTTTATGTCATCAGAAAGGCCTCCAGTTAGCAGTGGACTTTAGTAAAATTTAGGGGAATCAAAAATCATGCATGAATTTTCAACTGTGTTACTTAAGGGTCAACTGTACTTGGTTTTAAAGCATTTTCAGAGAAAAAAACAGACAGGTATTCCAGAGGGCCAACACGGGGCAGAAGACGACCAAATGGGCATCCACTCAGAAAAAAACAAAGACAAGGTTCACAGAAAAATATTTCAGATGCAGGTTCTCAAGCCAGGGTAAAAATAATCGAAACAAAAAATAGACTCCCTTCAACAATAATGCACAAGCAATTAACGCCTGCACATTAATCCCCACAACAGAAGCAAAAGCTGAACATCCAGTGGGCTCCCACACTAGCTGTGTGTCTACCCTGTGTCCCTGGAGGTGACCGGTACCAGCTCTGCCACTGCCCTGGGGACAGAGGCAGGAGAGGCAGGGACTCTGCACAGCATCTGCCAACAGGCTAGCCTGCCTCCTGAAGGTCTGGCCTGAAGCAGGGATCCAGAGGCAGACAGGAAAAGCATCTGGACAAGACCTCAGCCCATGTCTACCAGGAGCCTACCGGAGGGCTCAGGGGATTTGGTGGCAGAGTAGGGGCAAAAGGACCATCAGAACCACCCAAGCCAGATGATCAATGAACAAGGAGAAGGTTTTTCTCAGATGCGTGGAATAGGGCACAGACTTGGTTTCCCAAGACTGCTTCATCACACACAATTCAACCTCCTGGGTATATGCACCTAACCAACTCTGTACACGGGGTTTCAGGTTATAGAATGAGGCCACAGGCAGTGCCCACACCGTGGGCATTAGGGTATATCCAGGGATGGTTTTGGCTGTCACGATGCCACAGGATGGAGTCCAGAAATAAACCCACACATACGTGGGCAAATGGTTTTTGAACAACGTGCCAAGGAAACTGAATGGAGAAAGAAGAATCTTTTCAACCAACAGAGCAATCGGACAGCCACAGGCAAAAAATGATCCTCACGCCTTCCTATTAACATACACAAAAACAAACTCAAAAATTGAAAAATCTTAGTGATCTTGGGCTTGGCAAAGTTTTTTTTTTTTAAGATTTTATTTATTTATTCATAGAGATGCAGAGAGAGAGAGGTGGAGACACAGGCAGAGGGAGAAGCAGGCTCCATGCAGAGAGCCTGACATAGGACTCCAGGATCATGCCCTGGGCTGTAGGCGGCGCTAAACCACTGCACCACCAGGGCTGCCCATTGGCAAAGTTTTTGTAAATAGTTCACAGAGAATGTGAACTATGTAGAAGAAAAAAACTGTAAAAAAAAAAAAAGAAAAGAAAAAACTGTATATCATCATTACAACATTTTTTCTTCAAAAAACCCTGGCAAGAAAATGAAAAGTCAAGCATGGAGTTGGAGAAAATATTTGTCAAGTGTGTATATTTTTAAGGACTTACATATAGAACACAGAAAGAATTCTTATATCCTAAATAACACCACTACTTGATTTTAAAATGGGCAAAAATCTGAACAGATGCTTAAGAAGATCTACAGATTCACAGAAAAGCATGAAATGATGCCCAATGTCACGCTCATGGGGAAAATGCAGATTTGGGCCACAATAAGCTGCCACCTCATACCCATTAGAACGGCTAAGGTTTTAAAAACGACTGCACAGAGGGTGCCAAGTGACCGGAGCCTCTTACCCTGAGATGGGGATGCAAAGTGGCCTGACCTTTGGGAAACGTGTGGCTGTTTCCTAAAATGTGAAACATACACCAGCATATGAAGTAAGCGTGCCACTCTGGTTCTCTCCAGGGAGGTGAAAGCACTGTCCACGCAAAGAAGTGGATGTGAGCGTACAGAGCAGCTTTATCTGTAATAGTTAAAACCTCAAAAGAACCCACAAGACCGCTCATCATGAGAGCGGACAGACAGACAAGCTGCAGTCCATCCATACAGTGGAACACGCGTTGGCAACAAGGAGGAATGAGCTATGAGTCTCAAAATATTTAGGTTGCACGGAAGCCAAACAAAACAGACTGCACACAGTAAGTATGTCTAAAACCGTGTATATGCCATTCTGAAAAACACAAACTACAGCTAATGACAGAAGGCAGAGCAGTGGCTGCCTGGGGGCAGGGGTGACAGGCCAGCCCTACCATCTTGGTCTCACGTCAGCAAGGGAGCCTTGAGGATAAGATCATAGCTCAGGGAAGCCTGGGGTGAGGGGCTGCCTAGGGTCAGCAAGAAGGTGCAGGGGCTGACCTGGGAGGTCCGGGAAGGACTCTGTATGGGGGCCAGAGGGCACATCAAGGTGCCTGTGGTCCTGCCACCCCACTGCTAGGGGCAGCCCCAGGTACTAGCCCAGAGGAGGGCAAGCCCCTGAGTGTCCCAAGCCCGAGTCAGTACCAGCACCCCCTGGGGGTATATCAGTTGGTCTGGACAGGTAGGCAGGTGGGCACACTGAGGGGCAAAGGGGAGCTGGAAAAGCCTTCGCTTGGGCAGCTGATGCCACTCATCTGGCAGGACCGTGCTGGCAGGCTGGTCCTTAAGCCAACAGCTGGTGGCTCCTGGGTCCCCTGGATGGGAGGAGCCATGCTTGCTCAGTGACAAGACTAAAGCTGGGGCTGTGGGGCCAGGGTTGGCACCCTGCATGGCCCAGGGTAGGGCAACCATGTGAGAACCCGGCAGACCCTGGCCCCCAGCTCCAGGCCTGCCCCGTGGGGGTGTGCAGGAAGGGGGCGGGTGGCTCTGGGCCTTGGCCTGGCTCTGGCGGTGAAGCGGCCTGAGTGCAGAAGGAGGCCAAAGCGGGCATGTAGCCTACAGGGACATGTCCTGTCAGGAGAAGAATGTTTTGTTTACTGTCACATGTTCATGCAACCAAGAGGAACCCTCCCAGGCCCGAGCTTTCAGGGTGGGAAGAGTGGCCCTGATGGGGCATCTGGTGGCAAGAGGAGCTAACAGAAGCAGCTTCTATCGTGTGACTTAGGAGGTGGTGGATTCCCTCTCATCCTCACCCCAAGCAAACCCCATGGGCTGTGTCTTCAAAGCAAGCTGCCCAAATGCCCCTCGCCCCTCCTTCCCCGCACCCCCAGCCCACTTGGGGCCAGCAGCCAGGGTGCCCTCTGAGGCCCGTGTGCTGTCTTCTGGCCCTGGCCCTCTCACCAGGTGACAGGACTCAGACCTCCTCCTGTCCCTCGAGCACCCCCAGGCACAGTCCAACTTCCAGGCCTTCACCCTCGCAAGGCCCCCAGGCTCACTCCTTCATCCCAGACATTGCCCAACATCCTCCGTCAAAGGCCTCCCTGGACCCCCTGGTGTGCAGCCTGAGGGAAGGAAGGAGAAGAGGAGGTGCCATAGAAGTCATGTGTGGGCAGTGTGGCCTGGCCTGGACTCTGAAGGTAACCCAACGAGGAAGCCCAAATGACATACAGCTGTTCCTCCCCTTCCGTAAAGGCAGAGAGCAAATATCTCAGGGCTGCACTGATTCTGGCAGGTTAGGCCCTTGGGGCTGATCTCAGGAGGGGTGAAGGTTGGCGCCCGTCTGGACTAAGGCTGCTATGCAATCCCGAGAGCCCGCCCTCCCCGAGGCTTCTCCCCAAGGCTGACCCGCCCAGCAGCCTGGATCAGCACCTAGCAATGTGCATGGATGGCCCCCAGTGCCAGGCAGCCTGGGGCCCTCCAACCCACAGGTGTTCTGGGGTGCTTACTCTAGAGAATAAAAACAGCGTTTCTACCCAAAACTATGAAGAATGCACAGGCACTATGTGTATCTCCCTTGTTCGTACATTCAGCCCTCCACGCTGGGGAATGCCACAGGGACAACCCAGTGCCATCAAACAGAAAACCAGACCTGATGCAAAGATCTGTCCAGAAAAGGACGTCTTCAATTAACGGTTGAGAAGCTGAGACTTTGTTTTGTTTTGTTTAAGATTTATTTATTTATTTATTTATTTATTTATTTATTTATGATAGAGAGAGAGAGGCAGAGACACAGGCAGAGGGAGAAACAGGCTCCATGCCAGGAGCCTGATGCGGGACTCGATCCTGGGACTCCAGGATCGCGCCCTGGGCCAAAAGCAGGCGCCAAACCACTGAGCCACCCAGGGATCCCAAGAGAAG
The DNA here is from genome assembly GCF_018345385.1 of Vulpes lagopus. Classification (NCBI taxonomy): domain Eukaryota; kingdom Metazoa; phylum Chordata; class Mammalia; order Carnivora; family Canidae; genus Vulpes; species Vulpes lagopus. Next base: position 122,104,698 of record NC_054827.1, on the reverse strand, counting down.
CTGAGACTTTGAAGACAAGACAGATACCCATCAGAATCGGTGCTTTTAAGTGGGTTTGGGTGCTCACAGGGGAAGAGGCCCAAAGCATCTAACAGACAAATCTAACATTTAAAATATATCCACATGGACAGCCAACAGATGCAGCCACTGCCCACCCCTGCCCACCGATACCCACTCCTCCTGCCGCACTCACCCTGCTGCCCAGCTAAAGCAGACCCCGAAGCACTGAACACACAGGGCACTGGCCCACCTGTGGGCCTGGCCTGAAGAGCCCGCTCCTGGGGAGGTTTTCAGACGGGGCAGTGGATGCAGAGAGGCTCTAATTCTCCCATGGAAGATTCTGAGCTTCCAGAACAGAATTCTCCCCATAAGTTTTTGTCTTTCTCTATTGTTTACGAAATGCAATGCCAAGTGCCTGGACGTCATGTCGAACAACATGAAGGCACGTCTGCTGTGAGCAGACTCCCACAGATTCCCACTCCCCCCACACCCAGAGCTCTGACATGTACCCCTTCCCAAGCCCTGCTGTGGCAAGCTAAGGAGAGGCCACTGTGGCTCCTCAAAGTTGAGGAAGGGTGCTTTCTCTTGTCCCAATCACTCATTTTATAGGAAAATGTTATATTAAGGCATTCCTACTCATTTCAAGCAACTTTGCACCAAACAGGGTGGTAAGTTCTCACCAGGCCCAGATCACCCTGGCGGCTCCCAGGGGACCCTCATGCTAGGAGATGACTGCCGCCATCCCCTGCAGTCTCAGGCAGAGAACAGCTGGGAGCCCCTCCCTTGGTGCCTGCTGTCCAGATCCCCACCATCCGCCCTGACAGCCACTGTCACACAGGGGGACTGGTGAGCACCCGAACGGGCTAGTCCAGGTGAGACGCACCCTCAGGGTGGCCAACACGTCAACTTCACAGATGTTCGTGTGAACGTACAGGTCTCCCTGTCAGTATGTTGATTCATGTGGAGATAGTAACATTTTATATGTATTTGGTAAAATGTATATTAAAATTCACCTTGCCTATTTTTTTAAACGTGGCTACTTGGAAATTTTAAATGACAGAGGCTTGCAGCTGAGACCTGTGCCATACTTCCACAGGGCAGCACTGCTCTGGGCTCTGCCCTTCCCTCTATTTCAGACACACAATTTCTGCAATGATCAATAGCTCCTTACACTTGTCGATACTTAACGGATTTCCAGCCTCAGTGCTGGTCCTGCTCCCCCAGTGGCTTCCCCCAGAGCCCTCTTCCTGTCTTGCTGGGAACAAGCCTACAGTGGGGGTGCACCTGCAGTCCACGCTCACTGCTCCCTGGGGGGTGCCACTGGCAGGAGTCCATCGGGGCATGAGGCTGAGGTCAGGCTGCCCTAGTGTGTCCCGCACTGTGAGCCACTCTTCCTCTGTCTGTGGTGCCGGGCGCTATTGGGGACATCCACCAGGACTTCCCCTGTCCTTTCTCTGGTAACATCTGAGATGTTTCACCTCCAGTCCTGCAGTTTTACAGGATCTCAGGGGATCTCATGCTGTTTCTGCTGCTTCGAACTGTCTCCTTTCCCTGGAGGACTCTCAGCTTTCTTCCATTCGGGGAAATCCTTGTTGTTTTATTGTGTTTTTCAAAATGTGGCTTTTCCATCAGTCTTTCTCCTCATTCTCTTGCCCCAACTCCTAGGAGACCTTTATTGGACCCTCAGCACATGCCCCACACTCCCGCATGCGAGGGCACATCCCTTCATCCTGTGTTCCTAGATGGACACTACAGATATGCAACTGACCGCTGGCATGTGCCTAGCTGCCTGGAAGGCGTGAAAAAGCAGAAACTGTGTCCCCGTGCCCCTCGCTCTGCGCCTAGGACCTGGCATGTGGCAGGAGCTGCACCAACATTTGCCGAATGAGCAAATCTAGGCAATGCCCACCCAAGCTCCCACAACTCCCTCTCCACCTACTCCCTACCCTCATTCAACCCTGTGTCTTGGGGCTACATCCTGGAGCTGGCCAAAGAAACCACTTTTTCAGAAGCTCACGCTCTATGCCCAGTTTCCATTCATGTCACAGATCTTGATTCTTCCAAAAGAGCCCCAAGAGGCAGGCTGAGGCCAAGCCAACTACACAGTTTACCCTCCTTCTCCACATTGCCCTATACCCACAAGGGTGGGACTCAGGAGCCGGTGCTGGGATCTCTGGGCAGAGGGCTCTTCCTCCACGGGGCAGGTGTGCACCTGCTTATCTCTGGGCTCTGGGACATCATGGGGAGCCACTGGGATGGTGCCCATGTGGCAGATGGTCACCTAGAACCTGTGGGGCCCCCCACCTGGCTTGCTTGGCAAGTCCTGCCCCAAGGGAGGGGCGCTCTGGGCCATCCCATGAGGAGGGGTGCTAGATGAGGGCTGGTTAACCAGATGGCATGGTGCCACGGCTGGTTATATGGCCAAGACCCAAAAGCACACAGTTCTGCTGCAGGACCCATGCTAGAGAACAGAGAATGCACCCATGCGGGGCTTTTCCAGGAATAGGCAGGCTCGGATGCAGAGTTTCCTTACCTACCAAACAAGGGGAAACCTCAGAGCTCCAGGTCCTGTCCAGACTTGGGGAGCATTACATGTGTCCTCAGCTCCAGGGGTGCCCCACAGCAGAAGCTGTGTCCTCTCATGAGAATTCAGAAAAACCAATCCAACAGCTAACATGTTTAGTCAAAGTCTACGAAATGACAAAGGTTGGATTTCCAGCACATACAATTGTTGACAATAAAATTACCCCATCCCTTGTGGGCTCCAGACAGCCCCCTGATGTGACCACCTCATCAATAAACACAACAGAGCACAGGTAAGACACACACATGGCTCCCTCGGCCTCTCGATTCCACATTTCCACACCACTTTCTTCATGTTGTTTTATCTGCATGGGATATATTTTTATGTCCCAAAGTCTCTTGTGATCACCTATCACATACCTCTGCAATAATAAACACATAAAGGGATATTAAAAAAAAAAATCCCATGACCTCAAGACTCTGGGTTTTAGAAGTTTCTCCTAGATGGAGTTACCATTGCCACAAGAATCAGCACATACTCAGTCTGCACGGCACATGCACGTGACAAGTCCTAGTGAGCGACTGCGCCATGGCCAGGTTCCACAAGGGGCATGTCGGGCTTTTCCCTCAGCGAGTGTCTCTACAGTAAGTTGCTCATCGCCACGGTGGACTTGACGGGCTCCAGCTGCAAGCCCGCTCCCCCTGATTCTGTGTGACCCCAGGACACCTGTTCTGGTCCTGTGTCAGCAGGAGGGGCCATGGACAGCTACCAGCCAGGAATCGCCTCGGAATCAAGATCCTCCTTTGGAGCCTCTCAGCTGCCACTCAGCTAAGCACCCCCTCAGTTTTACTGACATTGAAGAAGCAGAAATTCCTGGTCATCATCACATGGAGAGTCATCCCTCCCTGTCTCTCTCCAAACCTGAATCCAGAGCATCTTGCCAGAGACCAGAATGCTCTGCTTCTGTTCCTCATGGGACCAGCACTCGAGTACACTGGGCAGTGGGTCACCATCTGTGTGCTGTACTCAGGCGGAGCAAGAGGGGTTTCTTGAGAGGGGCCCTGGGGGTGGAGAGGGCTGCCAGGACCCGTAAACAAGTCAGCTGCATGCAGCCCCTTCCACGAGGTCCTCAGAGACCCTGAGGAGCCCAGGTGGCACAGCTGCCAGAAGGAACTTTCTGGAAGGAATTCCCTTCATCAGGGAAGATGGAGCTGGTTTTATAGAAAACTATTTTGAGAGCTTTCAGACCCTACAGATGAAGAGTTACCTGAGCAGGGGAAGAGGCAAATAACTGCTCCACCCAGAGAGAGAGAACGGGGCCCAGCACTTGCTACTCAGGATCACTCAATACTGGGGCCCACGGGGCCCACAGCCACTCTGGTGTGAGGTAAGGAGTGGATCCAAGCAAGAAGAGGTGGGGGGAGGGGAGGAAAGCAGGGAGCAGAGGGGGATCTTCCCGTCATGGTCCAGGAGCAGGAGGCAGCCCACCCTTCAGGCCCTGTGGGATGGGATGGCCCAAACCCCAGAGGGCTGCAGGGGCCATGTAGAGAAATAAAATCAAAATTTGTGAGCAAACTAATGGCTGAATTAACATTAGGAAATTTTTTTTTAATTCAACAGAGGCAAAGGAGACAGAGACCCCTCACTTGCCTAGAGTTTTTAGAGTGAGACACCTGCCAATTTGAACCCACTCTGTGCCAAAGCCAATAGCAACCTGGCTTTCCAGATGTGGCACAGACGGGTCTAGTCCTAGAACCCCTGACCCCTGACCATTCAGGGGATCTGTCCTGTGCTCATCCAAGGAGTAGAAGAAACCAAACACTGACAGACCTCAGAGTCTTGTGGGAGTCGTCCAGCAAGCCTGGCTGCCGTCCTCCCCAGGACCAGGCACTGCGTCCCTGGCACTGCCCCACAGGCCTGTGACTTGTGCCCCAAGTCACAGGGGGACTCACTGATGCACCCCCATCTTGGCCGCAGGAGCTCCCTGGGGACACCCCCAGCCCCAAGCCAGCAGCTCTGGGACAATGTCCAATTCATCATAAGCAAACGGGTGACCCTGACCTCTGTGGGGCAGCTGGCGGTACAGACATGGGCTGGGATGAGTAGCAGAAGGGGCAAGCCCCACCCCAAGGAAGGTTAAAGTGTATGGTTCAGTGGTGTTGAGTACATTCATGTTGTCATGCAGCCGTCCCCACATCCATCCCCAGAACTCCTCATCTCGTGAATCTGAAACTCTTACACCTTTTAAACACTAATTCCCTATTTCCCCCTACCCCTAGCCTGAGGTTCCCACCATCGACTTTCTCTCTCCACAGATCTGACTCCTCTAGGGACCTCATGTAAGTGGGATCCTATAGTATTTGTCCTTCTGTGACTGGGTCACTTCTCTGAGCACAATGTCCTTCAGGTTCATCCAGGTGGTGGCAGGTGGCAGAGTGTCCTTCCTGTTTCAGGCTGAATAACATTCCATCATGTAGACTATGTGTCCATTTTGTTTATCCATCCATCCATCCATCCATCCATCCATCCATGGACACGTGGGTCTTCCACATCTCAGCTGCTGTGCATAATGCTGCCATGACAGTGGAGACTCTGCCCTCAGTTCTGGGAACCTACCCGGATGTGGAATGGCTGGGCCATGTGGTCATTGTGTGCTTAGTTTTTGAGGACCATCCAGGCTGTCTTCCACGGTGGCTGCACCATTACCCTACCTCCCCCACGGTGCTCAGGTCCAGTTTCCCCATGTCCTTGCTAAGGCTCGCTGCTGTCTGCTCCTTGGAGAGCAGCCATCCCATGGGGGGGGAGGGGCGGTGAGGTGTTATGACAGCTTTCATGTTACTAAGGCCAACAACTTGCCTGCTCTCCTATTACCAATATTTCCCCCTTTGCCACCTGTCCTATGACTTCATGGCAGTTTCCTGGGTTGACTACTGCAAGTCTAATGGGCTGCCACTCCCCTGGCCGTGCTCTCCCTGCCACCTGCCCATGCCCCCCACACCGCATCTTCCTCCCATGGGACCAAGACACCGCTGCACACACTGCTTTCCAGCTTCTTTGTGATTTCTTTTCCTATGGTGAAATTTGTAACCTATCTAGAAAGTATTTCCCTTTTAAGGAGCATGGTGGTGACTTGATTTTGTTTCTCTTGCAAACAGTTAAGTATTGATTTGATAAGTACAGATGAGATGCTGGATCTTCGGTAACTAGATGACAGGACAACATTTTCCTGCTGGAATGTTTGGGGTCAGTACAGTAGACCTACACGAGAAACCCTGATGTGACCACTTTGTGGTGCCAGGTCTCACCTCAACGCCACCAAGCAGAAGTGGCAGTGCCCCAGAGATAGGACTCCCTGTGTTCGGCAGCAGCACAGCACCCAGCAATGCCTTTGGGCTTTTTCAGTGTCCAGGGCTCTGACCCATCACTGCAAGGGGACAGAGGGGGCACCCACCACCCTTGGCTGAGCCCTCCCTTCAGGGACATGGCCTCTGACCTCCTGCAGCGACTCTCCCCAACCCCACATCCTGCCTCCCTCAGGACACTATGCTCCCCATCTTTCCCTCACACACAAAGGGGGGGGTCCTCCCTGTGCTCCCAACTCCTTGCTGACCAAGGACCTATCTGGCTCTTCAGGAAGAGGAGTCAGGCCTGGGCTGTCAGAGGGTCTCAAGCTTGCAAAGGGGGAATTTTGGGGTCTCCCACAACATATGCGTGATTCAGTGTCCCCATAAGCAATGTATGGTGGGTGTGCCCATCCCTGGCTAGAGCAGTGAATGGCTCTCCACTTGTTGCTGACCCCCACCCACAATTTCATTCCTTGCTTTCTCCCCTTGTGCTCCCCTGAGAGGCCATGCCCACTAAGAGTGAGCTCTCTGCCAGCATACTGCCCTCAGGTGACCCTGGAGGATCCATCCTGTCTATCCTCCCGAGCAGCCCCCAAGGGTCCAATCCCATCAGAACAGAAACTGCAGCCACAAGCCTCTGCCTGGACCAGGCCACCAGCTGGTTCTCTGTGCATCTGGTGGACATAGCCACCATCCACTAGAGGGAAAGACTGGATGTCTACATAGGACCCAGGGGCCTAGGAAGGCTCTCTGATGGAGGGTAGGTGGGGCTCTCCTGAGTGAACAGGAGGAGCAGCAAATGTCTGCCCCTGCCCCGCAGGACAGGGTTGGCCTCATCTCCTTGAACCTTCCCTCACCCCGTCCTGTGTGCCCCTATCTCTTACAGGCACCAACTCTCCCCCATTACCTGGGCTCGTCCCTCTCCCTTGGCCCTCTCTCCCATCTGCCCTCACCTTTCCCCTCCCCAGACCTGGGTCTGCCCCCACCACACCCGCCCCCTGCTGCCTGCCCCCTGGACCTGCCACAGGCTCATCAGGGAGGAATGTGCTGGGATCTGGGTGTTGGCCAGGGTAAGCTGGTCACCTTCACAAGAGTCCCCAGACTCCAGGAGCAGAGAGAGCACTGGGTTCCAGCTGCTTTGATGGGAACTGGGGCTGGGGGTTCCACACATGGGCAGGGTGCCACACCCCCTATTAACATGTGTTGACCTGAGTGTCCATCAGGGTGACTGTCATATCAGGGGTCATCCGGCTCCTCACTCACTCGGCCTCACAACTGCCCAGGAGAAGAACTGGGGGTCTCAGCATCACAGAAGGCCATGGGACAGCAGAATCCACGAGCCTGAGGCAAGAGGCCCCCCGGTCACCTACAGCCTGGACACAGCTGGCTCCCCGTGTGTGAGCTGGTGCTGGCCAGGCCCTGTACTGAGGGCACAGCAGAGGTAGGATCTGGGAAGGCCCAGCCTCTGACGGGAAGGGTTCCGCCCTCAGGCAGGCCTACTCAGCTGCCCGCGGCCCTGTGCCAGCCCCACTGCATTTACTGCTCGGGGCCAGCCCTCCTTAATTCTCTCCAAAGCCTGAGCATAAATTTAAGACATCAAGACATATAAAAACTGCCATTACAACTGTATTAAACACAGATCCCATCAGGAGGGGCAAATTAGGTTTTAAAACGTCCATTTCCCAATTAGCTCCTGAAGGTCCATTGGAGCACACCTACCCCTGTGGGGAAAATCCAGGCAGAGGGAACGCCAGGGACCCAAGAGTCCTTGAGGCTTCCTAGAGGTCCCCTGCCAGTGCCACCTGAGACTGAATGAGCAGGAGGGACCTGCCCAAAGCCTGAGACCCACCCAGATGGCCTCCCTCCTGCTGATTTGGGGAATCAGCAGCACAGGGCAGGTATGTGCTGGACAGGGTCTCAGAGCACCACTCGCAGGGGTCACAGGGATCGCAGGGGTCGGGGACAAGGACCAGACCACTCAGACCCCCTCCCTCCACACGCAGCTACAGGAAGCAGAGAGCAGGGCACTGGATACTTGCAACTCAAAATTAGAAAGTGACCTACCAGTAAAATCAGCTCTGAAGGCAGGGGAGGAACCCTGCTAGGGAGACGATAGAGCCAGGCACACTCGGCACCCCATCTCCTTCCCACACCAGTGCTGGGTTAACCGCCACAGTCTCCTGTTGGGGGACCTGGAGAGACTGAGCTGTCCCTCCTATAGGGACCCCGGTGCCCTCCTCACACTGGCCCTGCCCCTCCATCAGAGCATGGCCCCTGCCCCCTGGGTCTGCCCCAACCTTTCAGGGTTCCAATGGCCATATCCCACCTCCACTCATACCCATAGCCAGAAGGGCCATCCGGGCAGGGGCTGCCGACACTCCAGCTGGAGGGGCTTTTGGCCTCCGTGGATGCACCTGGATCTCACACCTGCCTGAGCAGGCCAGGAGGCCACCCCACATGCACTGAGAGGTCAGTCTGCCCAAGGGCCCCTGTCCCCACAGGTCCTCAGACACATTGCCTGACCTATTACAGGTCTTTGGTGTCGACCCACAAGGTGAACCTCAGCCACCAGCATTCCACAGTTTTCCACGACACCACAACCCCAAAGAAACTACAGGCTGCCTCCTGCAACCCTCACGGGGCAGGGAGAGGACCCAGCAACCTCTGATGGACGGGAGGCAGCTGCCCAAGGCTCTATGTGCCCTAGAGACTCTGGGTGCGGGCAGCCCTGTGACAGACACACCATGTCCCCATCTGGATTCCTCTTTCTCAGGATGTGAGTGCAGCGAGCCTGCCTGCAGACAAATCTGTTCTGCGGGCGGGGGAGAGAAGGGGCAGCAGCTTAAACCCAAGATGACAAAGCCCTGAAGCGCAGGCAGCACTGCAGAAGTCACCTGTGGCCCAGGATCAGCTAGGACACACCCAAGCACACACCCCCACCAACCAACGGGGACACTCTGCTGGGTGCTCAGCACCACAGGCCTCAGATTGGCGCCCACCATGCTCAGCAGACCTTCCCCCACGTCACACGCAATGGTGGGTGGTGTGGTCGGCTTGATGGGGCCCCCAGATGACAGGTCCACCTGGAACCTGGCAGTGTGACCTTACTTGGCAGAAGGGTCTTTGCAGGTATAGCAGTAATGAGATCCTGAGGTATGTGAGCAGGTCCTAAATCCAATGACAGGTACCCCAAAAGAGGCAAAAGAGCTGGAGGCCATGTGGCCACGAGCCTAGGAGCACCACTAGCCCAGGAGTACCATGAGCCCAGGAGCACCACGAGCCTTGGCGCACACTGTTCCTCTGAGGCTCCAGGAGCAGCCAGCTCTGTGGACACCTCGATCCCAGATGTCTGGCTTCCAGAAGACTATAAATTCCTGTTGCCTGAAGGCCCCGGGACACGGTGCTGTGTCCACAACAGCCCAGCACACACGCAGAGGCTGGGCCACACCTCAGCCAGCTGGGGCCAAGGGAGCCGGCTGGCAAAGCCAAGAAGGTGAGCAGGGAGGTGAGCAGAAATAGTCTCAGAAGACTCCACTTTTAAATTTTTTTTTTAATTTTTTATTTATTTATGATAGTCACACAGAGAGAGAGAGAGGCAGAGACACAGGCAGAGGGAGAAGCAGGCTCCATGCACCGGGAGCCCGACGCGGGATTCGATCCCGGGTCTCCAGGATCGCGCCCTGGGCCAAAGGCAGGCGCCAAACCGCTGCGCCACCCAGGGATCCCAGAAGACTCCACTTTTAGAGAACACACATGAGCATGGGTAAATAAAGAGAGAGAGCTGGAGGAGACACACCAAAATCAACATGGTCTTTTTTTTTTTTTTTTTAACGAGGGTATGTATTGTACAAGGAGTGTGTACTAGTTTCTAGAAATTTCTACCACAATCAGAAAAAAAACTTTTATTTATTTATTTACTTACTTACTTACTTACCCTTTGTAAGAAAACAAGGCCTGTCATGGGCTGGGCAGTTTGGAGCAGGCACCCCCCTGCCCCACCCTAAGTAGCCCAAGTCTGGGATGGAGATGAATAAACATGATCTCCACAGCTATACTTCAGAGTGAAGACCAGTGCCAAGGCAGAGGCTTCTCTACTAGGGGGGGAAGGGGAGCAGACACCAGGGCCATCAGTGGGCACTCTGGGATGTGCCGTGACTGCCAGGGCCACTCCTCCTGCTGAACAGAGAAGCTTCCTAAGCAGCCGGGAAGTGTTAGCCTCCCCCAGGTGGCACTCAGTTCCCTACTGGTCCCAGAGCCTCAGCCCCCTCCTCCCTCCCTGCCCCATCCTGCATTGAGTAGACCTCTGCCACCCCACTCCAGCCGCCATGAAGGCTTCTAGCTCTGCCCTTCTTACCAGCTATTTCCACATCTGAGTGGCTGCTCTGGGGTTTGTAACGCACCTGGGCTTTGAAGCCCACGTCCACATGTGTCTGATGCATCCACATGTGGTATGAGACTCTCACAGCACAGATGCGGGTCTGCGTTATCAACCGTTTGCTTCTGTGTATGTCGCCGACCCCAAAACACATGCTGCTGTCTTAGATCAAGTGTATCTTAAGAGCTCAACTATCATTTTTATGGTGGTAAAATAGGTATTATGTAAAGTTTACTATGTCAACCATTCCTAAGTGTACGGCTCAGTGGCATCAGGCACTCACAGCACTGTGAGCAGCTCCACCCTCCATCTCCAGATCTTATCCTCCCAATCTGCCCATTAAACACCCACTCCCCCTCACCGCCCCCCATTCTTTCTGGCTCTGAATTCATCTACTCCAGGGAACTCACATAAGTCAGTTCTCTTCTACAAAACCTCTCATCTGTTCAGCCCATCTGCCTAGGACGCATCCGCGGCCAGAGAACAGAGCCCCAGAGCGAGTGCTGGGGCATCTACCTGGGGCCCCTAGCAGATCATCATCACAGCCAAGACCTGGCCTGGAAGAATCCAGGTTCCTGTTGCTTCCTTTTTACCCAACTTATGCTGGCACCTCCGCCTGCCTCCCATCTCTCCCTAGGGAGCTGGTGTCAGGAATTTGGTTCACCTGCTGCCTTATATATGAATTCTCTGTGCCGTGACCCATGACATGCGACACCCTCCTGGCTTGAGGACAGTGTGCCACATACACATTGAGGGAGTGAAACACCCTCTTCACAGAGCTGCAGGACAGGAACGTGGCCCCAGAGAGGCTGTGTTCAGAACCAGGCTGCCGCCGCCATGACCTCAGCTCTCTGATTTGCACGTTGGAAAGTGGGCATGACGTTTCCCACGGTTCATCTCTGTTTTATGGAAGCCATGTCCCCCCTCCCTGCTGAATTCCCTGGGCATCTTTAGAGGGCCAGGCTCTGTCCCACTCCCTAAGCACCCTGTCATCTCCCCCTACAGCCCTGTGCGTGGTGCTATCACCAGCCTCGTCTAGCAGGCAGAAAATCAAAGCACAGAGAGGCCAGGCCCCTGGTCAAGGTCATACAGCTAGAGTGTGACGCTGCTGGGTCAGGTGCATGCCCCAGCCAGCAGCTCCCACCCAGCCACTCACCTTCATCCTTCTTCAATATGCTGGTAGTGATGAGTCATCATAAAACTAAATTTAATCATTTAAGCTGTTCCTTCTGCACTTGAAAAGCACCCTCAGCAGATGGGTGGTTGCCAGAGGCTGGGCTGCTTCATGACACAGGGTCTCCTTTTTGGAGGATGAAAATGTTCCATAACTAGAGAGAGGTGATGGTTGCACAATGCTGAGAATGCACTAACTGCCACTGAGTGGTTTGCTTCCAAATGGTTAACTTTATGTTACCTGAATTTCACCTCCATTTAAAACTAATAACAATGCCCTGGGTGGGACACCTGGGTGGCTCAGCAGTTGAGCATCTGCCTTTGGCTCAGGGCCTGATCCTGGATTCCTGGAATCGAGTCCCCCATTGGGCTCCTTGCATGGAGTCTGCTTCTCTTCTTTCTGTGTCTCTACCTCTCTTCCTGTGTCTCTCATGAATAAATAAATAAAACCTTTAAAAAAAAAAAAAACCCAATCCCCTGGGTGTGAGTTGCCCAGGGGTCACACATCCCAAGGAGAAGCCCCAAGCAGCCAGTATGGCCCCACACGCAAGCACCTCTTCTCTCACATTCTGGGAAGCCTGACCTTCTCCCTTAAAGAAGCAATGCTGAGTAATCACTCTCTGGCCAGATCAAGAGTCTAACACCAGAGGAAATTCCATACTAGAGACAAAATGACCACGAAAAATGGAACCAAAAAATCTAAAATAGGCGGGACTCTCAAGAAAAGTATATCAATGTCACATTCCTTTCATCAGGCTCACTGTGTGCCAGTTTGGGAAGAAGGATGAAGCCAGTATCTCTCAGCAAATCAGCAGATTTATCCTCTACAAGATTTATCCTCAACAAGTCACCTCACTTATCTTGCTGACCCTCACCCCTTACAAGATTATCTAAGTACAACTAAATTTCACGCCTCATAATACATCCTCATATCCCTTCTTCTCTTCCTGTAATTCTTTGTGCAATTCAAGGGAAACATTATGTTCTCTGAATTCCTTGTCAACCCCCAGCCGTCCTCCACCCAGACGCCATGTCTGAACGGACAATGTGTCCAGAAGCTCAGAGCTGGCTGTGTAAGCTCAATGGCAATCGGGCACCACACATCCTGACTATAAGGAATTTGCAGAAATGCAGATAAATGTGTGTGTGTGTTGGATCAGCCCTGGAGTTCCAAGAATAGAGACTTTTATCCCTTTCCAGATCCAGGCAAGACAAATGAGATCTTTTGCTCCTATCCTGGAAGAAAGCAAATTTGCAAAGCTCCTCCTAAAAGACCAGAGGCTGTATCCTTCTCACCCCCAAAGACATTTTATTAACCACACAAGTTGATCAGTTCTCTTGAATGCAAGCTGTCAGAAGGCACCCCAAACGTTGCAGCCCCGCTGCTCCCCCTTCTGTCTGCACACAGCAACCACCTTCCCCTTGCTAATTACAGAACAATCAGACTATGTGCAAAGCTTGCCTGTCTCACACACAATGCTACTGGCAACACTAATTTAAAACTCCTGGGCCGCCTGGGGCTCAGTGGGCTAAGCTTCCAGCTCTTCGTTTCAGTTCAGGTCTTGATCTCAGGTTTGGGGAATGGAGCCCCACATCAGGCTTCATGCTCAGGATCAGGAGTCAGGAGTCAGGGAGAATCTGCTGGAGATTCTCTCCATCTCCCCTCCCTCCCTTAAATAAATAAATAAAAATTTAAAAAACAAATAAATAGAAATAAAACTCCTGGGCTGGGAATTCTCTGGAAGGAGGCAGGCCACAAGCCACACAGGCCCAGGAGATGGCCATCTCTCGGCTATGGCTCAGCAGTTGTTTAAATCACGTGATGAGCACCCACAAGCCCGCCACCCGACGTGAAGGTAGAACCTACCATAGCCCACATCCACTCCCCACGGCCACTATCCACTCCACGCCTCCCCACAAAGCTTCCTGCACCCTGGATCCTGACTCATACGGCCCCTTTAATGCAGCTTGGTTGCCATATGTGGTCCTAAATGTATTTTTGGTTGCTTTTAACTCTATAAAAAGACATCATGCATATGTGATATTTTGAGATGGGCTTTTGATTTGTCACATCCTGTGTGCGCTGCCAGTCTCCAAGTTGATACTCTGCACTGCCCCTTGTGTGAAGCCCCGTGGTGCACTCAGCCACGCCCCATGAGGGTCTGGCTGTGTGTGTGACCTTCCAGGAACGCTCTCACACATCCCCTGGCCATGTGTGCCCATCCCTAAGAGGAGGTGTAGCAAATCACCACAAACTCAGTGACAAAACAACAACATGTATGACTCTGTAGTTCCAGAAGACAGAATTCCAGCACAGGTCTTGCTGGGTTAACATCAAGGGTTAACAGTCGGCAGGGCTGTTCCGTCAGGATGGTCCAGGGGAGACTGTTTCCCCGCCTTTCCCAGCTGCCAGATGTCTCCCCTTCTGACGCCAGCAATGATGCGTCTCTCAGACCTTCCACAGTCATAGCTGCCTCTGGCCCTCTCTGGCCCCCTTTTCTACCACTAAGGACCCTGTAGGTACACTGGGCTCACTGGATAATCCAGAACCATTGTGCAGGCATCCGTTGATTAAGTGTCTGTGTTCAGCTCAGGTCATGATCCTGGGGTCCTAGGATAAAGCCCCACACCTGCTCAGTGGAGAGCCTGCTTCTAACTCTCCCTTCTTCCTCCCCTCAGCTTGTGCACATGTGCACACTCTCTCTCAAATAAATAATTTTTTTTATAAAAAAAGCTTGTTACCAACCTCAGCACCATCTGCAACTTGTATTCCCCTTTGCCACATAACCTAAGATGCTCACTACCTCCAGGGATCAGGACATGCACATCTTCGGGGGCTGTTACTCGGTGGTCTGCAGGTGGCATTTCTGGGTCATGCCACTTCTCACCCCAGCAGCCATGTCTCAGATCCCAGACCCACAGAGGACATCTTCCTGTTACAAACTCAGTGGAAGAAGGTGGTGGCCTACTGCTTCTCTTCCCAAGGTGGCTGAGCACATGAGAAGGTCATGACCGTGTACGGGTTATATTGGCTCCAGCTCCGCGCACGGAGGTCCTCAACACATCAATAGTGTCATTCTAACAAAGGGAGTTTTTCTGGCTCATGGTCTCAGGAAAGAGAGGCCAGGGTGTCTGGTAGTAGGGTCTGTAGGGTCTGCAGTGCTGGGACAGTCACATGCGGGGTACACAGGGCCACAGATGTGGTATACCTGCACTGTTTCAGGTCAGAGGTTCTGCCATCAATGTGGTGCTAGTAGGCAGTGTTGTCCTCCAACAGACCTAGCATCCAGAGCAAGGAAGTGGTGCAGAGAGGGTGCCCTGCAGATAACCAGCCCGGGCAAGGCCAACCTTTGTGACCTCTCTGACCTTCCCAACACAAATCCAACCTCACTGAGCTGGAGAAGCTTCTACCCCTTTCTAAGAATGGAGAAAAGACATGGGCTGTGGCGGATTCTGGTGTGAAGCCCTGTTTCAGGACGGAGAGGCACGTGCCTGATTAGGCATTCATTCCCTAACCAGCCTCAGATCTCTGACTTTGTGGTACCTGGTCCTGGCAATGGTACCCACCTGTGGCTGCCCGCCACTCTATCGCCTAAGTGCACTATGGGTGCACTTCCCAGGGAGGAGAGAACCACCAAATTCAGTGTTTTCTTTGGACCAGATTTAAAAGACTAGTAAGAGAGGAATTCAAACATAATATGAATTGACATTTCATAAAACTACTTAATCATATTGCTTCCTTTCCAGGGGCAGGTGACAATGCAAAAAATGCACAGGGAGGCCTTTTTTTAACGGCTTGATCCCCTGCTCCCATCCTCCATCACCTCCATCTGGGGTTAGCACACTCCAGAACCACTGGATTTGGGCAAGCCACCCCCATAGTCCTCCTGGAGGCTCCAAATAGCTTCCTCCATGGGCTAGCCCCTCAGCCAGGGGAGAGAGAGTGAGGGTACAAGGCTTGGACCTATGCTCTGCAGAGCATTCACACTGCGTCCAGCTGCTCCACAGGGCATTCACACCACGTGCGGATGCTTGCTGACTCGTTGCACTGGACTTGAGAATGCCTCCTTGTCACTCAGGGTGCAGGATCAGAAGGATTTCCTGAAATTCATTCCCACTCCAGCTTGTCTGCACCCAAGGTCACCGAGGATGCCAGGCCAGAGGAGAGGGCCCCTGACCACACAGCTGCCTCAGAGAGCGAGCACATCCCTCAGATACTGTCCAGTGACCATAGAACAGCAGGATATGCAGAAAGACACGTGAAGCAGGGGGCAGGCATTAGAGTGGGTTTCCCTAGCCTGGCAGTGTTGACATTTGGGGCCATAATCCCGTTATAGGGACTGCCCTGTTGCACCATAGGCTAGCAACAGCATCCCTGGCCACTTCCCACTAGATGACAGAAGAACACCACCCCCTCACTTCCACCAAGTTGTGACAACCAAAAATGTTCTCATTCAGTAATAACTGTCAGTTCTTGCCCCTCCCAGCCCTGGTACCCCCGTCTGTCTCTGTGATTTTGGCTGCTCTAAGTCCCTCATACACGTGATGTCACACAAGATCTGTCCTTCAGGGGCTGGCTCATTTCACAGAGCTGGCTCATTTCATCCTCAGGCCTCACCATGTAGTGGCAGGTGGCAGGATGTCTTTCTGTTTCAGGCTGAATAATACTCCAGTGTCTGGATGGGACACATTGCATTTCTCTGTTGTCTGCAGGTCAACACTGGTCTGCTCCCTCCTTGGGCAAGGGGGAAAAATGCTGCCATGAACATGGGTGTGCTCCGGGAACATGCTGAAGGACATACTATAGGATTTGCTGATGGCAGGAACAGACTGTCTGAAACCAGGAGAACTGGGCTGATTTCCAGGTATGGCCTGAGCATGTGCGTGATGGGCAGGAGGTGAGGAAGCAACCTCACTCCTAGGTGGCAAGAAGAGGTGCTGAGCGAGCAGCCTGTCAGGAGTCTAGCACCTGGGCAGAGGTCAGGGCACGCAGGGCTGGGGAACCGGGAAGACAGGAGTGATGCACCCCTACAAGGAGGATGGGAAGGGAGCCAGGGAAGGAGCCCCAGTGAGACAGGACAGAAATTAGAAGGTGGTGTACCCCCCCCAGGGGAGGAGGTAGTCAAAGAGAGAATGTGGCCAACAGTGTAGTCTTGATGGGCTGTTGAGGAAGCAGGCGGGAGAAGGAGTGATGTGAGGCAAACCACAGAGGGCACAGGGGCAGCATCTTCAGGACTCCTGTGAGGGGGAGAGTGGGCAGGACTTCAGGGTAAGAGGGCTGGTGACCTGGAGAGTTCACAGCAGGTTTTACCTCCAGGAGAACGATCTAGAAGATGGAGAGACCAGTAAAGACAGGGAACAACACTGAATAGGCAAAGGGGGTGAGGTCCAAAGCATGGGGGCAGGGGGAAATCCAGTGTACAGGGGGGTGGGAAGAGCCAGTGCACGGGGGAGGGGAGGTCCACTGTACAGGGGCAGGGTGGCCCACTATACAGGGGGAAGGGAGATCCAGTGTAAAGAAGGAAAGGGAGACCCAGTGCATAGGGGGGAGGGGAGATCTAGTGCACAGGGGGGAGTGCGGTCCAGGGCATGGGGTTGGGAGGAAGATTCCCCACAATAACGCACCTGAGGCATCCCCCACTCTGTGCTTCATGCCTCTCCTCCCATCTGGAGCTGGAGTCCTCTGGTCTTCTCAGATCTGGGCTGGCCTGTAAGTTGCTGAGACCAAGAATATATAGCCAATATTCCCTATGACTTCTAGGCTGGGGCTGGCCACTCTCTTGAATCCCTGTCCTCTGTCCTGCCCTTGAACCACCACAAAAAGGAGCCAAGGGCAATCTGCTGAGAGGCGGGCACCATACAGAGATAGAGGCCCTGCTGTCCCAGGGCAGGGGACTCAGGAAACCCAGCTATTGGAGGAAATTGAGAGGACATGAAGACGTGACCTCCGGCTGACCTAGGAGCTGGAGTCAGGAACTCCGAGCTCCTCACACTATCCTGGGTCTGAGGAACACGCGCTCTGTTTGCCTTCCCCACTCAGAGGTAGCCTCAAGGTCACAGCCTCTAGATAAAGTGATGTGCTGAGCCCGTCTGGATGGCACAGTGATAAGTCCACTACAGCCTCTCTAGGAACTTTAAGATTTGGCAGTGGGCACAGAGATCTCCTTATCTTGTGGCCCTGAGACAAGTCTATCAGCTCCCTTGCTTATTAAACCTGCTTCCTGCCAACCAGAGGAGAGGGGTAGTCACCTCAGTCTTCTGCCTCTCCTCACCCTCCATGGATGGTGGCCAGTTGCAAACCAAGTCCAGGACTTGGACTATCACCCCAAAAGGAACTTGCATCCCTTCACAGTGGGAGTGAAACCACCCCACAGCTGTCATGTCCACACTACCCTGTCTTTGGTCTGCTTGGGCTGCCACACCAGTATGCCACAGACTGGCACACCAGTATGCCACACCAGTATGCCACATCCTCCATGGATGGTGGCCAGTTTGCAAACCAAGTCCAGAACTTGGACTATCACCCCAAAAGGAACTTGCATCCCTTCACAGTGGGAGTGAAACCACCCCATAGCTGTCATGTCCACACTACCCTGTCTTTGGTCTGCTTGGGCTGCCACACCAGTATGCCACAGACCCTGGACAGCAGGCACTTATCGCCCCTGGGTCTGGAGCTAAAAGCCCAAGGCCAAGGTGCCAGTGTGGTGGGTTCCTGGCGAGACTTGCTTCCTGGCTGCACTAGCCACCTCTTGCTGCACTGCATGTGGCAGAGAGAGAGGATGGGACCTCCTGACAGGTCTTCTTCTACAGATATTAGTCCTATGGCAATAGGACCCCACCCTCATGATCTCATGTAACCTTAGCTTCCTCCTAATGGCCTCATCTGCAAATATAGCCATGCTGGAGGCCAGGACTCAACACAGGACTTAGCACACAGCACCCTCCTAAAGCATTGTCTTGCTGTGACAGGACTTCCTAGAAGCTCCTTTTATTGTACTTGGCGAGTCTCCCCAAGTCTGGACATGTGGCCTTCCCCAGGGCAGGACTAAGGGTCCTTGCTCATACTTCCTTCCTTTTGTTATTTATTTATTTTTAAGATTTTTATTTATTTATTCATGAGAGACAGAGAGAGAGAGAGAGAGAGAGAGAGAGAGAGGCGGAGACTTAGGCAGAGGGAGAAGCAGGCTTCCTGCAAGGAGCTCAATGCGGGACTCGATCCCAGGATCACGACCTGAGCCAAAGGCAGACACTCAACCGCTGAGCCACCCAGGTGTCCCAATTCCTTCATTTTTTTGATAGAAAATTTAAACTGATCTCAGACCAGAATCTGCCTGAGGATGGGAGCAGGGGAGAGCCAGGGAGGGATAGAGTGGGACCACAGAGGCGCCCAGGAAATGTGTGGCTCACTGTCTTGACTGGGTGCCTGTTTCACGGTATCTGCCGATGTCAGAACTTATCAAAGTGCCCACTTTAAACACGTGCAGTTTATTATATGTCAGTTGTACCTCAATAAATGTACCCTGCCACCACATCCCTGACCATGCTCTGTTTAAATGTTTTCGTTGAGTCTGGAGCCAGGACCCGACGGGCCGTGGCCCCGCACCAGCTCCACACAGCGAGCAAATGCCTTCTCCACACCAGGGAAGCCCCACCCACCTAAAGCCAAGATGTCCAGTAAGCAGGCCAAGGCCAAAACCACCAAGAAGCGGCCATAGCGGGCCACTTCCAATGTCTTCGTGATGTTTGACCAGTCCCAGATCCAGGAGTTTAAGGAGGCCTTCAACATGATTGACCAGAACTGAGATGGCTTCATTGACAAGGAGGACTTGCATGACATGTTGGCCTCACTGGGAAAGAACCCCATCAATGAGTACCTCGAGGGCATGATGAGTGAGGCCCCAGGGCCCATCAACTTCCCCATGTTTCTCACCATGTTTGGGGAGAAACTGAATGGCACAGACCCTGAAGATGTGATCCAAAATGATTTTGCCTGATTTGATGAGGAGTCCTCAGGTTTTATCCATGAGGACCACCTTCGGGAGCTGCTCACCACCATGGGTGACCGCTTCACAGATGAGGAAGTGGACGAGAGTACCAAGAGGCACCCATTGATAAGAAAGGCAACTTTAACTACATGGAGTTCACCCGCATCCTTAAGCATGGTGCCAAGGACGAGGATGACTAGGCTGCCCAGGAAGCCCATGCCCAGGCCCCTGTCCCACTCCTGTTCCCCATTCACTGTGTACCAGCTTCATGCCTGTGATCCCACAGGACCCTCTCAGGGGATCCTCTCTCTGAGGGGCTAGGGGCCCAGCTCCTTGTGGAGGAACAGGCTGAGCACACACAGTGCCAGGTAAGGGGCATACAGCCAACATGAAGCAGTGTTCCACCATGACCTCCCCCATTCCAAGAGAAAGCTGTCTTCTAGGGAGCTGGGCCTCAGGGCTGCTCCCCACAGGACAGGCCCTCTGTCCTGTGGGACGCAACTTCACATGCTCCCCCATGCAGGGCATGACAGCTCTTTCCCAGCCACTGCCACTGCCACAAACCTCACGAAGTTCCCTTCTCAGAGGGCAGGATACCAGACCCCTCCTCTGTGCCCTGCTCAGCCACCAGAACACAGCCCACCCCACCGGAAATGCGATCCAGAAGATGCATGTAGGTTGGACATTTGACCCAGGGGAGACAGAATCTTAAATAGAAGTCTAAGCACTGGGAAAAAAAAAATGTTTTTGTTAATCAAACTTTTAATTTTGACATAATTGTGACTCACGTGTGAGCATAAGAAATAGTACAGAGGGGTCTGTGTACCCCTCACCCCACCTCCGACAGTATCATCACACAGAACCGTAGGACAGCAGCATGGCCAGGACAGACACACAGACACAACCTGCCCGCTGCACTCACATGCTCCAGATCACACACTTGTGTGATCAGTGTGAGCAATGAGTGCCTCACCACATGTGGAGGGTCACAATGCGAACCTACTCATCACCCAGAGGATCCCTCGTGTTGCTCTTTTAAAAAAATTGTTTCATTGTGGTAAAATAATGTGAAATCCACCACTGTGAACTTTGAAGTGCACAGTTTAATGGTATTAAGTACATTATGCCTCAATACAGCTTTTAAAACCAGGAGCAGGTGCCAACTCTCCCTCAAAGGGACCTGAGTCACCAGCCCTCCTGATCCCTGCAGCCCGAGGAAACCACTGCTGCCTCCAGTCTGCTACTCCCCACCAGTCAGCTCACCTTCAGGCCCCCACTGGTCACTGCCTGGTCCAGAGCAGTGGCTTCCCAGAGTCTGTGTTCCCTCAAGAGAACCTGGAATGTCACATAGGCAGGGCGTCTGCCAGGGTCACGTCCAGTGAGGGTTTGAGGTCACCATTTCTGGAATGCACCGAGTTCCACACACTGACCCATTTTCTTCCAAAGAGGCCCTCAGCCCTCTGCCTCTGCCTCCTGCTCTTCAGGACACCTGCTCCCCCAGCCTGACCATCTTGTTCACATGCATCCTGCAGGCCTGGGGAGCCACAGAGCACTCCTGGGACGCACACTTTGCAAGCCAACCCCCTGGGTGATGAATCTGTCCATGCAGCAAGCTGGGACCACAGTAGGTGCTTCAGGAGGGGTCCATGTGGCTTTTGGGTCACTAGAATTCCTACCACCACATCTCTGACCATGCTCTGAAACCACCACTCTGGCCACTCGCCCACCTCACACCGGCATTAGTCTCTGGGAGAAAGTCGCAGGTAAGACTGGGCCTCTACTATCTGGTCCTCTGCCAAGTCCCAAGCCCAATGCCCAGCACACAGTCTACACTCGATTAATGTTTGTTGAGTTAATCCATAATTACCTTAACTCTGTGCCATCTGAGAAGGTCAAGAGGGGCTCACCACTTCCTTTCGTTGCACCAGATTCTTACAGGGACCGCGCAAGCAGCCCCCTGCTTCCCCACCCCCATCTCTCCCCACAGTGAAGTCCCAGGTGCACGTCTACACAGGGGGCCTATAGGTAGAGTCCTGCCACGAAGTGTCCAGCTGCATCTTCTCCCCTGGATCCCTGGTCTGGGGAGAAACTCTGGGTCTCCTTACCTAGAATTGAGCTCCAAGTAGAGCCCAGACTGTCGTCTAGACCCAAAGTTGGCTGGGTGTGAGTCATACCAGCTGGCAGTGACCACAGTCACCTGGTCGCATGGAGTCAGGCTCTCTGTCTCTCCCATCGAAGCCTCTCTGGCACAGGGTATAAGGAAACCAGCCAGGCAGCAGCCCACTGAGGCATGACCTTATTCCTCTCCTCAGAAAGGAGCTCATGGAGAGTGCTCAAAAGCGCCTTGGTCAGGAGCACATGCCTGGATCAGGGACACATACCCGGGTCAGGGGCACACACTGTGGCACACCGGGCTGGGACAGCTTTCCAATTTAGTGCCAATCGTCTAAGGCACAGTCCCTGCCCACGGAGGTCTCAGGAGGCTCGAGGGCTCTTTGGTCACTCCCAGTAAGCACTGTAGGCCTTATGGGCTCCTCCACAGGGGCACACAGCTCCACCCTTCTCTGGTTCCAAAGTCTTGGCAACACCACAGACCTCTGAGAACATGGGTTAGGGTTATTTCTTCACACAGAAGACCCTGTGGTTTCATTCTTCATTGGTCCATCACAGAACACTCAGAAAGATCCAATGACTTCCATTAACTGTGATAAAACACACACAAAGGGGGACGCCTGGGTGGCTCAGCGGTTGAGCATCTGCCTTCGGCCCAGAGCATGATCCTGGGGTCCTGGGATCAAGTCTCCCATTGAGCTCCCTGCAGAGAGCCTGCTTATCCCTCTGCCTATGTCTCTACCTCTCTCTGTGTCTCTCATGAATGAATAAAATCTTAACACACACACACACACACACACACACACACACACACACACACATAAAGGTAATCTCTCCATCCATTATCAGTCTGGCTGTTAAAATGCAGGCATGGAAGAGCGGGGATTCTACTGTCACCTATGTCCCAAACCACCTGGGGAGTGAGCACAGGGGGTGACAGGACCATAACCCTGTATCAAAGCCCCACCTTGATGGACTTTGGCCCTGCTCTGTCCACAAAGGAATGTGGTGGCTATGTCAGGTGTGCCCAGGGAACGTGACCAGGGGCCGCACAGCAGGACAAAGAAATGGAGGTGGCGCTGTGGGGATGTGGGCCAGCCGCAGCTACAGGGTGACCCTGGGAGGCAGGTGTGGGGTTGCATGAGCTCCAAATCTAACAGGGAACTTCCCCATGGGATTCAGTGGGGAATCCCTCAGGGGACGGACCATGGCTTAATGAGGACATGAGCCACTATCTGGGGTGCAACCACCATGGGCCCCACAAAACGCATGTGGATGTGGGCTGGGTGGGACCAGCCCAGGGCTCAGATGATGCCCAGCAGATGGTTCCCGAAGATGCCAGTTCAGCCCCAAACAGGAGCTCGCCTGCAGTGCTCAGCTGGGTGAGGGCAGGTGTAGTCACTTTGGCCGTGGGTAGGCTAGCAGGACTGAGGGGTGGGAGCCTACAGACCACGGGACACCCTGAGTCTCAGGACTGAGGCACTGGGGAACACTGGTCCAAAGACAGAGCCAAACCCAAGGGCATGGCTACAGATGAAATGTACCAGAATCCCTGATGGCCAAGCCCAATGGTCCAGGGAGCAGCCAACTGTCTAGGTCCCGATCACAGCTCCTGTGTTGGTCAGGTTGGGCTGCTGTGACAGAAGACCACACTCACTTGAGCGGTCTTTTTCGGGGACACAATCCAACACATAACAGCTGGTTGTAGATTGGAAAATGTCCAGGTGGAGCTGGCGCCCCCCAGGCCTGGTGGATTAGGATCTCACTTACAGGACCACTGAATAGCATCTAGCCCAGGTCCACCAGTTGCCCCCACCCTCCGCCCTCCTCCCCAGACACGCTCTCTAGCCTCCAGAACCACCAGCCCACCACCATCCTGGGAGCACCTCTGCCCTGTTGTCCAACCTCCTGAGGGCAGGGAACAGGATTGTCCCATGTCTGCAGCAGCAGGCCTGCCTCGCATGGGCACTTGAGATGACGTAAAAGCCCCTTCCTAAGAAGGAGTCACCCACCTGCAGCCCCGGTGGCCACTTCTGTCTCAGGGGCAGATCTTCTGCCGGGGAGAGCACCCGCCTGGCCAGAGTCCAGATGCAGAGTGAGGACTGTGTCCTCAGCCGGGGCCCGACTCAGTCCAGTGTCCAAGGACCCCTAGAGGCAGCCACAGCCCTCCACAGCCAACGCCCGCTGCCCAGCATGTGCCCCAGGCCCCAGGACATACCCTCACAGCGTATGGCACAGGCAGACACCACAGAACCTTCTAAGTAGTTCGGGTGGTGTCCACGAAATGCAGCCTCACCCAGCATGCCTTGTGAATGGCTCTGTGGGTTCAAGCCCAAGGAAGAGAGCTCTGTGGGGCATCATCAGAGGGTAAAACTACCTTTGCTCTGGGGCTGTCTCTGGGCCACAGTAGCTGGAAACCCAGGAACAGTCAGTACCTCCTTGCAATCCTCGGCTGATGCCCACCTTGCACCTTCTACCCACCTTGCCTGCTCCCGCCCCTCCGAGGTCTGTCCTGTAAAGCTCTGAGGTCCCACAGGCACAGGGTCAGAGGTCAGTCCCAGTTCAACCAGTCCTCTTCCCTGAAACTCCAAAACCGACATCAGTCCCACAGTGGATCCAGGCCTGATGGGGGGGAGGGGGTGGGGTCCCTTCCCCCCACCTAATGAGAATGCCCTTTGAGACAAAGCCTCCTAGAGCCCAAGTGTGTGGGGTGACAGCCAGCCCGTGTGGCCTCCCACGACTCTACCTGTTCTCTCAAGAGGCACACACCAAATGAGAGACTCCTAACTGGGAAACGAACAAAGGGTAGTGGAAGGGGAGGTGGGTGGGGGGATGGAGTGACTGGGTGACGGGCACTGAGGGGAGCACTTGATGGGATGAGCACTGGGTGTTATACTGTATGTTGGCATATCAAACTCCAATAAAAAATATACAAAAAAAATCTGGAATAAATATATTTTCCTAAATATCACATTTACCAAAACTCTCTGTAGAAAACAAACTGTGGAAAACAAACTACAAAAAAAAGAATAAACATCATGCAATGCCCATCAAAAAAAAAAAAAAAGAGAGACATACACAAATGCGTGGAGACCGTACAGGCCACTGGGGGGACCCGTACCAGCTTTTGAAGTCTCCTACCTGACACTGGACAGGGGATGTGCTAACTCACACCTGTGATCAGTGACACTAGAATCCCTAGTGCTCAGGAAGGGGGTGGGCGAGCAGCAGAATCAGGCCCTCCAAGCTGACAATATGCCTCCTTAGCAGAGGATGGAGGGAGACCAGCCATGGAGCACCCAGCAGAGCAGGGGCCTGCATCTGGGAAGGTGCTTCACCCTGGGGACAGCCCTGCTGGCTGAGTGGGGTCGCCCAGAACCCACCTCCCCAACGGTTCTCATCAACAACTGCCTCTGGGCTTGGATATGGAAGGTAAGCCTGGTGGTGCCTACAGAGCCCTCCCCCATGTGGGGCACCCCCCACCACGGCCAGCCCGCCCCCCCACAGGGACCCTGCTGCCCATGGGGTGCCCCCCACCATGGCCAGGCCCTGCCCCCCACTTTCCAGTAGCAGGGAGGGGAAGCACCCTGTCCACAGCTCTCCCCTGCAGCCTCTCCTTGGCCACAATCACCAGAACTCCTGATGGGTCAACAAGCCAAGCAGGAGGCCAAGCAGCCACAACAGCAAAGCAGCAGAGGAGCTCCCCCACCCCGGCTACTTAGGAGGAACACACGGCTCCTGTGACGCTGTTTCATACCTGGAGGCACACAGGACAGGTGGGAAAGCAGCCCGCAGGAAGACAAGGCCACACAGGAAATGGTGAAAGGAGGTGGAGATGGTGGGAGCAGGTGGAGATGCGTGAACACTTGCTGTTTAAGACGAACATCAGGGAACAGGGTCAGGAGGGAACATCATACGCAGTAGCCGCGGCACAGAGAGATATTTCCATCTCTGTTTACCCGAACCAAGTCACCACCTGTTCCCATAATTGGTTTCCTTTCCAAGGGGCCTGCCCCCTCAGTGGTGGGCGGTAGGCAGTGGGCTCCCCCGTGAGTCTGCCCCCCCAGGAATGGGCCACTCCCACTCAGGAGCGCCTGTGGCTGGTGTGATACAACCATGTACGAGGACCCTCCACATGCATCGCTTGCCCTGAGTCCTCACGGCATTGCAGCCACTGCCTTGGTGCCCAGGCCCTGCTCCCAACAGCAGTCCAGGAGGGATCCCAGAAAGAGAAGGCTGTGACGGCCCCATCCAGGAGGCCTCGCCACTGCCCCAAGAATGGAGGTGGAAATAACAGCACGTGAGAAAGACACGCACACAGAGGAATATCAACACATGCACACAGGTCCTCGGAGGACTCAGAGTGTGGCTCCTGGCCAGCCTGGGCCAGGGTGCAGAGGGCACAGGCCTGCTTGGAAGACCTACCCAGGCCTCTGATCTCAAGGACTTTGTCTTGGTTTACATGCACCAACACCCACCCAGACACTGCTCACCAGGGCTGAGGTGGCCCAGAGGTCCCCTGTCCGAACATCCTATGGCTCACCAGGCCCCACCCTCCTCACTGACCTCACTCCATCCATCAAGAACCACAGTGGGGAAAACAGTTTACTGGTCCCCAAAAAAGTTAGACCTAAAGTTGCCGCATGACCTAGGAATTCTGCTCCTGTGTATCTACCCAAGAGAAAGAAAAATGTGTCCACAGAAAAATGTCCATGAATGTTTATAGCAGCCTTATTCACAGCAGCCCAAAAGAGGACCTAGCCCCAAAGTCCACAGATCGATGAACAGATCAACAAAGGATGGTTTACCCACATGACAGGGTGTCACTCATCCTGTAAAAGGAATGTCTGACACTGTGATGATGTGGATGAGATGAGATGCTAAGGCCCCACAGGTGAGGGTCCCCTTCAGATGAAACGCCTGGAACAGAACATAGACAGGACAACAGGCCAGCGGTCTCAGGGAGAGAGGGGGAGTGAAAAGCACTGGCACTGTGGACATGGGCGCTCACGTGCATGCTCCATCAGCTAATGCCACCAACTGCAGGTTATATGACTGTCACCTAATGTTTTAAAAAACAAAAAATATATCTAACAACAACAAAGCTACAATGGGCCTCGTGAACAAGCTGGATTTGTTCCCAAAGCACATCCTTGGAAAAGGTCTGAGCAAGCCCCAGACAGTGGGGCTGGGCCCTGGGCATGGGTCTGAGTCTGGGGCAAAAGCCACGTGCCCCCACCCTCTGTAACTCCTCCCTTCCAGGTCGTTCCCCATCTGACGGCTCCTTATCAGCCTGACAAGTGCCTCCCCAGGGGCCCATGTGTTTTCCACTCTGAGGGCAGCTCAGCAGACCCCAGTGCCCCGCAGACTTTGCTGAAGCCCGGTCCCTGGGGCCAAACAGCAGAGGTTTGGACACAGGCTCTCTGTGGGAACCAGCTCCTAGTCTGAGAGCATTTATTACTGGAAAGACAACGCACAGTGAGCACACTGTCTGGCACCTGCAAGCATGATTAGCCAGCAATGCAAGGGAATGAACAAAAGCCCGGTGGCCATGGTATTGGAGTGGGGTCCCTGCACCCTGCCGCCGGGTTCTCTGGAACTCACTCAATCTGCCCCCACTCAGTCGGATCCCAGCATGCCTGCCTCAGAGGAGCTGTAGCAGCCCAACTTGGGCTTGCTGCCTGCCGGGCTGGTGCTCAGCTGCAGGGGCAGGAAGGCAACTGCGGGTCTTCCTGGGGCTTCTCATCCAGTTTGAGGCACATGGGCATCCAATCAATACTGATCTCCCAGGGAGCCTCACCTGGTGGGTGAGGAGATCCAAAGCCAGACCTGGCTGCTGGGCTCTGGGTGAGGCTGACTTCTCCCAGCAGCAGAGGCTCCTTGGCGGCTCACATGCAGAGTAAGCAGGGAGTTGCACAAGGACGAGGCCACCAGAACACCATCTGTCCCAGGACATACAGCTGCTCATCATACCTTCCTCTCAAAGCTGAGACCAAACCGTGATATTATGAAGACCACGGACCATAACAGACACCTGCTGGAGTGGAATGTCCTAGGCATCCCCCGTGTTCAGGGGTCCTCACCAGGACTGCATGTGACCCCTCTTTCTCTGATACACAGAGGTTTCCTGTCCAGGCCCCAGCTATGGGGACAAAAGTGATCCCCAAATCCACATCCAATTACACGGTGCTGGACAGTCAATGTGACAAACACAGACAAAGCAATGCCAGATGTCAGGGCAGCCATGGCCCTTTAAGAGGCTTTCGCTGTGATGCAAGGTAGAGGGCCAACACCAGCAAGGGGTCACCAAGGGAGGTGGGGGGGTATCTGTGACTCACCCAGAAACACCTCTAGGACTGAAGGCTCACCCCCCAGGAGCTGGCAGTCCCCATCCCCGGAACTGCCCCAGCTGAGGACAGGCCACTCCGCGGGCAGACCCATCTAAGACCCATCCACAGCTCAAGGTCACCCAGAGGGGCCCTTCCAGCTCCTGAGGCTGGGGAGCAAGGCTGCATCAAGACCTAGCTTCCCCTTCCCTCACCCTATCCGCCCTACAGAAGGCCGCCCCAGCAAATACTCCTCTGAGAGTCTGCTCCCCTGTCGTCCCCTGCCCCAGGCCCCCCAAGGCTGGGTCAGGTTTAGTCTGCTCACCTCCAGCTGACAGGCTCCCTTCCTCACCCCTGCTCATAGCCCGCACGTCTTCCTCTGCCTTTCCGTCCAGCCCTTGCATGGAGCTGTTCTGCGAGCCTCCCTTATCTACGGCTCGCAGCTGTATCTTTGACAACAGTACAGCTCTGCCTTTTCAGGGGGTTTGCCCCATTTGCATTTACCAAGACCACTGACAGATGTGTGATTATTTCCACAGCTTTACTGTTTGTTTTTTATCAACTGTGCTCCTGCTTTGCTGTCCTCTCCCTCCTTTCCTGCTGCAACTGGACTTATATCTTCTGTGTTCTTGCATGTCCCTGTCCTGATCTGGAAGGTTCTCATGCTGTAACCAGCATGCTGCTCGCCCTGGACTCATACACATGCTAATCACATAGTTGCTCCACCTGGCACATCCTCCAGGGCCACGGAGCCATCAGGGAGCTCAGGACCTCCCCCCAACCCAGGTGCCTTTGGCTGGTAATTCCAATCCCCTTGTTTTCAGGATCCCTCATGCCCAAGCCCCCGCTTCTCTTCACCTCAGGCAGTAACTGTTGCATGCATGTGCCGCGAGCTCCTTGCCTCCCACATCTACCGCCTCTGATTTTCCTTCTGGAGAACACATCCCAGTCCTTCTGCAGCAAGGATTCAGGGGTGGCTACACTTTTGTCTTCCTCTAAAACTGCTTCCATTTCAGCCCCTCTGTGGACACAGTCCTCCAAACCTAGAGCTCTGCTGAGAGATGGCTCCCTGCACACCCTCACTCTCCCCCCAGGGCCTTGGGTCAGCACCGGCCACCTGCGAGGGCTCCCCTTGCTCATGCACCCACCCCAAGCCCCATTGGATGCACCCTCCACCCCTCCACAGCTGCAGACCTCTCAGGCTGCCCATCACCCCTCCTACGGGTGACCCTTCCCAGGGAGTGGGGGGTCAGTTTTCAAGTTCCAGTTCAATGACTCTCTCCTTCATTGCTGGGATTTCCACGGGCCCTCATTTAATGGGTCCTAGTGTCACCCAGTGCTTTCCATTTGCCCACCTCTTGGATTGCTTAAAATATGTCAGACTCCTGATTCTCTCAGGGAAAACCACATTCTCACATCTTGTAACTTTTTCACCATGAATTCCACACCAGAGCTACGGCAGGAGGGACTTTCATGACAATTTAGTTTTATTCTGCAGCAGCCAGGTGACACTTTGCGCCAGCCTGGGTGAAATGGAGGTAGGGTTTTCTTAGCCACCTGCATGAACCCCTCTAACCCGCCCCTGCCCCCACGCTTCTCTGCCATCCACTCAACCCTCCTTCCCCTATCACAGGCCCCAGGCAGAGTGCTCCCAAGGAGCTGGGAGTGCCCCATCCCTGAGTGCTGCCCCCGGAGAGCAGGGTGGGCGGGGGGGCTGCTAGCCCTTGGAGATGGTGCAAGGAACACCTGTGACTTCAGAGCCAGGCCTTAAGAGGCCCTAGGACTCCCACTGGGGCCCCTAAACCCCCCACTCAGCCTCCTAGAGGACAGGAGGCCACACAGAGAGGGACCCAGCCCCCACTGAGGCCCCTGGAGGGCCAGGTCGGAGCAGCCGAGACCAGCCCACGTGTGGCCCACAAAACGGGGTTGATTATTCTAGTTCTCACAGCGGCACTCTCAGCCCTGGGTCTGGCTCTGTGCTCATGAATCAGCATTCCTGGGCACCTGCAGTGGCAGGGCCCTCTCACCTGGCCTGCCGCATGGAGCCCCAGGTCAACTGTCCTTCCCTTCACTCTCCATGTGGACACCATGGGCACCTCAAATGCCAGAGCTCCCACCTGGGCCACCAGACCCCTCACCCCACCCTTAGTCCTCCCCTGCACTCCCCTCCAGCAAACAGCACCCCCCCACCTCCCCTCCAGGCTGGCCATCCCAGGGTCCTGGCAGCCATCACCTCACCTGCACCTCGGCCAGGCTTCCAGTATCGCCCCATCTAACTGCTCTCTCCCCATGCAGGAGATGTGATCCCATCATGCATGCCCCCTACCCTCCTTGGAGAACCTAACAGGCTGGTCCCACAGTGCCCCTGACCTGTCACCATCTGCGGTGATCCCCATCTGTTCCCTTGCCCCTTCTAGCAACTGTCACACACACACACACACATCCACATCCTGGTGGAGCTTCCCTGTATGATGCCCGGCACCCTTCCTGCCCCTCAAATCCCAGCCCAATAGCGGCCCCTCTGGGCCTGGCCCCCTTGCTGCCTTGTCTGACAGCCCTGAAGCTACCCACAAGTGTGTGCAGGGTGTGAGTTCTGCATACACCAGGACCAGCTCTCCCCAGGGCAGCTCCAGGGGGATGCAGTTTGGCGTCAGAAATCTGACAGAAGTGACCCTTAAGGACAAGCCCGGGCACACGGAACACCTCACTGCTGTCTTCTAGATGCCCCAGAACAGAGGGGTTTGGCAGGGCTCAGGATGGGAGGCCAGGAAGCAGGGATACGAGGGTCCTTTTCAGGTCTTCCGTGGCAGTGAGACCCCCAACGAGGTGGCTGGGAGGGTGGGGGCTGGCAGGGGTAGGTTCAGAGAGCCTGAGGGTGCCGAGCCCCTCAGGAAATGTAGGCCTGAGCATCTCTTTACTTGCCTACAAAATGTCTTTTCCCTTGATTGTCTCAAAAAACATTACCATTCTCAAAAACCTCCCAAAAACTGCCAAAATTTTTTTTTTTAATTTTTATTTATTTATGATAGTCACAGAGAGATAGAGAGAGGCAGAGACACAGGCAGAGGGAGAAGCAGGCTCCATGCACCGGGAGCCCGACGTGGGATTCGATCCCGGGTCTCCAGGATCGCGCCCTGGGCCAAAGGCAGGCGCCAAACCGCTGCGCCACCCAGGGATCCCCAAAATTTTTTTAATTGAGGTGAAATTCACATAAGATACAATTAACCAAAAAAAAAAAAAAAAAAAGATACAATTAACCATTTTGAAGTATGCATTTCAGGGACCCTTACACACTTAGCGCTGTGCAACTGCCACCTCTCTCTAGTTTTCAAACATTTACATTGCCCCAAAAGGAAATGTGGACCCTGTAGCCACCACCTCCCACATCCCACCCCCACCAACTACTGATGTATGTTCTGTGTCTGTGGACTTGCCTACTCTGCACAGTTCAGGTAAGTGTGATCATGTGTCCTTTTGTGTCTGTCTTCTTCACACATAACATAATGTTTTCAAGACTCATCCATGTGATAACCTGAATTTCCTTCCTTCTCCTGGCTGAATAATATTCCATTGCGTGGACAGATCATGCTTCATTTACTCACTCACTGCTGGTGGACATCTGGGCTGCTTCTATCTTCCTACTGTTATGTATAACGTGGCTATAAACATGGGTGTACACGATTCTTAAATGTATCTGACATTAAAGTAGTTGATTTTGCTTTTAGACTTTATAACTACAATATCCCTAAAAATAACAGGAAACATTCTCAAAAACTAAAAACCAGAAGGAAAAATGACTGCCCTATAGACAGCATCCGCATCCGTAGGTGTGCCACCCTGTCTTCCCCAAGAACCCAGAGTACAAGGGCTAGCGGTGCTGGGGGTGGTCGAGTACAGCATCAGCAAGTCCCCTAGAGCAGAGACTTCCAGAGCCCCCACACAGAGCTCCAAAGACCCCTCAGCCATGGACGGAGCCCCACTTGAAGTACCCCCAACATTCTCCTGCCTCCACCCAGCACAAAACAAAGAGAAATGGAAGAGCTTCAACATACTTACTGTAAGAAGGGAAAAAACCTTCCATTCATCATACCCAACTACTCTACATAAATTACCATAATATGAAATGTTCTATTCTACTTCTGCTTAATCTATTCAGATCAGTTTTAAAAAATCCATTCATTTTTGTCTTCCTCCTTCAAACACTTGAATTGCCCATCAATATCTAAGTTTCTTTGCAATCCGACTGTGAAAAGTACAAAAGTAATTGTTTCATCAAATGGGACTCATGTAAACACGGATGACAGCTTCGGTTCCTTCCTGCAGGAAACACACAGCTCAGGATGGAAGAGCTTGCAAATTCCAGCTCTGGGGCTGAATGCACCGGAGTTCAAATCTAGCTTTCCCTCTTCCTGGCTCTGAAGGTTCTAGCAAGTCAGCATCTCGTGTCTGAGATCCCATTTGTAGAACAGAGAACATCAGATGATAACAAGCACCCCCAAAACCTCAGTGCCTTAACAACAGAGTTCTATCCCCCCTGAGCGGTCACTCACACCCAGCCTTAGCCACCCATGGCTCTGGAGTCCTCTACTGGATCCTGAGCCTCCAGCCAAGGAACAGGGGACACAGGCCACAGGAGGAAGGCCTGAGAGGTCTGGGGGCCAGACCTGACAGGGTGGAGCCCACTGAAGCCCACATGGGCTGAAGTTCAGCCCTGGATTCCCACTGGAGAAGCAATACTGGGGCAGCGATGGGCACATAGTAGCATCTCAGCCCCAGGGAGGGCATAGGAGGCGGGATCATTATCATTCATCACTGTCATCATGTGTCACCAGGGATGCCTGAGGTGTCCTGAGTCAAGTCCTATTCCCTACAACCCAGTACCCAACATGCCACAGCAAGGAAGGGTGGGAGAGGCAAGATGCACCTTGTAGGACACTTTCCCTCTCAAAATGACCTAGAAGTAACCAGAAGCCTTAGTGATGGCTGACTCCATAAAATGCTCCATGTCACAGTCCTGCAATCAATCTGCACTCAATAATGCCGCTGACATTGACAGCTGTCATTTCTGAGCCACTCCCGTGAGCTCTTGAC
This sequence comes from Vulpes lagopus, assembly GCF_018345385.1. Classification (NCBI taxonomy): domain Eukaryota; kingdom Metazoa; phylum Chordata; class Mammalia; order Carnivora; family Canidae; genus Vulpes; species Vulpes lagopus. Next base: position 122,071,768 of record NC_054827.1, on the reverse strand, counting down.
AGAAATGATCTCCTCAAATTTCCCACAGCAGGTCCTGTCACCCCCACCTCAAACAGGGAAACTGAGGCACAGGGCCAGACAGGAAGGGATGAAGATTCCTACCCAGGCCCCAGTGCAGAAGTCTCTGCTGCCCTGTCTGTAGCAGCTTCAACACTATTCGGACACACATGCCACAGCAGGCAGCAAGGACAGGCCAGTGAGGCACGACAGGAACACCAAAATGCACAGCATTCTGGGTCCCCATTTTTCTCTGAAGCAGGCTCGCTCACAGTCACTTACCTTTGCATGGCACATGGTAGACCCCACAGGAGCTGGGCTGCCTGGCGCTGTCCACACCAACAAGACAAAACCATGGCTCTGCCACCGAAAATTGCACATGACCACTAAGTCATTTGTAGGCTCTTAGATGTGCATTTTCACACATTTAAAAGAAGCATATCTGGTGTTCTGGGAATTCCTGGCAGCTTTAGGAGAGGCACTAAAGCATCCTGAAATTACCCATCCCCTCCTAAGGTCTAATGGAATTACCTAGCAGGCTTCCCATTCGAAGCGAGGCAGGGGAGGGGGTTGGCGGGCAGTGCAGACCTGGGCTCCCTCCCCACCAGGCTCTGCCCTGCCTGCTGGACTCCAAGCCCAGACATCAATTAGGTAGAGCTGAGGATTCTCTGCCTCTGACTTGCCCATGTTATCAGACGTTTCCCGGTAGCACACTGCCCTGATTGTAAACTGCAGACCCCTAACTAATGACATCAGTTTTGGCACAGAAGCTGACACTCACCATCCATCAGCCATTCAGCCCCTCCCTGCCCTGCAAATGTTGATGGCACAGGGCTGGGCGTGTGAGGCCACACACAGGAATTCAGCAAACGGAAGCCTCCCACAGAGTCACTCCCTGTCCGACCTGTGGGCTCCACGAGCCACATGAAGGGACAAGGGAGCTCTTGGGCTCCGCCATGTGCCTGCAGCCTCCAAGTGCTGACACATCTGAGGCAGGGCTCTCTGGGAGGGGCAGCCAGGGCAGCAAGGACGACAGAGATGGGTGTGTGGGCCAGCCAAGCCTACTGTGACTCAGCACTGCTGAGCATCCTTCCCAGGACTCTCTGAGCCCCCTCTCTGCCAGGCACCCACTGGCACAGCCCATGGGGCCAGGCTTTCCAGAACACTGGCTTTCCAGTAGCTCACCTCAGAGAGATACAGAGAGTAGCAAGCTACCCTAAGGACAGCCTCAGCTGTAGCTGGGCACTTGGAGTTTATCAGCTGAAAACCAGTCCTTTAGTGGCCTGACTGGAAGTTCGCATCAAAGCCCCAAGCCCCTGAAACAGTGTCTGTACCTGGCGCCAGGCTCCAAAATGGTACTGTAAGGACAGCAGCTTATGTCCCAGGCGAGAAGAGTGGGGAAATCAAGGCTTGTGACAATGCTGCCCCGCCAGACCCAGAGGCAGCAGGACCCAGGTGGAGGGAAGAGCGTACCTCTCACCAGCCTCCACGGCAAAGCTCCCCACGGTGCCCCATGCTTTGGGGTCTGCTGATGCCCTACTGGTATTTCTCTAGGTCCCTGTAGGGAAGCCCTGAAAGGATGACTAGGGGCACACAGATGCAAACCCAGGCCTTCCGTGTGGCCCTGTGACCTGATGGTTTAATACCTGAAGGGCTCCTATCTGCCACTGCCTTTCTAGGGTGCTGCCACCCTCTGCCAGGTAGTCAAGGAACAGAGGGCCCGCTGCACACCCATGAGCAGGTAGCCTCAGACTCTGGAAACCAAGAGGGACCCTGGGCAGGGCTCTCAACCCCTAACCCACGGAAGCTGAGTTAAGTCCACAGCTGCCAGCAGGAATTCCCACAAGCACCCTGTTTGGGGCCACCCCCAAGCAGACTTCACAAAGCCCCAAGAGTCACAAAGCTTACCAAAAGCACTCAGGCTTCTCTCTAAGAAAGCCATTTCATCTCTAACCTGAACCCAGAAAACTGACAGTTTCCAGATAAACATCACCCACTAAAGCACCATATTTACAAGGAATGTTAATGACCCACACCCCAAAAGTTGTTTGGAGGTACAGATGAGAGACAGCGCTTCGTGGGATGCATGGCTGAACATGGTAATCCCCATCCAGCTGGACAGCCTCACCTACCCACATGACAAGTCTTCCTAGAAGATGGAAAACACAACTTTAACCTGCACCATCCTAAGGATGCTCTTTGATGGTGGCCAAGATGTCCTGGCTGGGCCTCGCCCGGGAACCCCTTCCACTGTGCCAGGATCTCACCCCTCAGCACAGTGACCAGGCATTAACGAGAAAGTTGTAACCCAGCAAAAACACAAGTATTAATATTTTTCTTTCAGATGAAGACACCAGCTATTCCGAAGGTTCCACTTTTTAAAAGTTAACTCTTTCTAAGAAGGGCTTTCCCTAAACAGAAGCCAAAAAAGCATGTCAATGACATTACAAAGGACAGGTTGATAGGCTTTCCCACACACTGCCTTTCCCAGGCAGCTTACTGTCCGGTCCTGGTAACACCAGTAGAGCCCTAACAGTTTACATGAAGAAAAATCATACGGTTTAAAAGGCTGTTTGAGAAATAAATGGAAATATGAGAGCTAGGTAATGTCATTTTCATGTTAAATGAGTATATTATACATCAGGATTTTTTTTTTACTCAACTGAGGTAGTTATTAATGATTCACATATCAAAAATTTTAAGCATCAGAATGTTTTAAAGCATTTCTAAATTCTTTTTTGAACTGCAAGAACAATGAATATTTTTGGCTTCAGAATGTTTTCCACTGAATTGTAATGAACAAGAAGCTCAGTGTTCAGTTTTAAACCAAAGCAGGGATTATATCAAGAATGCAGTTTGAATTGTGTATCTATCTAAATACAAAAGTGGGGAAAAAAAATCCCAACTGCAGGCAACAGTCTCCCCCAGACACATCCCCCCATAGCTGACTCTCACACTTCTGCTCTGCCAGCCCCAAATCCTCCCAGGACTGACTCTGTGCTCACTTGTGCCAAATGGGTTAAATGGGAAAGGTGGGGGAAACACAAAATTCAATTCATAATCCAAGACAAAAGTCTGAGCTTTGGCTTGAAAAATGAAAGGCTACTGGGGTGACCTAACATAGTCCGGCCCTCCAAACAATCAAGATATTTAACTCCAAAGACAGATCTCAAACAACAGACCCCCAAGCTCATGCTGACCACAGGGAACCATGCCATGGCCAGACACAAAGATCTCAAATGGAGATGTGTCTTTGAGTCCAGGAGTCAGGGACACAAGTCAGACAACATGACCTGAGATGCCACTGAGGACCAGATGAAGTACCACTCCTCTTTCCTCCTACAGCATGATTCTCCATCACTACTCTCCACCTTGCCAGGTCAGCCCCTGGAGCTTGCCTTGGAAGGCAGCTGCCTGCTGAAGAGGGAAATTTAGGGACACTGTTCTCAATTCCGGGGCAAAACCTCAAGGGCAATATCATTTCCCACTTCTAAAGACTTTCCCTTAAACTGAAACAGGCAGGGCCACTGAAAGTACCCAATCATTAATGAAACAGAGAACCTGCAATTATCTCTCCTTCCCTTCCAACCTCACGGTGTGGTTACATGATCCTGGAAACAAGGCCACTGCAGAGCCACGGATGGAAAAAAGCATCCCGGAGCCCCTGGACTCCTGACAGAAGTGGTTTTGGAAATACCAGAAAGCTACTTGACCTACGATACGTAGGTCCCTTGCTTGCATATACACTGAAAAAATAACACTGCTGCCCAGCCTAGAAATGACCTTTTGACAAGACTTGATTTTTCCTTAACCAGGGACAGAAGTCACACAAACAAAAAGCCATTCCTTGTACAGATGTCCTGTGCGAAGGCTGCCACCTCCCCCTGGCAGCCTACAGCAGGACAGCAGGACTGGGACTGGCCTTGGGGGGAGCTGCAGCCAGGAGGGGTTGCTGGGAAATGGCTAAGGGCAGAGAGGCTCCAGACCACACACAGCACCTCCCAGAAAGAGGTTGGGAGCAGGCCGGTAGGTGGCTGTACCCGGCAGGAAAGGACTCCTATCCTCCCTGGATGAGGCCAAGGCGGAGCAAGGTGCACAGCCCTGGCATCCTAAACCCTCAACCCAACACTTTGGAGAACTCTCCCACCCCAAAGACACAGCGACGCAGGAACCCTGAAGGTTCCTGGGCTCGTCTCCCAAACGGACCCCTGCCCCCTCCACCGCAATGGGAGCGCCCGGAGGGGACGCATTTAAAGAAAACCCATCCTGGGAGACCACCCACGAGGGGGAGGGCTAGGAAGCCGGATCCAGGAGAGTGGTCAACCCCCCGGAAGTAGTGGTTCCTGGGATCGGCCTCCATGTATCCCGGTCGCCGCGGTGACCTCGCCCGAGCGGTATCGCCCAGCGCAGACCCCAGCGCCCCCCCCCAGCCCCCGCATCGCCGGCCCGCTTGCGGCCTGGGACCCTGCGCCCCCCACAGGCACAGCCGCCCCCGGCCCTGCTCTGGCCAAGGCAGGCACCAGTCTGGCCCGGTGGCGGGGACGCAGCGCCCGCAGTGCGACTGGCGCAGCCAACGAGGCGCGGGGCGCGCCGCCAGGACCCCGACCCCGCCGCGGAGGAGGGGTCCGGGATTCCAGAGCAAGAGGGTGGGCGCGGGCCAACCAGCGGGCCAAGTTTCGGGTCAGTGCTGTTCGGGAAGGCAGGGCCAGGGCGGTGGGACCGGGTCGGAGGGGTCCGTCCAGGACCCAGGACACGGGGAAAGCGGGGGTCCCCTGCAGAACCTGGGGGAGGTAGGGAGAGGGTCTCCTCCGGAGCGTGGAGGGAGACTGGGGGTGGGTTCCGGGCCCAGGATAACTGGGTGATCAGCAAGAGGGGTGTTCCCCCCCAACCCCGTGCAGGCAAGAAGGATGGAGAAGTCCTTCCAGGACCCAGGAGAAGTAGGAGGAGGTCCGCTCCGAGGTGCGGGTCGGGGACCAAGGGGTGCGAGAGGGGCGCCACGCTGGACGGTCGGGGATAAAGTACGCTTGCTGGCCGCGGGCAGCGAGGGAAGCGCACCCTAGCCGGGGCCGGGGTGCAGGAGGGTCCAGGAGCCGGCTTAGGGAGGGGGTGATCCTGCAACGGGGCGGGCGGGTCGTGGAGTGGAGCTGGGGGGGAGGGGCTCGGCGGGAGGAGAGAGGGTCCAGGACCCGGCTGGGGGAGGGTGGGGTCCCGCGCCCCGGTGTGCGGGTCACAGAGTGCATGGAGCTGGGGGGTGTCGGCAGGCGAGAGAGGGTCAGTACCGCAGGGAAGGGTCTGTCCGTCAGGGAGGGAGGGGCGCTCACCTTGGGTTTGTACAGCCACTTTCGGAACCTGTTCATCATCGCCGCGCCCGCCCGGCCCCGCGGCCCTCGCCTCCGCAGCGCTGCTCCCGGCCCGGCTGCGGCGCGGGGCGGACACGGGGGCAGGGCCAGGCCGGGGCCCGCGCGGTACCTGGGCGGCTGGCGCGAGCGGGGCCGGGCGCGGGGCCGGACTGAGGGCGCCGGACAGGTGTGCGGGGCAGGTGCGCAGCCCGCGAAGCTCCGCGAGCTGTGCGCAGGGCGGCCCCGCAGCACCGCGGCAGGCGGACCAGGGGGCGGGCGGACGCCGGCACGGGGGCGCCGGCTCCTCGCAGCTCGCTGACACCCGCGCCTCGCCGGCCACCGCGCCGCGCGCCGCACATGCGCCGACGCACGGCGAGCCCCCTGCCCGCCGAGGGCAGCGAAGGCCGCCCAATCCCGCGGCGCCGTGCGGCGCCCCGCCCGAGGCGCGCTCCCCGCCGGAGGGCGATCCGGAGCTCCCGGCAAGGGAGAAAAACTACAAGTCCCGATGGGCATTGCGGGGAGGCGGGGCCCCGGACGCGGCGTCCTTGGCCTCGCTGCGGGCGCTGTGCATTCTGGGCCTTGTAGTCTTTTCGCCGGGGGCGCCGGGGCGTGAAGCTGGTTGCTAGGTGACGACGCCCAAACTGTACCCCGGCGCGCACCCGGGGTCGCGAGTGGTGGCGGAGGTCCTGGCTAAACTGGAGTGAGTTGGGGACCTGCCTGGATTCGCGAGACCTGCTGCACCCCCTGGCCCTGGCATCTGGTGTGGCTTCGGGGGAAAGTGGGCCGGGAGGTGCGGCGGCAGGAGTGCCCACGAAGCCGGCCAACAGGTAAGAGGTGGGAAGGGAGCAGATGGGACCGAAGGGTGGAGGGCAGGGCGCGCTCCCTCAGCATCAGCATCGCTCTGGCAACTTCCCACGGTCTGTGGGCCAGTCACCTTCCTCTTTGCTTCTCATCTTGCTTTCGATAACCACCTTTTGGGTCTTCTTCCCATCTCTTTGATTAAAGTTGACAGTGCTTTTTTCCCTCTCTCTTTTAAATCGTCACAATAAACGGTGCTTTTAAAAAGATATTCTTTCATATTCACCACTTCCCCCAACGGTGCCCTAATTTGGATCCAAAATCCAAGAACCTATTTATGTCGCAAGCAGAGAGCTAAAAACAAATATGTGTTGAATACAAAACATTTTAAATTCCCATTGACAGCTGGAGAAACTGAGGCACAAAGAGGCTGCTGTGCTCTTGGCTGAAGGAGGGGGTCCAGATCAAGAAAAGCACTGCTCTGGGTGTTCTGAAATGTGCAGATTTGGGGTGCAGGAAACGAAGTAACATCTCCCTTGATAGAGAACTTGTTGTCTGAGACTCACGTTATCAGTGGCCCGGGGGCTATAGGCTCTGATGGTTCTGGATCCCTAACCTCTCCAGTCTATGAAAGGCAGTGAGTCTAGGCACAGGCAGCCGCGGAGATTTCCTTGTGTGCTGGTGGGGGGCCATGTTCATTACTGAGCACCTAGTTAATCTTCCCCACTCCCCTCCAGCTCCCTTATGGAGCAGCACCCCCCACCCCCTAGGTTGCTTCTTATCTTCATTTCTTTCTGCCTCTTCTTTCGGGAGCCCACTCTGATCAGATTTTCACCCACCTCCTCCTCCAAAGTTCTTCATCAGTCATCCTTGACCTCGGTGTTGCTAAGTCCAGTGATCAGAGCCCCATCTCTTCCTGGAACTGTTAGCAGCAGCGACTCAGCTGAGTGCTCCTCTCCTGGACACACCATTCTCGCTTGGCTGGAATGGATCACTCCCTGCCTCCCCTCCTCTGGTTGCTCCTTCTCAGTCTTCTTGGCGGAGGCCTCCTTGGTTCCCCAGCCTCTTAACACTAGGGGCCCCAGTACTCAGTCCTTGGAAGCTCTTCTAGCCACTCCTTCCCTGGTGAGTTTCTGCGGTCATGTGATCTGGTAAGAAGCTGCTTTCTCCTGACCTTTCCAAAACTTATACCTCTAGCCTGAACATCGCCCTGGATGGCAGAACCCTGTATCTATTCTTTGCCAGTGAAAGTCTAACAAGTCCCCTCAAAGGCAACATGTCCAAGCAGACTCTCGATCCTCCCCCCGCCCGGGTGAGACCTGCTCCTCCACAGCCAGTTTCTAGCACGTGACTCAGGGTAGACACTTGGAGGACTCTTCTCTATGGTTCTGTCCTTGGCCAACTCCAAAGCTGGGGCTGTTGTTGCAGAGGCTTCCCTCCTATGCTTCCCAGGTTGAAACTGTGTTTGGGAGGAAGGCTGACCTGAGGGAAGTGGGTGTATCAGTATAAGATTAGGTTCAGCTAGGGATGCCTGGGGGGCTCAGTCAGTTAAGCATTGACTCTTGTTTCAGCTCAGGTCATGATCTCATAGGTTGTGGGATCAAGCTCCTCACCCAGCTCTGCACTCAGTACAGAGTTTACTTCAGATTCTTTCTCCCTGTCCCTGCCCTTGTCCACTCATGCACTCTCTCTTTCTCAAATGAACAAATAAAATCTTTTAAAATAATTTTTTAAAAGACTGAGCTGCATGCAATGAAAAATGAAAAATCCTAAGATCACAGTGGTCCAAATAAGATTATTCATGTTTCCATAAAGGAGGTTAATGGGGAGGCAATCCTGGAAATTATAGCAGCCACAAAAAGCCATCAGGGACCTAGACTCTCCTGGCTTCCTCTTCTGCCATCTTGAATGGGTTTCCTCACAGTCCAGGGTAGCTGCCCAAGTTCTTGCCATCACTTCCTGAGTCCAGGCAGCAGGATGGAAAAGAGGAAGGGTATATGCCTCTGCCTTTCAGAGGGACTTTCTGGAGGGCTCACACGCTTGTACTTAATGGCATACCCAGCTGCCAGGGAGCCTGGGAAATACCGTCTTTAAATTGGGCAGCAATAAACCCAACCAAAATTTGGTGTTTTGTTACTCAGAAGGAAAAGGAGAGTGGAGATTAAAGAGCAACTAGCAAAACCTGCCATGTGGGTCTGTACTTCAAGCACAAGCCATCAGAGCATGACATGGCAAAAATCCTTAGGAGAGAGATCCCTGGGTGGTACAGCGGTTTGGTGCCTGCCTTTGGCCCAGGGCACGATCCTGGAGACCCGGGATCAAATCCCACATCGGGCTCCCGGTGCATGGAGCCTGCTTCTCCCTCTGCCTATGTCTCTGCCTCTCTCTCTCTTTCTCTCTCTGTGACTATCATAAATAAATAAAAATTTAAAAAAATTTTAAAAAATTTAAAAAAATTCCTTAGGAGACTTTTACTCAGAATCAAAAGCCAGGGAAAGAATATAGTTGAATTCACACACATTTGGTATCTACATAAATGGAGCCTTTCTAGCGGCTGGTTTTGGGTCTGATGGGATTTGAACTTGAACCTTGTGTAATCTTGTTTCTTTCTGTAAAGGATTTGCTAAGAAAAGAGAAGCTTTGGTCCAGCCCACCTTAAAATTTCCTTAAATATGAGACAGTCAAGTCTTTGATTAGTGGAGTTAAATCTTGGAAGTTAAATACTACCCACATATCTGGTTTTACCCCCATTAAAACAAAGGTGAGGTGCTAAGAGCATGGATCAGAATCAGATGACTTTAGTACCTGTCTCCTACCCCAAAACGTCACTATGTTGACTGAGCTCACAAGCTAATTTCAGTGAGAATGCAGAACTCAAATGTCTCTTGTCCTGACATCTACGGTCCTGGTACCACGGCTCTCTGCTAGGGTAAGTGTGCAGAGCCCCTGCCTCTGGAGCCCTGAGGGGGACAGTGAGCCAGAGTTGCAAGGACTAATGGTTCACGCCAGCTGGGCTCCCCAGGGGTCCCTCTCTCCCCACCACAGACTCCCCTCTGCATCTTCCACCTGGCCCATCCATTCATTGCTTCCAGTTTGTTCCATCCAGGCCCGCTCTGGATTGGGGGGAGGGCCTGGGCGGTTCTCATGTTCCTCGTGGACTTGCAAGATCACCAAAGGGCCTCTTGAAGCATCCTTTGTTCAGAATGTTCAAACTCCAGGACAGGAGGGAGGGCAGGAAGTCATCCCCATCCCGCCCTGGGAGCAGCACCTACATCAGGTGCAGGAGGGAGCCCTTTCCTGACTACATGTGTTTCTCCATCAGAGCTGTGTTCCGAGCACATGCGGGAAGGTAGAGTCAAGGGCCAGACCCCATCCCCCAAGGCAACGCCCCCAAGTGATGGTCGGTGGGAGGGATAAAAAAAAACCCACATCCTTAACATCGTTTCTATAAAGAGACTCTTCACTAGTTGCAGTCCTTTCCCTGTGAGCTCTGGAATGTGTAAATATTATTTTCCTTTATGGTGACACGGTGTCCCTTTCACCCAGTTAGGGCTCACCCCAAAGTGTTGTTGGGTGTTGGGAAAGCTTCAGAACCAGCCTGGACCTGGCGCTCCACAGGCAGGAAAGCCTCCTTGGGGCTAGGGAGCCTAAACCCTTGTAGGGTCTGTTGTCTTCCACATTTAGTGCTCAGTAAACATTGTTGTGGTATCAATTATTCTCCAATTAGGTGAAACAATAAAACTGAACCCTGTTGAACTATAGGATCTGTGGGAACAAAGGTTTAAAAAAGTGTTAATGTGGTCTTTGGATAGGTCTATAGACCTTGGATATATCTGAATGTCAAAGCCATCTTTCAGATTAAAACTAAGGCAGGCAGCCCGGGTGTCCCAGCGGTTTAGTGCCGCCTTCGCCCAGGGCGTGATCCTGAAGACCAGAATCAAGTCCCACATTGGGCTCCCTGCATGGAGCCTGCTTCTCCCTCTGCCTGTGTCTCTGCCTCTCTCTCTGTCTGTCTCTCATGAATAATCTTTAAAAAAACAAAAACAAAAACAAAAAACTAAGAGCCAGTTAGGGTACTTGACCCTTTTGCACAGTTTTGCATCCCATCATTCATCCCACAGACGTGTCTGCGGCACATGCCAGGGGCCAACTCTGGGGAAGGGCCGGGACTTAGAGGCAGGAAAGTGGGGTCCTACGCCAGGTGCTCACAGGGGCATCACACAAGTTGGGTGATTTCAGAGAAGGGAAGAGCTAAAGGAGGAGGCAGGCCGGCTCTGCAGGCGCTGCTATTTGCACCAGGTGTTGCGGAATGCCTAGGAGCTTACCACAGAGAGGACTAAGTATTCGAGGTTCAGGAGATGCAAGTCAAGAGGCTTGTGAGCCAGTGAGAAGCCTGGGTAGACAGAGCTGGGGTACAGCAGGGCAAGCAGGAAGGGGGCCCCTGGGACTGTGACCCCAGGCTGTGAAGGGGCAGGACATGCTAGAGAGGCCCTGCTGGGTCCCCCAGGAGCTGAGGGGGATTTGTTAATGGCTCTTAGTGGCAGGAGATGCCCTTGACCTGAGACCTCACTCACCTCAGAGGGTAGCACTGCCACCTAGCCCACCTGCCAGAGCCTCGGGCCAGAAGCCTTGGGTCCTCGTGCTTGGAAAGACCAGGACTGTGCTACAGGATGGAGGGCCAGGGACGCCTGGGTGGCTCAGCAGTTGAGTGCCTGCCTTCCACCTAGGGTGTGATCCTGGAGTCCCAGGATCAAGTTCCACATCGGGTTCCCTCCATGGAGCCTACTTCTCTCTCTGCCTGTGTTTCTGCCTCTTTCTCTCTCTCTCTGTCTCTCCTGAATAAATAAACAAAATCTTAAAAAAAAAAAAAAAAAAAGGGTTGGAGGGCCAGGCCTGGGAGAACTGGTGAGTAGGTTTATGGCCAGTTGGTGCAGCTGGGTGATCCTCACCAAGAAATGTCCCACAGCCTGTCAGACATGGGGCCCAGGAGAAAGGGTTTGCATGAACACAAGTAACCAGTTATGAGTGGTTCATCCCCAGGGGCCACAGGCAGCCCTCTACCCTTGAGGCTTCCATCCTGCCCAGCAAATCCTCTGATGTCAGGAGGGGGTGGCCACTGTTTTCAGTGGCCTTTAAAAGGTCCCTTTGACACAGGGCATGTGGGTGGCTTGGTTGGTTAAGCATCTGACCCTGGGTCTCAGCTCAGGTCTTAATCTTGGAGTTGTGAGTTCAAGCCCCATGTTGGGCTCCACGCTGGGCATGGAGCCTACTTAAAAAAATAAAATGTCCGTTTGTTCATTAGCTGCATTAGGCTGAGGAAAATCAGATTTTGCTAGGGTGAAGATTGCAAGCAGTGAAAATAAGTCTTTTCCAGGACTTCTTCCAGGTGAATATTTCCTCTAGGGACCCCGAGGCCTGACATTCCCGCAGTCTGCAAGCCAGGCCACATGCAAGACTCACTCGGAGCCGGGACCCAGGCAGACCCTGCTCCCTGGAGTGCAGATCCCCATACCAAGGAAAAAGAATTGGCTACATACCCCTCAGTGCTGCCTCCAGTGAAGAGATTCCCCGAGTGGCCCTCTGTGTGGTCAGTGATGCCATTGCCAGGGGTAGGATAGCAGGACGAGGAGTGGGGCAGGGCAGCAACCCACCTAGAGGAGCACCAAGGCCCGGGCCCAGGCTGCAGGGGTCATGATTTGCTGCCCTCACATAGGCCAAGCCGCACATCTTCAGTGGCCTAGCAGCCGTAGGACTCGGGGCCAGGAGAGCTCCACCTTATGCATAGCCTCCTGAGGTCTGTGTCTGTGCCCTGCCTGCGCCCCTGCCTGCGCCCTGCCTGTGTCCCCACCTCAGTCCCTGGTCCTTTCTCCTGGGCCCACGTGGCTCTAGGTGGCCGCTGGGGCAGCCACAGCATCCAGGCCATGCCAGTAGCTAGCTCACTCGGTGCTGATGCTCATGTGCGCTTTGGGACAAGACCTGATGGGGAAATAGGGACTCTCACACTAGAGTCCTCTGTGGGTCTCCGCTGCTGCCACCTGCAGTTTGCCCTGGTTTCTGCAGAACCACTGACTGGTCTCCGAATCCAGACCCTCCTGAGGCTGGGTTTCCAGGGCTGTGCTCGGTATCACAGCTTCAAGGCAGTTTCAGCGCATTTCCTGTTCTGAGAGGACTTTCTCCTGGTTGCACACAGGAGAGGCTCCCATGGGCATCTGTTCCTGCCCAGCTAGGGCTGGGCCCCAGAGCAGCCCCCTAGGGGACAGCCCCAGTTAGGCCTGCAGAGCTGGGTGGTGTGGGGCCCAGCTGTGCAGCCAGCAGAAGGGAAAGGACCCCAACTGATCCCGACCTTGACCAAGGCAGGTGTCAAAGCCTCATTCCCTGAGTAGGAAGGAAAATACACTCAGGAAGCCCCGCCCCAAGCAAGTGCAGGGCCGCTGGAGCTCGTGCCCTGGTTCTGGGGTCCTTGGCCTGCCACCTGCTGTTACCTTCCTGGAAATTCTCCTGCTTCTGAGTCCCTTGTCTGCTGCTTCCTGGGCTCTCTCTGCAGGGGAATCCAAGGCTACTCCACACTCTGGTCCCTTCCTAGGCTTCTCTCTCCCTTGGTGACAGAAGGTGCTTGGGATCCCTGTCCACAGGGACCCTTTCAGCTGGGGGACATCCTCTCATGTGATGCCTCTCTTCTCTTTCTGGAGCACCTGTTAATTGGCATTTAGACCCTTTGCAGTGGCTCCCTGCTTTTCTGGGGATTTTTCTCCTACTTTCTGTATCTTTTTTTTTTTTTTTTTTTTTTAGATTTTATTTACCTGAGAGAAGGAGAGAGAGCCCATGAGTGTGGGGAGGGGCAGAGGGGGAGGGAAAGGCAAAGGGTGAAGCAGACACCCCATGGGGTGGAGAGTCTGACACGGGGCTCAATCCGAGGACCAGAGAGCCCGACGCAGGGCTGGATCCCAGGACCCCAAGATCCTGACCTGAGCTGAAGGCAGATGCCTAACCTACTGAGCCATCCAGGTGCCCCTTTCTTCATCTTTTTATGCTCTCTGGGAGATTTTCTCAGCTTTACTTCCCACCTCTTCTATTTCTATCTGTAGTTCTGCTGCCATATTTTAATTTCTAAGAACTCTGTTTTCCTCCAATACTCCTCGTTCCTTGGATACCGTATCGCTCATCTTTGGGAAGCGGCATGTTGTTTCTGGGCTTTACCGGCTGTCAGCTTCTGCTCTTCCTCTTGCTGGCTTGTTCCAGTGATTCATGCCAGCGGTTCTCAGACACGTCTGGTGGCATTTGGCCCTCACTCCTTAAAGCAGTTGGGGGACTCAGCCAGTGGACTGCGTCATCCCCCCAGGGACCCCAGGGACAGTGTATGCAGTGGTTTTTTTTTTTTCCACTCAGTCTCCACCCTGTGGGGGTGTCTAGGTCTGGGGGTTGCTATCTGGAGCCCTTCCACCTTATTGGGAGGGGAGTTTCCTCCACTGTCCCCAGGGCACTAGCAACCTGGCTTTGCCAACAGTGGGTGCTGGAAAGACCAGCAGGTCCCCTTGCTGGTCTACCCCTTGTTCTGGTAGCATTGAACAAGAGAGGCGGGTAGGGAGGAACCCCTGCTGGCCTGGGCACCCCCCTCTAAGGGCGAGTTGGGGGCTCCCTGTTAGAACCAGTTCCTAGGCCCCAGCCCCACCCCCAAGCAGCTTCTCCGAGGTCTCCCGGAGAGGGTCTCTGGGCAAACTGGTCTCCTAGAGCTAGTATGTTTCTGGAACATTCAGTGCCCATACAAGGTCTGACCACATATCTGACTATGCAACCTCTCTGGGTATTGGGTCCCTTGTCTTTAAAATGGGGGTGTTGAATCTGGTGACCTGAGGATTCTCCTCACCCCAACCTTTTAGGATCAGGTTACCCACCCCTCTGGGCAAAACCTGCTGTATAAACAGTCACTGAACCCCAGCTGGGCTTTGAGATGCTCAGAGCCCCCCTCCCCTCCCAGGGCTCATCCCTACCTGTGTACAGTTGTAGGGCTTGGGGCCACATGGGGGAAGCCTGGGAGCCTCTAGGGGCTGTGGGTGACAGCTCCCCAAGGCCAGCCTAGGCCTCTCAGGTGGTAGAGGCCTGCAGGGACACAGTCCAGGAAGCAGGCCCGGGGTCACCACAGCTAGCAGGCCTCACTGTGAGAGGCACCAGGCTGGGGTGGGGGGGATGGCCCATCTGTTGTTAAGTGTTCTGTGGCTGCCTTCGCCAACTGCTGAGCTGATAGCCTAGAGGTCATGGAGGGCATGACCTGGAGTGGTTTTCTTTTAGGCTCCTGCTCTGGGAAGATGGCCTACTATGGAAAATGCATTGAAACTGTCATTGAGCAATTGAACAAATTTAAGCCTGAGAAGGACATTCCTGAGCAGTTCCTGGAGGCTGCGTCTACCTCCCTGCAGGTAGGATTAGCATGGCAGCTCGGGGCCTGCTGGGAGGTGTGCCAGCAACACATGTCCTATAGCTAGTTACTTTCTAGCAAAACAACATCAAATTCCTTCCTCATAGCTGCTTTCTTTCCCACCTGGGGAGAGGCTGTGGGTTTAGCGCCTCGCCATCCAAAGGCTGGGCATGCTCAACGTCACTGTACGTGGCAATGGTGGCTGCCGTGTCTCCCAGGGAGCCCTTCAGGGCTGGGACCCCTCTGTGCCTCAAGAGGCGTTCCTGGCGTCCAGAATACGCATTGGACCAGTCTCGTGAGAGGAAACCACAGCACTGTGACCCGGGACATATCTGCACAGTACCTTCCAAAACTGAAGATAGCTAAGAGTCAGCTTCCTCCCCAGGGAAGCTTTGCATGGGCAGCCAGTGAGCTGACCAACCTCCAACAGAGTCAGGGGCTGGCCAAGGCAGCATGGCCCACAGGAGCCCCAGCTCCTTCATCTTGTGACCCACACCTGGAAGAAATAAGGGGCCTTCCCCCCAGCTGCCCAGCTCCATCCCTATGCCCCCACACAGTCCCCACCCCATGGCTGGGCTGGAGGGCCTGCAAGGGAGCCGTGCACTGTAGTACCTCCTGCTACCTCAACAGCCCTTAGAGGCCTCCCTGGGATCCAGGACTCTGGCCATGTGTCCATCAGTCCATCCATCAAGGGTGGGTGCTCAGGGAGCCCGAGGAGCATGTGTTGCAGGGGTCTTGCCTTCAGGACTTTGAGACATGGGCTCTGGGGGATGGAGCCTCCGGAGGGGGTCAGGTCTACCTTGGGAAATGCTGTAGGACTGCCACTGGGCCTGCTGCTTGCCCATTGCCATCCAGTGGCAGGAGAACACCTGCATCCACTGGAAGGGGCTGCGGCCACTGATTCTGGGAGGTTTGCCTCTAATTGCTGCCGCACTTGCATTTCTCTCCCAGGTCCCCTGTGAGCTACTTAGGGTGCTTGCCCCTGGAGAGGCAGGCCCCACCTCTGGCCCCATTACCTGCTCAGCCGTGGCCTCTGCCGGGCCCCAGGCCACAGGTGGACTCCCTCTCCCTCCGGGTGTGGGAGGGCATTTTCCTGCTTGTGGTACAGCAGCCTGGTAACCTGGACAGAGGACGGGGTGGGTGGGAGTGGCCTGCAGGAGGGCCCGGGGCACTGGGCAGTGTACACAGGGCTGGAGGGGTTCCAGGAACTGGAGACTCTCCCCCAAGAGAAAGCCTGGGACTGCTGACCCAGGACCTGCTCTGCAGTTTCACTCCACTAGCTGGGCTGGGCGGTCCACAGGGACTGGGCAGGGATTGGGGAGCGCTCCCCACCCCCACTCTGCACCCCTCTCTTGAGCTCTTGCCTGAGACCCTAGGCATGGTGGGGAGGTGATGAGGACAGCCAGGGGCCAGGCCACTATGCTCTGTCCCCAGCCAGAACCAGCTCCCTAGTACCCCCTTGCAGCCTGGCCCCTCTGCTGCTCAGGCTTGGCTGTGGCAGCTCCCCCATACGCCGGCCACACGTCTTTGCCATCAGCCATGACTGCTGCTGCTACTCTCGTCCTGAAAGAGAGACCTCACCCGAATCTCCCACCTTCTGACACCAAGCAGGCTCCCTAGTGCCTCTGCTGTGTACTCAGGACCCTGTCCCCCCGAGGCTGCCTCCCCCCACACTGCTCAGCACACACAGTTAATGTCTTGATTTCTCAGTAACCACCATTACAGAAAGTTGGGTTCATTACAACAAATAGTGGGGGGGGCACTTTCCCCCACAACTAACAGATCGTTACTGGCAAGTCCTGCCGTGATGCCCCATGTGTGCGTGTCTGTGGGGAGGAGG
Source organism: Vulpes lagopus (assembly GCF_018345385.1). Classification (NCBI taxonomy): domain Eukaryota; kingdom Metazoa; phylum Chordata; class Mammalia; order Carnivora; family Canidae; genus Vulpes; species Vulpes lagopus. Next base: position 122,055,381 of record NC_054827.1, on the reverse strand, counting down.
CCCACATGCCAGCCAAGTGCTGGGTCCTACCCTGGGTCCCTGACAGGGGCCCTAACACTCACACAGGTGGAGAGGCAGCTGCGTTTATTATTATTATTATTATTATTATTATTATTATTATTAAAGATTTTATTTATACATGAGAGACACACAGAGAGAGGCAGAGACACAGGCAGAGGGAGAAGCAGGGTCCCCGTAGGGAGCCTGATGCGGGACTCAATCCTGGACCCCAGGATCACGACCTAAGCCAAAGGTAGACGCTCAACTGCTGAGCCACCCAGGCATCCCCCGCTGCATTTTCTGACTCGCCGGTTCTCCTAGATCCTTTCAAATGTCCACCTTGAGTCCAGGCAGGTGGTGCTGGAGACTAATGCACTCGGGACAACACACTCTTGCCTCCAGCCATCAGAAAATTGGTTTCATCCACGGCTTTCTGGTAGACCAAGGCTCAAGACTCACCTGGAAGAAAGTGACCCCGCACACAAACGGACCCGCCTTCTGGTGGAGGGCAGGTTTATTGGTGCCAAAAAAAGATATGTTGAAGTCATAACTGCTGGTTACCTGTGAGTGTGACCTCATTTAGAAATGCCATCTTTGCAGATATAATTAAGAAGTTCAAAATAAGATCATCCTTGATTTAGGCTGAGCCCCAAATCCAGTGTCTAGAAACCTTATGAGAAAAGAAAACTCTGGACACAAGGAGACAGAAGGAAAAGTGCCATGTGACCCCAGAGGAGAGTTAGGGTGATACGTCTGTGTGCTATTATGGGCACCAGGATTGCCGCAGCCACCCACAGCTGGGAAGAAGCACAGCGTGGACTCTCCCTCTGAGCCCCAAGAAGGCACCAACTTTGCAACACCTCAGTTCTGGACTTCTGTCATCCCTATTGTTTTCAGCTGCCAAGTTTGTGGTAACTTGTTACAGCAGCCCCAGGACATTTCAGACAAGGAGCCTCCTGGGGGAGGCCAAGGATGGAGGGGCCAGGTTGGCACACTGAGGTTTGCTACCAGAATGCTGGGCTCCGGGGACCAGGTGGAGAGGAGGTCTGACTGAAGGGTGGGGAAAGGTCCAAGGACTTGTCGACTGGGGAAAGGACACACTGACTTTCTCTCTGCAGATTGATCTATAGATCAGAAAGGGATTCCTCCTTGCCACTGTGGGTGTAGGCACTGAGACATGGGGGTCTAGCCTCTCCAGATGACAGCCTCCAGGTGACCTGACAGCAGCGCTGAGGGCCTGACTGGAGCTAAGAAAGGAGGAGGGATGGAGGGAGGAGGGGATGATGGCACCAGCAACCAGGCTTGTGGTCAGCAAGCAGCCTGCACTGGCCTGAAAGCCTGGGTTATTCTGTGTTCCCTGGCCGGACCCTCAGGAGGGATGGGAATGAGAAGGAGTTCCTCCCTGCACCACTCCTCATCTGCTCCCCACAGGTAATCTCACTTTGGAACAAATATCTCATTTGAGCACCACAATGGTGGACTTGAGAGTTTCCTGTAGGGGGGATGAATGCTGAGTGCTGCCTTTGGCCACTCCTTCCCCTACCACACACTCCCAGAGGCCCACGTGGCCAGCCAGCTGTAAAAAAAATCCAGAAAAGTAATGGCTTAACAAAATTAGAGATATCTTTGCTCATATAAGAAGCGTTCTGCAGACTGGCAGTCTAGGATGGGCGCAGCAGCTCTGTAGTGTCATTAGGAATGCATTCTCCTAAAAAAAAAAAAAAAGGAATACATTCTTCCTCTCTGCTTGGCCCTCCTTAGAATATACCTTTGTCTTATAGCCACAAAATGGCTGCCCTGTCTCCAGCATTGCATCCATATCCCAGGTAAAAAGAGGAGGAAGGCAAATAGCATAAGGCAGGTACAGGTGAATCTGCATAACTTTCTAAGAGCTTTTTTGGAGGCTACACCTGACAATTAGCCATTAAATCTCATTGATTAAAGCCATTTGCAGGCTGCCCGGGTGGCTCAGCGGTTTGGTGCTGCCTTCAGCCTAGGGCGTGATCCTGGAGACCCGGGATCAAGTCCCACGTAGGGCTCCCCTGCATGGAGCCTGCTTCTCCCTCTGCCTCTCTGTGTGTGTGTGTCTCTCCTGAATTTAAAAAAAAAAAAAAAAAAAAAAAAAATTCGCTACATGGCTCTATCAGCAGGGGCCTGGAAAAAGTTCTCACTGAGCATACCAACCATGATGAGATGGCATTCTTCTGTTGGGCAGGAAGAATGGAGGAGGGGTTATGTCAACATCTGGCAACCTCAGCTTTCTCTCTCTGCTTCTTCCCTGGCTTTGGTTTTGGCGTCACAGATTAGCAGGGGACCCTAGGTATTCTGCGTGGTGCTGAAATATGCACCCCAGCCCCTTTCCTGCCCTGAGCCCTGGTCTCACTTGCCTGAACTCCTTGGTGCCGACAGACAAGCTGGATCTGGGAACTCCTACAGGGGCTGCTGATGGTGGGCAGTTTTGCAGGCCTCTGAGTCCTCTGCCCCAGGCCCCCCATCTCCCAGGACTGTCCATGAAACTGTTACCCAAAGGCTTGCCGCCCCCCGGGGGCTGGCCAAGGGCCATGGTATCAGAAAACTCAGAGGCTCTTGGGTAACCACCACCCTCTGGGTTCCGTGACCGAGGCTGGTTTGGGGCTAAGGCTCAGCTCTGGTACTGGGGCCCTCTGCAACTCCGCCCTTGTCTTACCTCCTTTTGGAGAAAGCCTGGCCAGCCCAGCCTCAGCAACCCTCTGCCAGTCTGGCCAGAAGGAAGTGGCCTGGAGCTCAGTGCCCTTTGACCTCCATCAGGCCTCAGTCTCTTCTCTGTGACCAGCTACATTGACCTTCCTTAGCAGTGAGGACCTGGCCCTGGGCCCAGCCTCCCCCATAGGGCAGGGTGTCATTTACCACATGGTTCTATGTGTTCTAGGCCCCAGGCCCCATCCAGCTCTGCCTGACCTCCTTACTGGGGACTTACAGCATCAGGGCTTCCAGCCTCGGGCTCAAGGCTCTGACCTTATTAAAAATACATACTCACACTTCCCAAACGCGGACGTAATTCATGAGAAGCGGAGTCACTGTTGTCTGAGCCTCAGAGATGGGGGCAGGGGGGATACTGTGGGCAGGCATCCTGCAGAGTCATGCAGCCTGGGCTCTGGCCCCGCTGACTCACTGCTTTCCGACCTGCCTGCACAGATCCCTGGGCTGAGCTGGACAAAGCATGCCCCGTGTGGGCATAGACTGGGGGTCAGAGGGCCATGAGGGGGAAATTGGCACAGAAGCCTGCCTGCAGGGACCAAAGCTGACCGTGGAAGGAGACCCCATGTGTGCCCAGCCTTTGCATAGTATTTGCAAAATCTGTACATCCCGCAGAGGCAGGATGTCCCCTTCCCTCCCTCATGAGCACCGGGGTGACATTTTAGCAGGAAAGGGCGAATAACTGCCAGTGTGTGCTGCTAGGTGAGACGGCTGGCCAGGATCTGACTGTGGGGAGGTCAGGGAGCACCTGAGCAAAGACCTAGTGGGAGTGAAGGAGCAAGTGTGTGGGGACGAGCATTGCAGGCAGAGGGAACAGCCAGCACAGAGGCCTAGAGGGGACACTCCAATGAGAAGCAGAAGGAGACCAGTGGGGCTGGAGTGGAACCATGGTTGGGTAAGAACTCAGAGGGACCCAGAGCAGTCCCCATAGGGCAGAGCAGTCCCCATAGGGCCTCACCGGCCACTGTAAGGACTCCTTCTGGAAGGTTCTGAAGAAAGACAGACATGATCTCACTTGGTGGCCAGGTTGGAAATAGAGGACAGGCAAGAGGAGAAGCCAGAGCACAGCTGGGTTCCCCTGGCCCGCCCGTGAGGTGTTGGGTGGGAGGCAGAGGGAGGCATCAAGGGGTCTGGGTCTGGTCTGGACAGCTGGGAGCAGGGGTTGTGCTTATGAGACAGGAAGGCTGGGGAGGGGCAGGTTGGGGCGAAGCCCAGGAGGCTGGCCTCAGGCAGAAACCAGGGGGTGAGATGGGGGGGAGGAACAGATGGAGACAGAGCTTTTGGGAGTCTGGGAAGGCTGGCTGGGGACACACATTGGGAAGGGCAGGTTTTCAGCCTTGCCACTGGAGGAGGTGCCCCAGGGGGTGATTGCAGACAGTGAAGAAACTGGGCCAGAGGAATGGACCCTGAGCTCCCCACCCCAACATGCCAAAAGGGAGGAGACCAGAAGCCTGCAATGGAGCCTGAGAGCAGAGGGCATCACAGGAGAGTATTAGCATGAGAACCTAACTACCTGGGCCCTTACCAGGTACTGGGAGGAGCCAGGGATTTAGTACAGCTGGGGAGCTGTGGGGAAGGCTTCAGAACCTGAGTCTGGGACAGCCAGGGCTACGCTGTGCAGCACCTATGGCATATCTGTCACCTCTGCCAGGGAAGGAAGAGGGAAGTCGTCTCTCACACCCTGCTGGCTCTCCTAGAGCAGGACCAAGCTGTGTCCAGAACCACAGAGGCAGAACCCACTGAAGAACATGATCCTCGGGCTTCCAGCCCCTGTGATGCAGGGGAAGCGACACTGTCTGCCGAGACAACATGCAGATGCCCCACCACACGTGTGGGAACAGAGGCTCTCCCAGGTCCTGTGGCTTTTCCAGGCCCCCTCAGGTGGTCCCATTTCTCCGAAAACAGGTGAAGAAACCATGAAGGAAAAGTTAGATTTGGCCTCAGAAAAAAGAGAAACCTCTGTGCCAAAAAATATGCAAAGTTAAAGGACCAATTACAAACTCACAAAAATAACTATCATATTAATGAATATGTTAATTGTCTCACTATATAAAGAGCTCATAAAATTCAGGAAAATATCATCCCAATAAAAAGTAGCCAATAATGTAAACTGATAATTCACAAAAGTACAAATAAATATCCAGTAAATGTATGAAAATTTCACTGATAATAAAAAAAATGAAAAATAAGGGGCTCATGGGTGGTTCAGTGGGGTAAGCGGCTGCCTTCCCATCTCAGGGTCCTGGGATCTCCCTCTCCCTCTGCTGCTCACCCTGCTTGTGCTCTCTCTCTCTCTCTCTCTGTGTCAAATAAATAAATAAAATCTTCTTTAAAAATGCAAAATAAAATGAGATACCAAACTGTATCTAATATATTGGTAAAAAAAAATTTTTTTAACAACTCTGCAGGTGAGTTGATTTTGATATGCTTTGCACCTGTCAGGGGCCAGGTGCACACCCGGGCTTCATCCCACATTATCTGTCCTGTGGCCACATTCTGAGTTCTGCAGGAGCATCACGGCAGTGGGTGCCTTGCTCCCCTGCGATGGGAGACAGCACCCCCCATGCCCCTGGTTAAACTTAGGCTCTTACTTTCTCCCTTTACCTTGAACTTCTTTTTGTTTTCAGAAAGAAGTAAAACATTTATTGGGCATGAATGTATTACATGTGCATTGCGGGTACAGTTGGGCATCACATACAGCATAGTATTTGCAAAATCTGTACATTACAATTGATATGGCAGGTTTAATACAACATATATGAGCTAGTCTAAAATTTAATACAGGAAGATACAGGTTTTTTTATTTTCTCCTAAAGTTGAAAAGTTTGGAACGTATGTCCAGCAGCAAGGGAAAACATTTTGTCTTTCAGCATAAAGAGCTGTGCAAGGGTGACATTCAAGCACATTCGGTTAGGGCACTCCTCAGTTTCGACGGGATCGCCAAATGGCAAAGGCCAGCCAGACACAGGCAGAAACCGCTGACATTTCAAGCTTATAACAAGGCAGACAATGGGGGGAAAAAGCTTTAAAGAGTTTTATTAAATGCCCTAAACTTCTAGTGTGTGGGTATCTCCTGCATTTTGGAGGGTTCCCTTAGGTTCCCAGAAGTGTGATTGCAGGGTTAAAGGGAACAGGAACAGGGTGTAAAGTTACCCAAAACGTATTCCCAGGATGCTTGCAGGAAAGGCTCCTTGGCATCTGCCCCCCACCCCCACCCCTACCCCCGGAGAGCAGAGTGCAATCCCTCCTGCTCCTGGCAATTCCTCACCTGGCTTGGCACACCTGACAAGTCCCACAGAGGCCCCCTTACCGTTCTCTTTTTCTTTGGGGTTACTTTTCTAATAATTCATTTGAAATGCTTTATAAGACTTTGCCCTTTTCTTTCATTGTGGTAAAGCCTACCTGTTTTAAGGTGGTGTAAAATTTGCCACCTTAACCATGTAAAGCACGGGATTTGATGGTGTTAATACATCCCCACTTCCCCACGCTCCACCGCCAGAACTTCCTCATCTTCCCCACGCAAACTGTCCCTGTGAAACTCCAGCTGTCTGCCTCACCCCATGCTCTGTCCTGGGGATCCAGCTCCTCCTGGGGCTCCTGTACATGAAATCACACCTTCATCCTTTGGGGTTGTTGGTTTGAATGGCTCATTTCTGTCTGGGCCCCCAGCTCGCTGTCACTACCAGGAGCCCCTGGGGGACCGCATCCTGGGGTCTGCCGTGGGCTCACCACCTGCTCTGGGAGAGGTGCCCTGACTGGCTCTCCCCTGGCACAGAGGGGACGCCTGGCCCTGGCCCCGGCCCCCTCCCAGCTGTCTCTTTTCTAGACACTGAGCCCCCAGAAGCAGGCATTCATTTTAGAGGTGCTGTCGGGGTGCCTAGAGTACCAGAAGCTGCTGGCTGTGGTGGTGGATGCCTTCTACGTGCGGGCTGGCTGGCTCTGCCGACGGGCTGACTACAACCTCTTTGAGGGTAGGTGTCCCCGTGGGCCGGGCCTGCTGCGCTGGCCTCCTGCACAAGGGCCACAGCCTCACAACAGCAGGTGTGATCCAGTGAGGTGGCAGCAGACGGACACTCCCTGGGTTCGCACAGGACACCAGTTCCTGGTGTTTCTGCAGCACTTTTGCTTTCCGTGGTCTCCCATGGCCCCTTACCTGGATGGGCAGACCACAATCCACCTGACAGACACGGACACGGACTCCAGGCCCTCTGAGGGCCAGGCTGCAGGCTGAGGGCCAGGCTCCAGGCAGGCGGACCTCAGGCCCTGTTGTCCAGGTGCAGAGCCTCTGATCTCTGAGAGGGACACAGTCTGCTTTAGAGAGAATGCCTCTAAAAGGCCAGCCCGGGTGAAATAAGGAGCCTTTATCATCTACCAAGTTCCTGACCCCTCAAAGCCTGAGGACTAGGGGCAGGGCCAGCCTGATGGCCACACTTGGGACTGTCCAGCAGGGGATTAAACATGAGATGTCTCTGCCTGGCTTCTTAAAGGCCCCTAATGGCCACCTGTCCTTCTGGCATGTGGAGAACATTATGGGCACAGCGACCAGTGTCTCCAGTGAGGGAGTTGGTTCAGCCCCCATCCCCAGCCCCTGCACTAGGCCTCGTGCTCCTGCCCAGGAGAAGAGGAGAGTGCAGGGTGCTGGGTAGCTAAGCTGGCTCCTGTACTCTGCCCGCACTGCAGGACACTTGGCTCACCAGCAGCACACCACTGGCCCACCTACCCATGGGTATGGCAAATAGTCCCTGCCTCAGACGGCCCTCACCAAGCCCAGGGAGGTTCATGTGCCAGTTGGCTTTGAGGCCATTTGGTCTCTTAGCATTAACAAACTGAAATCCAAAATGATTTTACTTTTATGCAGGGAATTTCTGAGAACTCATCAAATGAGTTAGGGTGCGAGGAAGTGGTGTGAAAGCCACCACATACTCCCCTGTGTGAGACAGCGCCATTTGTACTCTTGCATCATCTTGTCACTTTCCTGTGGTGCCAGGTGGAGCTCCTGCCCCTGGCCACCCACCATGCTTGGCCCCAAGATCAGATGCTAGGGGGTGCAGGGGAGGACACCCCACGGTCGTCCGCACACTCACCAGCCTTGTCTCCTTAGTGATCTGCTACCTGGCCACGTTCCAGCTGGACGAACTCGGCTTCCAGCTCTTCTCTGACATCATCAGGTCTCAGCCCCTGGACAAAATGTGCAAGGTAAGCCACCCCCACCTGCCCCATCTTTTCTTCTTCTTTTTTTTTTTTTTTTAAGATTTTATTTATTTGTGAAAGAGAGAGAACACAGAGGGAGAGAGGGAAGGAGAAGCAGGGAGCCCGAGGTGGGACTCGATCCCAGGACCCTGGGATCATGACCTGAGCTGAAGGCAAATGCTTCACCATATGAGCCACCCAGGTGCCCCCTACGTTTTCTTCTCAAACCCAAGGGCAGATATGTGTCCCATCTACTGCCAACCTCTTACCTTTCCTCATTTTATTTTATTTTTTTTAATTTTTTAAAAATTTTTATTTATTTATGATAGTCACACACACACACACACACACACACACAGAGAGAGAGGCAGAGACATAGGCAGAGGGAGAAGCAGGCTCCATGCACCGTGGGATTCGATCCTGGGTCTCCAGGATCGCGCCCTGGGCCAAAGGCAGGCGCTAAACCACTGCGCCACCCAGGGATCCCCCTTACCTCATTTTAATGGAAGAAACCCTGCTGGGTTTATGCCGACATAAACAAGCTGGTACCCTCTCATGGCTGCAGAGATGCTCTCTCTGTCCCCGGGGGATTGACTCCCATTCCTTAGGGTCCTGGTGAGTGCTGGCAGAGGTCTGTTGCCTGTTTGGAGTCTGGGCTTCCAGAGCCTTCCCTTCTGACTCATGACCAAACTGCAGACCCAGGGCAGCCTGTCCTTCCAAGAGAGGCTGCGTGGTGTGGGGGACTCAGGGGCAGGTAAGGGAGCAAAGTTCCGAGCAGGCCCTGAGGACAGGCACCTCATCGGGGGAGGCTGCACACCAGCCCTGCCCAGGGCCACTCCTGTTATTTGTGTAGAAAGCTGAGACACCCAGACTCTGGGGCCAGCAGGACCACGAAGCCTGGGCTTGAGGCCCACTGTCCTTTGTTGGCCAGCTCCCATGGAGCATATGCTATGGGTCAGGCTTCATCTGTGAGCAGTTCTTTTTTCTTTTCTTTTTTTTTTTTTCATCTGTGAGCAGTTCTTGCTTCATCCTCACAGCCACCCAGGGAGGTCATCCTGCTGGCACTCACCCCACAGTTGGGGTGAGGGGCCGGACATGCAGCCCCACAGCAGCCCCAGGGGCAGTAGGCCCAGACCCACAGAGCCCAGAGGCCCATAGCGGGGACCCAGCTGCTGACACATACCTCTCCCCCATGCTGCCTGGCCCACCCCCAGTCAAGGCCCATGGCCCAGGACACGCTGTAGGGGACCCAGATGGGGGCATCATAGTCCACACAAAGCTCTCCTGGGGGACTCAGCATGTGGCGTCACCTTACAGCCAGTTTTCTGGGCACTTGGTTTGAGTGGCCTGTGGTGGTCCCCTTAGCCAGACTAGACCCTCAAAGCTGGGATGTGGCTCAGCTTGGTGCATGCCCCTTACAGAGCAGCCCCCCAATAGGCCTTTGGCATAGCTGACCCTCAGATAAGGGGTGGGGGACTGAGCTTCCTCCCAGCAGTGCAGATGGCCACCTCCTTTGGCTAGGGCCACCCCAGCCAATGGAGTGGCTGGACACTCAATGGACTGCCCCCTCTGTCCAGTCCCCAGATAGCCGGCCTCCACTGAGAAGCTAAGCTGTGCTGTGCCTTCTAGAACCAAATCTGGTAGACTAGAGGCCCAGACTAGAAAACAGGAGCCTGGGGCCGCTGGAAGTTCCTGCTGCAGCAGGGCTGGGCCCTCCCGAGGGCACAAGAGGCCCTGCCAGGGAAGACAACTTCAGTGGATTGGCTGGGCGGCTCAGTCCTGGAGCCCACCCCTGGCAGGGGCAGTGGCAAAAAACAATGCAACTCCGTTCTTGGAATTCTAGAACCCATGGGGTGAGCGAGGCAGGCCGCAGTCCATCTGTCCCCACTAGGAATGCTCCAGAAGTGGGTGTGAGCCTTCCAGTTCTGGGCAGTCAGCTCCAGCACTGGGTCCCCACCAGGGGGATGGGTCCTGCTGGATTGCGGCATGCTCCAGAGTGAGGTGGGCAGCCAGCCCCCCAGAGTAGGCACCCCAGACCAGCATGGGGGGCAGGTGAGCAGCAGTCAGGCTCCCCTCTCTGTTCTGGGGAGGGAGGGCCTGTCCTGAGGGGCCTCCTACCCTGGCGTGGACAGAGGCCTCCTCTCACAGTGTGTTAGCCACACCTGCCCCCTGGACACTGGCTTTGTGTGGGGAACTGGGGGCTTCACCCGGCTGCGGGGGGTCTGGGCTTGAGCCGCCTCCCTCAGGGTTCTGCTTCTCTCTCAGTTCCTCGGGTTCTTGTTCAACCCCTTAAGCCTGTGCTCCTGGATCAAGGACGAATGGAGCCTCATCTACGAGACCGCCCATGTGAGCGAGAACTGGATCGACCCCCTGATGAGGTGGGCCAGGCTGGGAGCCTCTCTGCACCCCACGCCCCAAAGCTGCCCCCGCTGCCTGGCCCTGTGTCCCAAATGCCAGCTTCACTGGTATAAGCCAGTACCCACAGTGGGAGGCCCTGCCCTTGGACTCCGTGAGGCTGCTGGGGTCAGGGTGAAGCTGCCCCCATTGTTTCCCTTCTGATGGGGGGGTTGGGGGACCACTTTATCTTACTGGGGACAGAGGGACTGTTTGGGCCCAAGCAGACCACTGTGCATAGCAGCTGCACGCAGGAGACCCAGAGGCCTGGGGAAGACAGAAGCCCTTCTGTGGGGAAGAAAACCATGGCCCTGGGGTCTCGGGGTGTCCCTGGAGCTGCCCCTGTTCTGGAGGAAAGTCCTCAGTCCCAGCCAGGCTGGATTCACCATCCATCCACAGGGCTGCCACCAGGGGCCCAGGCCTGGGTTCAGCCTGCTTCCAGGGTGCCCCCTGCCCACCACCCCAACTGTAGCCTACCACTACCGCTCTGGGACCTGCCACATCCCAGGCCTGCCCTGCCCTGCCTGCCTCCCCCCCACCCCAAAATCCCCACTCCCCACTGTCCCTTTGACATGCTCTTCCTTCCTCTGGGGGCCGTGGTCCTCAAGCTGGGGCAGGGGCCATTGAAACCATGCTATCTGCCCTCAAGGGAGCCTCAATGGTCAGACTGGTGATGTGGGCTATGCCCGCCTGGGACGTGGGCAGCACCACGCCTTGCCCAAAACCCTGCTTGGGGCACCCCCACCCCAGGTTCTACCCTGCCCCGCCCTACTCCCAGAGCCCCTTCTCCACCAGTCACTGACAGCTCAGCTCCCGGAACGTTCCAGGAATCTCCAGCTTCCCCAGGCCTCCTTCCCCTGGGCCATCTGCTGCCCCAGATTAGCTCCATGTCCCCACTGCCACCACCCCCCTCAGACTCGCTGGGCTCCTGCAGCGGAGACGGCCCGGTGTTCCCAGTTCCCCTCTCACTTGGCAGCTGGGCTGGGACCTGATGCTTCTGGCTCTGCTTCCTCACCTGCCCTGTGGCTCCAGGGTGTGGCTCGCACTCAGTGCAGAGTGCCCCACCCTCAAGTAGACCCAGGTGTGCTTAGTGGGGGGTCCTTTGCATCCCAAGGGCTGTGCCCTCATTGATCTGCTTTGAAAGTGGCTCTAAGCTGCTGCTCCTACCTTTGCCTTCAAGATGGCAGCCAGAGGTCCAAGAGCTGATCAAGCAGCTGGAGAAAGTGATGGCCAATCAGTCCCCTCTTCCAAAGACCAAGGCCAAGGTCACAGAGCCCAAGGAGTTCAACCTGACTGTTCCCCGACCCCGTGCCATTCCAGTGCCTGAGCCAGTCCCTGTCATGACCAAGCCAAAACCAGTAAGTGCAGACATCAGCAGTGGGCACAGGCTGTGAGCCAGTGGGGGGCTGGGCTCTTCCCAGGACTGAGGGTGCTTTGGGCAGACCAGGAGTGTTCAGGGGACCCAACCCAACTGTGGGGAAGCCCAGTTGAACTGGAGCCTTCTCAGTGGATCCCTGCTTTCCTCATGCTGAGGTCTACACTTTCCTCTGAATCATAGCCACTGACCGCAAGCTCTTTTCCCACCACCCACCAGATCCCCAGGAGTACCTACCACCGGCCCAAGGAGCAGGAGCAACTAGAGATGACCAGGAGATATAATCGCTGGAAGGCCGAGGTCAGATATCTCCCTCGACTCCTGCCTTCCTAGACCCCTCCAGAGTGTTTTTTTTTTTTCTAAAAGATTTTATTTATTTATTAATGAAAGACAGAGAGAGAGAGAGAGAGGCAGAGACACAGGCAGAGGGAGAAGCAGGCTTCATGCAGGGAGCCTGACGTGGGACTCCATCCCAGGTTTCCAGGATCAGGCCCTGGGCCGAAGGTGGCACTAAACCGCTGAGCCTCCCGGGCTGCCCCCTCCAGGGTGTTATATGGAAAAAGAGAGCAGTGAGGAGCTGGTCTGTGCCTCTGCCCCTTCTGAGACCCGAGGATGCTAGGTGGTGCCCAGGGGGGCCAGAGCCATGTGTTGCTGCTTGCAGGAGCTGCTGCTGAAGGTGAACATCGAGGAGATGCGGTGTGCGGTGCCCAGGTCCCGGGGGACGCCCCTGGTGCAGGTAACCCCAGCCCTCTACACCCTGGGCCAGTCTTCATGGTGGCATTTTCTCACAACATGGAAACATTCCTCCCTGTGCCCTGCTAGTGGCGACATGATGAGCCCCTCATTCAGCCTTTTCAGGTTTGGCTCATAGGGGGCAGGCTTCCCATGAGGCTGAGACAGTGCTTGCTCCCTGAGCTGGGCTGAGAGCAGCTTAAGTGTGCAGGTGAGGACGCGGGCACACATCTTTAATGCTCTCTGGGTGTTCCCAGAGTTCCCTACTGACCACTTAATGTTTCTTTAAGAAAAACAAAAACCCAAGATATGTTTGTCAGTAAAGAGAAAGTAAACAGAGTAGGACGAGGAAGTTCTGGGTGGGTGCTCACTCCAGAGGAGCTGGGCCTGGCCTGCCCTCCCTGCTGTGGGCCCCCCTGGCGGCAGCTGCATGAGGCAGAGGTGCCCTGGCCCCCCCAGCAGATGGGGGCGGGCGGAGGAGTGGGCAACCAGCAGAGTAGCGTGACCTGGGGGCACCCTCTGACTCATGGCTCCACACACTGGGACTGTGGGGGACGTCCTGGGAGTGTCCGCAGGGCAGCAGCAGCTGGCACAGAGCAGGCTTGGGGGACAGCCAGTAAAGGTCATGGAAACCAGCCCCAGGGGCAGCTGGGGTGGGGACAGAGCCCGAGCCCTGAAGTGCAAGCTCCCCTGCTTGGGAACCCATACCTTTCCTGCCCCTGCCTGGGAGTCTTGACCCTCCAGGAAGGCTGGGGAGGGTGCTAGAGAACTGAAGTGCTGCTGGGGGTAGGGGTTGGGGGAGGGGGCCGTGTGCAGGGGGCTGGCCAGGCAGCAGCAGTTACGATAGAGAGGAATGTGCTGGCTCTCCCGGGGGTGCAGGATCACCAGAGTGATCCCAGAGTGCATTTAAGGGCACCCAGTGGGCACAGGTGCCAGGCTCTGATGTCCACAGGGCTCCGAGAAGAAGCTGCAGCTCCGATTCATGCCCAGAATCCTGAAGACTCCAAAGTTGACATTCTACAAGGTGAGAGGTGATCCTGACCTGGTCACAGTGGGCACAGGTGCTGGTCCCAGTGTCTTCTCCCTGGATGCCCACCTCCTGGCCTGGACGACACTTCTTGGCCTGTTCTGTGCCCTCCTCTCTCCTGCAGCCCAACAATGTCCCAGTCAAGCTGAACACTGCTGCCATCCTCCGAGAAGGGTCTTTATACCAGCGGCAGGTGGAGAAAGAGCTGCAGAGGTGGGGTCGGCAGCTCCTCATCCCGCTTCAGAGGAGGGGGTGCAGGGACGGCTGTTCTGGGAGAAGAGGGAGACTGTGGGGCCAGTGTTCGAGGCACAGCCATATCGAAGGAAGATAATCCTGGCTCAGTGAGGGAAATGGACCACACATAAGGGGCCTTAGCAGAAAGCCAGCCCAGCTTAAACCTCTCTCAGGGGTCACCTCCTTTCCAGACCTCTTCCCAATTACCCCCACTCCCAGACCACCGGCATGGCAGACCCCTGTGCTTACCCCAGGAGTGGGCTGTGGTGGGAGTTTGGGTGGCTGCTCAGATGGATGAGAGGATAGACAAGTGGGCAGAGGAATGTGGATGGACAGACAGGTAGATGGAGGAAGGCCAAGGGACAGTCCAGTGACTATACAGGAAGCAGGGGCAGGGAGATATGGCTGAAGGGTGGGTGCACAGGGTGGGGACAGGTGGACGGGGGGGTGGGGATGTCGCTGGCATTGGATGAAGAGTGCCCCATGCCTGTGAGGCCACTGTCCCCAGGGGAGGCAGCGGCGTCCCCATGGCCGGCACAGGTCCTGATCTGGAGGGAATCCAAACCCTGCCTCTAACCGCCCCCGCTGTTCCCCAGGGTGGATAAGCTTGTGGATGGTGCAGGCGACTTCTCTGAGTTTCTTGAGTGGCAGAAGAAGATGCAGGCGAAGGACCAGGAGGAGGCGCTGGCTGCAGGCGAGTGCCGGAGGCTGCAGGGGAAGCTCAGCCGCGAGGAGGCCATCCTGGCCCGGCAGCTCCTCAGGCAGGGCAACAAGCAGAAGGCCGACCAGAAGAAGGAGGAGGTGATGTGCCGCTCACAGGAGCAGCCAGGGGCCCGGGGTACAAGCTGACCGTGTAGCGCAGGTGTGCTTCCTCCTTCCCCACCTTGACGGGCGGGGGTCCTGGAGGTGCTCAGAGCAGGGGTCTGGCCAGTGCTTCTGGTCCCGACTGCCCCCTCCCAGCCCCTACCAGCAGGATGTCAGTTGGCCCCCACATCCACACATGAAGACCTGAGATTCTGGCAGAAACTTCTGACAAGACAACATGGGGCATGTTTGCATCTGGTGTCCTCTCCCAGGGCCGTCTGTGGGCATCCAGGTCACCACTTCAGAAGCTGTGGGCATATCAACCTGGGCTCATCCTCCTGCTAGGACAGGTGCCCTAGGTGGGGGCCTCCAACCAGGGCTCCCCCGAAAGCCTGTTCTTTGCAGTGGGCCTTGCAGTGGCCTGGGCTCTGGGGACCGCCACAACCCTTAGTGGAGGGAGACTTTCAAGGTGAACTCCACGTTGGATGTTGCTATGTCAGAAAGGAGACAAGCAGCGCAGGGCTTTTGTGGTATTGCCCTCAGGCAAGTGGTTTTACCAGAGATGCCATGTTGCCTTTCCTGGGTGCTGTGCGAGGGGCTGGGCCTCGGGACCCCTGCAGCACGCATCCTCCCCCCCATTGAGATTCATGCCGAGCCTGTGAGCGAGAAGAGGCGTCAATGCATGTGTCATTTGTTATGTGTGGGGCTGAGCGTGTTTTCATATATGAAGGCCCACTCCTGGGAATGACCTCTTCAGGGCTTTGGTCCATTTCTTCACAGCTTTACTGAGACACAATTGACAAGTAAAACTCACGTATGGTTAAGGTATGTGGTGTGACAGGGGTGCCCCGGCGACTCAGTCAGTTATGCATCCAACTCTTGATTCCAGCTCAGGTCAGGATCTCGGGGTCCTGAGATCGAGCTCCGTGTTGGACCGGCACCTCCCTGTTCTCACTGTGCCAGCCTCTGGCTACCACCATTCGTCTCTGTTACCATGACTTGGACTGGTTTAGATTCCGCATACAACTGAGACCCTACAGCAGCTGTCCTTCTGTGTCTGGCTTATTTCACTTAATATGTTCCAGGTTCACCCATGGTTTTGCAAGTGGCAGGATTTCCTTCTTTCTTAAGGCTACGTAGTATTTCCATGTCATCTGTCAGACACTTAGGTTGTTTCCAAATCTTGGCTATTGTGAATGATGCTACAATATGCATGGGAGTGCAGATATCTCTTCAAAATAGTGATTTTATTTCCTTTGAATATATATCGGACGTGGGATCACTTCTGGGTTCCAATTTTTAAAACTGGTGGTTCTAGGGTACCCAAATGGCTTGGTCTGTAGAGCATGTGACTCTTGATCTCAAGGTCCTGAGTATGAGCTCCACGCTGGGTGCAGAGATGACTTTTAAAAAGTGGTAATTCAAAAAAAAAAAAAAAAGTGGTAATTCTAGGGGCACCTGGGTGGCTCAGTTGATTGAGTGTCCTACTATTAGTTTCAGCTCAGGTCGTGATCTTGGGGTTGTGGGATCGAGCCCTATGTCGGGCTCTGCATTCAGACCAGGGTCTGCTTTAGATTTTCTCTCTCCTCTGCTCTCTCTTTCTCTGTGTGTGTGTGTCTCAGATAAATAAATAAATAGAATCTTTTTTTAAAATCTGATAATTTGGGGGACGCCTGGGTGGCTCAGCAGTTGAGTGTCTGCCTTTGGTTCAGGGTGTGACCTCAGGATCTGGAATCAAGTCCCACATCAGGCTCCTTTCAGGAAGCCTGCTTCTTCCTCTGCCTGTGTCTCTCTCTCTCTGTCTCTCTCTCTCTGTGTGTGTGTGTGTGTGTGTGTGTATGTGTCTCTCATGAATAAATAAAATCTTAAAAGAATAAAATAAAATAAAATAAAATCTAATAATTTTAATTTTTTGAGGAAAAAAAATTAAAATACTATTTTCCATACATAAAATACATATTTCCATAATGGCTGCACCAACTTACACTCCCTTTTCTCCACATCCTCACCAACGCTTACCACAGCCATCCTCACAGGTGTAAGGTGTTACCTCACTATCATTCTGATTTGCTTCTCTCTGATAATTAGTGATGACAAGCATCTTTCCAAATACCTGTTGACCATTTGTTCATCGTCTTTAGGAAAATTTTCACGTCCTTTCCCCATGTTTTAGCCACGGTATTTGGCTTTTCTTGCTATTGCGTTGTGTGAGTACCTTGTGCATTTTGGATGTTAACCCCCTACTAGATGGACATATGGTATGCAGAAGCTTTCTCCCATTCCACAGGGGCCTTTGCGTTTTGCTGGCCGTTTCCTTTGCTGCACTGGGACCTTTGATGTGGTTTCAGTAGTTCATTTCTGTTCTTGTTGCCCATGCTTTTGATGTCAAATCAAAATAATAATAATAATAATAATAATAATAATAATAATAATAATAATTGTAAGGCCACTTTGAGGGAGCTTTTCTCCTGTTTTCTTCTAGAAGTTTGTGATTTCAGGTCTTATGTTCAAGTCTGTAGTCCACTCTGAATTGATATTTGTGTGTGGTGTAAGGTAAGGGTCCAGTTTCCCTAGCACTACCTGTGGCAGATGCAGTCTCCTCCCCCACTGAGTGTTCCGGGGCCAAAGATGGGTCAGGCACTTTCCAACCAGCTCTTAGTCTTTATTGCTTTGATTTATTTTAAGAGTTCTTTACACATTAGGGAAAGTAACCCTTTATAAAATATTATAGGCAATTTCCTCCAGTTGGTCACTTGGCTTTGCTATGATGTATTTTGCAAGGCAAACTTATCAAGCTTTCCTTTTATTGTGTCCACATTTTGAAAGTTGAAAAGAAAAGTTTTTCCTATACCCATGTTAGAGAGCAGTTCATCCATTTGTTTCTTTTTTTTTTTTTCTTTTAGATTTTATTTATTTATTTGGGAGAGAGAAAGCGAGAGACAGAGCACAAGCAGAGGGGGAGCAGCAGGCAGAGGAAGAGAGAAGAGCAGGCTCTCCCCACTGAGCAAGGAGCCCAATGTGGGACTCAATCCCAGGACCCTGGGATCATGACCCAAACCGAAGGCAGGTGCTTAACTGACTGAGTCAGTTAAGCCTGAGTACCAGGCTCCCCTCTAGTATTTATGTTTCATTTTTACATCTGGATCTCAAATCTACTCAAAGTTTATTCTTGTACACAGTCTGAGATCTGGATCCACTTTCATGGCCAACCATTTGAGTATTCTTTTTTTTTTAAAGATTTTATTTATTTATTCATAGAGACAGGGAGAGGCAGAGACACAGGCAGAGGGAGAAGCAGGCATCATACAGAGAGCCCGACGTGGGACTCGATCCAGGGTCTCCAGGATCACGTCCTGGGCTGCAGGCGGCGCTAAACCGCTGCGCCACCGGGGCTGCCCCCATTTGAGTCTTCTAATCCATGAATGCACTATGTCTCCCCATTTATTTAAATCTTTTACTTTCATCTGTGTTGTATAGTTTTTAGTATCTGAGTCCTGTAAATGTTTTATAAGATTTGTGCCTAAGGATTTCCTTTTTGAGGAATTGTAAATGGGATTGTATTTTCAATTCTGTTGTCCATGTATTTGATGCTAGTAATATTTTTTAAAGATTATTTATTTATTTATTCATGAAAACCACAGAGAGAGAAGCAGAGGTATCGGCAGAGGGAGAAGCTCTCCTCTGCAGGGAGCCTTATGTGAGACTCGATCC
This sequence comes from Vulpes lagopus, assembly GCF_018345385.1. Taxonomy (NCBI): domain Eukaryota; kingdom Metazoa; phylum Chordata; class Mammalia; order Carnivora; family Canidae; genus Vulpes; species Vulpes lagopus. The sequence continues at coordinate 122,037,178 of NC_054827.1, read as the reverse complement.
CAGGACCCCGAGATCACACCCTGAGCCAAAGGCAGACACTCAACCACTGAGCCACCCAGGTGCTCCAATGCTAGTAATATTAAAATGTAATTGACTTTTGTGCATTGATCTTTTATCTTGTGACCTTGCTGAACTCCCTTATTTTTCTAGGACAAAGAGTTTTATTGTACATTCCTTAGGATTTTCCATGTAGACAATCATGTCATCTATAAAGAACAGTTCATTTCTTTATTTCTGACCTGCATTCCTATAATTTGCTCTTCTGACATATTGCTCTGGCTAAAACTTCCAGGTCTGTGTTGGAGAAGAATGAAAGCATAAATTTATGCCTAGTTCATGATATCAGGGGAAATCAGTCTTCTACCATTAAAGACTGATGTTGGATATACTCTCCATCATGTTGATGAAAGTTCCACAAGTTTTTATTAGGAAAAGGTGTTGAATTTCATCAAATGCTTTTCTGCATCAATGGATATGATCATGTGACTTTTCTTTGGGTGGTGAATATAGTAGATTCGTGACAAAATGATGAATTCTTAATCACATGATGGAGTTTCAAATATTGAACTAGCTTTGCATCTCTACCATAAACCCCACTTGGTTATGGTACTTAATTCTTTTTACATTTGCTAATTCCATTTGCTACTATTTTGATTTTGTTCAAGTGTTTCTACATAGAGTTTCATGCATAATGTTACTCTGTGCTTTTCTTTTCCTGACTTGGTCTAATTTTGTTGTCAGGGTCACACCAGCTTTGTTAAGGTGAATTTGGAGGTCTTCTTTCCTCTTTCATTTATCCCTAGGGGAGATTTGGTGTTAATTCTTTCAACATTTTGCAAAATTCTCCAGTGAAATCATCTAAGCTGGGAAATTTCTTTTTTGAAAGCTTTCAAATTACAAATTTAATTTCTGTAAAAGATATAGGACTATTCAAATGATCTGCTTCATAATGGGGGAGTTGTGGTCATTTGTGTTTTTTTAAGGAATTTGCCCATTTGACTAAGTTGTCAAATGTATGCATGTAGAGTTGTTTGTAATATTCTATTATCATCCTTTTTTTAATATCTGTATGATCTATAGTGACATAACCTGTTTCATTCTTGATATTGGTAGGGTTGTACCTTTTTTGCTTTTCTTCTATAAGTCTTGCTAGAGATTTGTCAATTTCATCAATCTTTTCAAAGAACCAGCTTTTTGTTTTATTGATTTTTCTTTACTGTTTTTGCTGTTTTCAACGTCATTGATCTCTGCTCTTCACTATTTCCTTCATTCTACTCACTTTGAGTTTATTTTGTTCTGCTTCTTCTAGGCACTTGAGATGGAGCTTAAATTACTGGTAAGAGACTTCTCTGCTTTTCTATGGCGAACATTCAGTGTTATTAATTTCCCTTTTATTTACTGCATTAGCCATGTCCCAAAAATTGTGATATATTGTATTTCATTTTCATTCAATTTGATGTATTTTTTCATCTTCCTTCAGATTTTTCCCTTTGGCCCATGGACTACTTAGAAGTGCATTGTTTAGTTTCCAAGAATGTGGGGATATTCTTGTTATCTTTCTGTCTCTGATTTCCATTGTGACTCCATTGTAATTGTTGAACACACCCCTGTATGATTTCAACAATTGTAAATTTGCCAAGATTGGTTCTGTGGCCCGGATGTTGCCGATCACACTGTGTTCGGTGCCTTTGGAGAAGAATGAGTATTGCACTGTTGCTGTGTGTTCCATATGGATGGGCAGCTCCTGCTGATTGAGAGAGTTGTTGAGATCGGCCACATCCTCGCTAACCCTGCATCTAGTTGTCTCCTGGTCATTGGAGAAGGAGTGTGAAGTATTCACCTATAATTGTGAAGTTGTTGTCTTCTCCTCTTGGTCACATCAGTGTTTGCTGCTCATATTTTGCAGCCCTGTTGTCTGATGCATATACGTTTAAAATTGCTGGGTGTTCTTAGTCCCTCTGCCTGGTAATTTCCTTTGTTCTGAAGTTGACTGTATCTTGCATTAACTGCCAGTCCTGTTTCCCTGGATTAATGTTTACGTGAACCAGGCCACCTCTGCGCACGCATGTGCGCACACACACACACACACACACACACTGCCTCCACTGCCAGTCTTCCTTCCAGAAATGGTGACAGAGGTTGGCTGTGGAGCCCCATCCTTTTGTCAGCCTGCTTGTGTGAGTGATGTTCACTGGCAGATGGTCTGCCATCCTGACACTATGTCCAGAGATGGGGTGATCGTAGGGCAGGCGGGTTTCCGAGGCCCACACAGGCTCCTGCATCTTCCTAGGCGAGTGGCAGGGGTGCCCACATCCTCTCCAATATCTTGGCATGATCTAGCACCGTCCCTCCTGATCCCAAAGGTCCTGTGAGTAAAAGATCTCCAGGTAAGAACCAAAGGCGTTGCAGGCCACCCAACAACAGTATGGGGAGAGAGTACCCGGAGAGGGTTTGACAGCCCAGCCACATCTGGGTATTCATCTGGATACTCCCCTCAGCCTTGTCGACAGACTGTCATAATTAGGCTGCTTGGGGACAGCACCCAACCCCAAATAGTGTCCTTCAAAGTCTGGCTAACCCTGACTGGAGCATCTTTTATAAGCCCAGTGGCTTCCTTCCCCATCCTGGAATGTCCAGTTATATGCATTTACATGACTCATATGTTTTATATGAACTAGGCACAGTAGATGGCACTAAATATTTGAAGAGAAGGGGATTTTAATTTCTCTTGTATGGTTCATGTTGGATGATGACTCAGCCCTTGTGTCTTATTTAACTAACTTTTGCCGTGGCTGGTCAGAGGTTCCAATGCTATAGCCTGGCCCACTGGAGCCCTTCTGGCTGCCCTGCCCTCTGCACCTCTCTGGGGGTGCTGAGGAGGTGGGAACCTTCATCTTTACTTGCCAGCAAAGACAGGGGCAGGGCCTGAGGTGGTCGAGTTGGTCCAGGCAGAGACGGCACTTGAAGTCCTGCATGTCTTCCTCCTTTTGGGCCTCTTCCATGCTCCTGCACCACCCACACCCCTGTTCCACGCCCATTTTCGGAGAGCCTGGAGATGCCGCCTCTTCCCCTCCCTCCTGACTGTTCCTGAGGTGCAGCCTAGCTGGGGACCTGGGGACACCACAGCGCAGGCCTCCTCACCCACAGCTCATTTATTCTTTGTCGTCATTTACACACGTGAGGTAAGTACCGAAATCCTCGCAGATTTTGGTAGCCCACCTCTTTACACCTCAGATTTCCACATGAGCATTTTCTACTTATTACCAAGTTTTTGAAGCTACTTTTAAACAATATACTTTATATTTTGGAGCTGTTTTAAGAGTCACGGAAAAGTTGCAAAGATAGTACAGAGAGTTCCCGTGTGTCCCCCCCGCCCCCGCCAACACCTTCCCCCATCCCCTCTTCACCCAGCACTCTGCTGGCTGCATCTTCCACCACCATACCGGGTTTCCAGGCTGCCACAACAAAGCACCACAACCTGGAGGGCTCACATCATAGTTCCTGAGGCCCCAAGTCTAAGATCAAGGAAGGTGGCAGGGGGCCATGGTCCTGGCTACATTTATTGGCAAGGATCCTTCCTCACCCCTTCCAGCTTCTGGTGACCCCAGGAACTCCATGGTTTATGGCAGTCTCACCCCAGTTCTGCCTCCATCCTCACAGAGACATGTGTCGTGCATCCACGTCTCTCTGTGTCCTCTCCTTACGAACATTGGTCATTGAATTGAGGGCCCACCCTAAACCCAGGATGGTTTCATCTTGAGATCCTCAACTAATTGGACATGAGATCACATTCTGAGGTTCCAAGTAGATGTTAGTTTGGGGCGGGGGGGAGACTCTGGCCCACTGTGCCATGGTATATTTGTCACAGCTAAGTAGCCAACATTGGTACATGACTCTTCACTCAACTCCACACTTTGTTTAGATTTTAGCTCATCTTTTCCCACAAATGCCCTTTCCTGTCCCAGGACCCTCAAAGAGTCATGTCTCAGATTCTTTTTGGGTGTGACAGCTTCTCAGGCTTTCCTGGTTTTGATGACTTCAATAGTTTGGAGAAGAGCTGACCAGGTATCCTGTAGATCGCCCCTTGGTGGGGATGTGTCTGTTGTTCTTCTCATAGTTAGACTGGGGTTGTGGGTTTTGGGAGGAAGCCTGCAGAAGTGAATTGCTCTTCCCATCACACCCTCTCAAGGGCATCTGCTTTCAACAGACTCATCACTGTGATGTTGACTTGGTCCCCTGGCCAAAGCTGTGTCTGCCAGGTTTCTCTGCTGCTGTCATCCCCACCCACTGGACAGTACTCCGCAGAAGGGGGTCTCTAAGCAGAGCCCACACTCAAGGAGTGGGCACCTGCTGAGAATTCTTCTGCACGAATGACTCCTCTCTCCTCCCTCACTTATTTATTTACTCAATCACTTCTTTATTTACTCAATCACTTCTTTCAGTGGGACTCATGAATGTGTATTTTACATTTTGTGTTATAACCCAACAGGGCAGTATTGTGTTGTGAGCTTGGGCCTTGGGCCTTTGAGCTCTTTCAGGTTGGCTCCTGTGTCCCTCTGACTGCCTCTGTCCTTCTGTTGTGTGAGCACTTCCTTACTTTTTTGGCACACATCGAAAGGGATGGTCAAGAGCCATTTTTGATACATGCCAGCAAATTGTTTTACAGAAGGATGACATCGTGCCTGGTGTCTGCACCTGAAGTCCAAGCTGCCTGCAGGCTGGTTCCCACTTACTGTGCAGCCGGAGACAAGCCCCTAGTTAGCTGCACGGATCACCAGGGGTTGGGAGTTCCATAGCTCCCTGGCCACTCTGGGCCAGTGACAGGAGGTGTAAATCCCACATTGTGCATTGTAGTTTCTTGAGGACTAAGAACTATGATTCGAATTGTTCACAGTAGCATCAAACGGGAAGCAATCTGAATGTCCATCCACAGTAAAATGGATGAAAGATTTGCAATTTGTTCCCCTAAAACATACAGCTACAAAAATAAGTCAGCTACAATCCAGGAGATAATATTATGAACCTTATATATGCAGTGCAGAGTTGAAGAGGCGAGAAGCACCTGGATACAGGAGGATTCCAGTCACATGCATCCAAGTGGCAAAACTATCCCCTATTCCGCTGTTTAGACTGCACATCAGAAGAGAGTGGGGTGACCAACAGGACATGGCTGGGGGGCCACGTGACAGGAGCCTGAGGCTGCCCAAGGGGGCTAGCATGTCCTGTGCTCTGGTGGGAATCCAGGGCTAGGTGTACTTCAGGGCAAACCCGTGGTTCTGACTTGGTTTCCCCAGGACCACAGTGGAGGGAGGGAGGGAGTAGAGGTATAACTTCCCCAGTAGGCCCTGACCTCCAGGGGACTCCCAGGGGCTGATGAGCTTAGAGCCCGGTTCCAAGGTGACTTGGGGTCAAGGGCTGGTTCTGCTCCCTAGACCTCATGCTGCTCTCAGGGCTGGGGCAGACCAGGGGGCCCCTCCAGCTTTGACCATGGTGGGTTGATTGTCTGAGCAGACCGCTGAACTGATGCAGCAGTGTGCTGAGAGGCGCCTCCAGGAGGAGAGGTCCATGAAGGAGCTGGTGGAGCAGGTGATAGAGGTGCAGAAGAATGTTAAGGTGGCACAGATGAAGCTCCTGAAGGGCCGAAGGCAGATAGGTATGGTGGGGGGCCAGGTACCATGAGGCCATGCCCAGCTCAGGTCTCAGGCTGGCTTCTGGCCTCAAGTGAGCTGCTATGGTTGGTGAGAGCCCAACTGCCCTCTGTGAGCCTCAGCACCCTGCTTGGCCCCCAAGTTCAGGAGGTGATAGAGGAGAGCCGGGAGCTGCTACAGCGCAGCGCAGAGGCAGCCAAGGAGGAGCAGAAGCGGCGCTGTGAGCTCATCGCTCAACATCGAGCTCTGGAGACACAGCCCATGCGCAAAGGCAAGCTGGTGGACCTGACCCAGGTAAGGACACGGCCGGTCCTAGGGGAGCCTCCCCATGTCTTGCTGTGCCTAGCATGGCCATGAGAGGGCATGTCCAGAATTCCCACCAAGACCAAAGGAGATCTGGCCCAAAGCCAAGATCCACCTAGCATGTGTGGCATGCCCAGCTGTGGATGTTGCACCTGCCATGCTGGAGGCCTAGGGCTGGCCCAAGAGTTCACAGTCCTGTCAGGGAGACCTCTGTGACCTCTGGGGGCAAGAGGGAAGGGGTTGTGGGCAAGGTAGGGCTTCACAAGATAGGCTTCATGTTGAAGGAGGCCCCGGGACTCCCCAGGCCCAGGTGGGAAGGGCAATGTAGGGAGAGCGTAGGTGTGCAAAGGCCAGATGAGTGGAGGCTGAGAGGAAGGCCCTGGTGCCTTGAAGCCTGTGTGAGAAGCACCATGAGAGGCCTGGCTAGCATCTGGAGAGGTAGAAGCAGGCCTGAGAGGGCCATGGGAGCTGGTCTGGGAGCCTGGCCTGATCCCAGTGGATGTGGGAAGTCCAGAGGGACTCTGCCCAGGTGCCCAGGGCCTGGCATGGGGAAACAGTGGTGAGCTCCATTTGGGCCCTAACACAGTAGAGGGGTCTACAGGGCACTCAGCTGAGATGCGCAATCACCAGAGGGCTGGAGAGGCCAGGGTGCTACTGAGCAGAGGGAAGGAGGTCTCCTGAGCACAGGGGCCAGACTTCCAGAACCTGGGGGAGGGGCACTGGTGTTGGTGCAGAGGGCAGGTCAGGGTGCAGAAGATAACCATGCAGGCTGGTCATGGGCCTGACGCCCAGCTTTGGGCCTCCTCATCATGAAGATCCCTGGATATGGCCTGGAAGGGGAGATGTCTGTGGTGGAGCTTCGAGAGCGGCTGGCCCTGCTCAAGGAGACCCAGCAGCGTGAGGAGGAAGAGAAGCGAGACCAGATCATCCAGGCCAAGCGCGCCAGAAGCCAGGGACTGCAGAATATGGTGGAGCAAATCTCGCTGTGCCGTGCGGCCATGGGGAGGTCTGCGGCCTTGAGGTCAGTACCAGTGGTCCCAGGGGTGGGTGCCTCAGCAGGAGCAAGGAGCCAGCCTTGCCCTGCCTTTGCCTCTACCTGGGTGGGTTCTCCCTGCAACAACATACCACCATCCTGCAGTTTCTTTGCAATAGCTTCTTCCACTCCTACTCTTTTATTGGATCACTTTCAGACATATGAAAATGATGAAAAAAATGTGCAGTGAGGCCTTGGACGCAAAATGATTGCATGTAGGGCATGAGTACAACCTTTGCCATGTGTTTCATCTAGCTAGCTACTTATCTGCCCCTTTGGAAGTAACTGTAGACCTCAGACACTCTTCACTCTCAAACACTTTGGTGTGCCTCTTCTGAAAAAAAAGACACTGTCCTACATAACCACAGCACAATGACACAACTAGAAAATTCAACAAAAATTCCTGTCATCTAAATAGCCTCTCCATGTTTCTCTAAGGTCCCAAGACTGTTTGCTGTATTTTTTTTCTTTCTTTTTAGACCAGAAACTGGCTAGGATTCACATATAGCATTTGATTTTCAAGCATCTCGCTTGACTACTGTCTTTTAAGGGAGAGCATCACACACATACCCCTTTTGTTTTGGGAACAATGTGGTGACTTCCAGCCCCATGCGTCTGTCCCATGGCAGTGTGGTAGGACACTGATTGGTGTCACATCCTGGGGTCAGGCTGACCTTTGGGCCCTGGCCTGATACCACAGCACAGGAAGGCAAGGCTGGTCCAGGGGACATGACACCCAGCCCTGTCATAGCATAGTCTGATTCAGGGTCTGGCACACAGGACTCCAGAGGAAGTGTATAACTGGGGTGGGGTGTATAGGAGGGAGGACAGTCACTATTAATACTGAGTGACTGCTGCTTGGTGACAGCTGTGGGGGCTGCCCAGGCATGGTTGGCTGGCCACTGGGCGGGTCTGTAAGGTGGCAGGTACTGTGGAGACCTCACCACTTTCAGACTCAGCTAGATAGACCCCACATACAATCTGGCTGGTGTTGGGGAGCCCTCAGGAGTCCAGACCTGCTAGCAAAGCTCCTGGAACCCTCTGCGTGCAGCCAGACCTCATGGCATTAATTCACCAGGGCCATTTTTTAAAAAATATTTTATTTATTTATTTATCACACACACACACACGCACACACACAGGCACAGGCACAGGCAGAGGGAAAAGCAGGCTCCATGCAGGGAGCCCGATGTGGGACTCGATTGGAGGATGGCAGGATCATGCCCTGAGCTGAAGGCAGACCTCAACCGCTGAGCCACCCAGGCGCCCTCACCAGGACTATTTGAGTGGACATTCTGTCCGGAGGCTGGTGGAACGTTCCTGCACCTGCCCTGATGCTGCGATTTGCACTTAAACCGAAGGCATCAGGAAATAGTCCGTGTACTGATTATTTATTCATAAGAGACAGGCAGACACAGGCAGAGAAGCAGGCTCCCTGTGGGGAGCCCCATGCAGAACTCCATCCCAGGGCCCCAGGATCACATGAGCCAAAAGCAGCAGCTCAACCACTGAGCCAGGCTCCGGGAGACCTCATTTTGGAAGGAAAAATGGCCTAGGATGACACAGATCTGCAAAGCTCTATTAGCAGCTGTTGCCACTAGGCAAGAGGGTGGCAAGGAGAGCGCATGATACAAGAGGGTTTTCACTTTTTTGCTCCGAATACCTACGTATCTAATATACGTGGAATGCATTTTTTATACGTTAAGTGCACAGTAAAACGGTAGTGGCTCTGGGGGGCGGCACCACAGCGGTCCTTGGAGGGTGTCTCCCGGTGGCATCACTGACCTTCGGTTAGGGCCGGTCCTAAGCCCGCCCCGTCGCCCGCGCAGGTGGGAACAGAAGAAAGCACAGTCCGCAGCCCCGGGGCCGCCGTGCCAGGACGAGCGCGTGCTGGAGCTGCGGCGCAGGATCGAGGAGAGCGCAGCGGAGCGCCGCAAGCAGGCAGCCTCCGTGCGGATCTCTGCGCCGCGAGCCCCGCGCCCCAAGCCGCGGGTGAGCCCTGCGAGCCCGCGGGGAGGCCGGGGGTTGGGGAGGAGGGCGAGGGTCGGTGGGAGCGGCCCTGGACCTCGCCGACCTTTCCGCCTGCCCGCCTGCAGGCGCAGCTGGAGTCCAGGCATTGGGTAGAGCTGCAGCAGAGCCGCGAGCGCCGGCTGCGGGCGCTGCAGAGGAGCTGCGTGGACGCCTAGCACTGGCGCCGCCTGGAGGCCGCCTGAGCCGGGGGGCGCGGGGCACGCCCCCAGACCCCGGGGATCCCCACCAATAAAGCATGCGGCCCGCGGAGTGCGCCTCCTCTTCCTCGGCCGCGCGCCCGCCCTCCCCTCCCCGGAGTCCCTGCCCCCAGCTCCACAATCTTGCCCGCCCCAAGTCCACCTGTCCGGAACCGGGTTGCCGGATGAAATGCCAGCGCAGTGATTGGGTGGGACAAACACGCTAAAAAATGCATCCGCTCTTGTTCTGCAACTCAGATTTATCTGGGTGCCCTGTATTTTACGTGCTAAATCTGGCCGCCCTTGCCCAGATTCCAGCGCAAAGCATTATCCTTGCAGCTCCCGAGAGTGCCCCGAGCCACCTCTGTCCTGAGTGAGCCACCTCTGTCCTGAGTCTGCGTAACCTGTATGGTGGGGCGTGCGCATCTGCTTGGAGAAGTGGCCGGGATGCTGGAGCCACTAGGAAATGACTTACCTCGAGCAAAGCTCACTGCGGCCATAGCGGGGGAGGGGGCCCATGGAGAGGAGCAACTGTCCCCCACCCCCACTCTGCTGATGAGGCAGGTAGTCCTCAAAGAGTAAAGTAACCAGCCCTTTAAAAGCCTTGACCTAGGGACCTCTGGGTGGCTCAGTGGTTGAGCGTCTGCCTTCCAATCGGGCGTGATCCTGGACTCCTGGGTTCGAGTCCCACATCAGGCTCCCTGCATGGAGCCTACTTTTCCTTCTGCTTGTGTCTCTGCCTCTCTCTGCATCTCTCAGGAATAAATAAAATCTTAAAAAAAAAAAAAAGAAAAGAAAAAAAGACTTGACCTAAAGTCTGCATGACTTTAGAGTATCACCCAGACTTCTCCAGCAGTACGGAAGGAACCTGGAGCCAGCGGACATGAACCCAGACCAGGACATATTCATCTTCTTGGCTCCTCTGGATCCAGCACCAGGCTGGAGAGGGTATGACCTTGAAGGCTGGCTGAATGAAAGCCTGCTGCTGAAATGTAGGATCATGAATAAAGCATGATGTGCTGCAGCTCCCAGGAAGGACAGAGTATGGGCAAGTCCATGGGGGTGGGGGATAGTCAGGGAGATGGGATTTCCAGGAGAGAGAGCCCCCCAAACCTGACTTCCTCCTGGCGTCTGGGGATGAGATGGTGTCTCAGGAAGGGAGGCTGGACCCCAGGCACATTCTGACCAGGAGGATAGGCATCTTGAAGTAACAAGAACAGACTGAACACCAAGGTTCTCCCCCAATATTCTGAACAGTGTCAGAAACCCAGGACTTTCCTGGTTCGTAGAGACATTTCCTACCTCCCTCTCACAAAAGCTGGGGACATTTTAAATTTCATTTAAAGAACTAAACATGACATTTCTTACATCCTGTGTTACATGTGAATTCAAACCCATTTCATTTGGTATCAAGGAAATACATTGATGATGACCTGTCCATAGTGTCCCTCAGGAGCACTGAGAGTTTGAAATGATTAATTACAAACTCCCATAACTGGCAATCCAAGATAGGGTGGGCTTCAGGACATGCCTGATGCAGTTCTGTCTTCAAGCTGGTAGCACTCATGACATCCAGGGGAAGAAGGGTCATCACTCCCTGGTGGCTCTCTTAGGAGGGTTCTCTGTCCTCAGAGCCTTGTGCGAACATCTGCTCCAGTCTCACTGACCTGCACCAAACAAGCTCTGCTGAGCCAGTTCTTGCAGCAGGGGAAGGTCTATATGGGAGCCCAAAGCAAGCACTGTGGCAAGAGGGGAGGAAAACCTTTCACCTATCAGACTGACTTCTGGAGCAGAGGGGAGAGGTGATAGCTTAACATATTTGTGATGCTGTTGGCAATGATGCTGGTTGGCAGCCCACACCAACGTCCCTAACTGGCCTCTTGGACTGGGTGGCTGCTCAGAGCTGCCTTGAGAGTACCTGGAGCTTCTGTTCCATACCAGCCTGGGTGGGAACAGGCTTTGGGCCATCCCCTGAGGTTGTGGCCTGAGGGCAGACCATGTATTCCAGATTAATGGCAAAGTGTCTCTGGTCTTCCAGGTTCCCTGCCTCATGATTGCCCATTAAGACGCAGTCTATTTCCCTCAGTCCTTGAATCTGGGCTGGCTTACTTTGGCCAACAGGGTACAGCAGAAGTGGCTGTGTGCCAGTTCTGAGGCTGAGCCTCACGTGGCCTTGGAACTCCTCTTTGTTCTCTTGAAACCCTGCCGGGCCCCAATGTGAGGATGTCCAGGGTGACCTGCTGACATGAGACACAATATGAGGTCAGCCAGTTGTTCCAGCAGAAGCCGTTCTCACCCATACTACATACCAGCAGAACCAGAACCTTCCCCTGCCCCCACTAACTTGTAGATTCATTAACAATAAATGCCTGTTTGCTCAAAGCACTGAGCTTTGAGGTTTGTCAGAAGCAGCAGCTGACATACCTTCTAGAGTTGATAGCCTTCATTTACTGAGACTTCCCTGCTACCTGCATGAGCCTTTTAAAACAACTTTTAGGGCAGCTCTGGTGGCTCAGCAATTTAGCGCTGCCTTCGGCCCAGGGTGTGATCCTGGAGACCTGGGATCAAGTCCCATGTGTGTGTCTGTGTGTGTCTCTCATGAATAAATAAAATCTTAAAAAAAAAACCAAACAATTTTTATTTGAGGAGGGAGCAGAGAACACCCAGAGCCCGATGTGGGCTTGATCCCATGACCCTGAGATCATGACCTGAGTCCAAACCAAGAGTTGGACACTTAATGGACTAAGCCACTGAGTCACCCCCTTCATGAGCCCTTTGAGAGAGAGTCAAACTGCCCCTGGAAAGAGGGCCAACCAGGAGAGGTCAGGTCCAGCTGGTGCTGTGAAAGCTCTCTCTGGACCACCCAGGGAATTGACATTCTGCTTCAGTGTATTTTCTGCATAAGTGCAGCCAGAAGACCCTCACTGACAGTACCTAAAACTCACTTGGGCAGAGAGAGGTTCTTTGCAAATAGTTAAAAAGCTGATCCTCAGACCTCATCACAGATTCAGGTTCTCATGTGATGCCCAATAATCTACATTGGCTGTGTGGCACTTGGAAGTACCAAGATCTCAGTCTTTTCTCTGAGCTGAAAACATTCAGGGCCAGATGCATTATCTGTGAGGAAGCCAGGGATGTCCATACCCCCAAGTTCAGTGTCAAGTGAGGTTTGGAGAGAACTTGAAGCTCACAGACCCTGCGAGGCCTGGGTGGCTCAGTGGTTTAGCGTCTGCCTTCTGCCCAGGGTGAGATCCTGGAGTCCTGGGATCGAGTCCCGCATTGGGCTCCTTGTGTGGAGCCTGCTTCTCCCTCTGCCTGTGTCTCTGCCTCTCTCTATATATCTCTGTGCCTCTCATGAATAAATAAATAAAAACCCTTAAAAAAAAAAAAAAAAAAGCTCATAGACCCTGAGATCATGACCTGAGCTGAAAACAAGGGTTGTGGACACAACTGACTGAGCCACCCAAGTGCCCCTCAACTCACATCTTTAATGTGATGTAGTAAAGTTATAAATAGAAAACCCTAATTTTTCTTTAGGCTGTGAAATTCAAATTACTAACCTTATTTTTAAAGATTTTATTTATTCACAAGAGACACGGAGAGAGGCAGAGACATAGGCAGAGGGATAAGGCTCCTTGCAGGGAGCCCGATGCAGGACTCAATCCCAGGACCTGGGACTGTGCCCTGAGCTGAAGGCAGATACTCAACCACTGAGGGACCCAGATATCCTCTAATCTTATTTTTTAAATCTATAACTATCATTTTGATTGGTTGTATATGGTTCCATTTATAGGCTGAAATCCCCTTTCACATTTTTTTCGATATTTATTCTATTTTAGAGAAAGATTCTGCGGGGTAAGGGGGTAGGGCAGAGGGAGAGAATCTCAAACAGACTCCCTGCTCAGTGCAGAACCAGAGGAAGGGCTCAATCCCACCACCAGTGAAGTCATGACCTGAGCTGAAACCACAAGAGTCCGATGATTAACCATCTATGCAATCCAAGGATTCCCCACCTTTAACATTTCAAACTGCATTTATACTATAGAATCTAAACTTACATTTTAGCATTTCTGTTGTCTGCCTTATCAAGTATTTAAAAATTCCTATAGGCTCCCTCCTCCCGCGGGCGGGAGCTGGGGCCTAAATAAATAAATAAATAAATAATTCCTATAGATGTGTTAAAGGTCTAATTTCTCTTAAATTTGTAAATTCTGATATTCCAGTTATGATGACAAACTAAAATCTTGTACTTTCCAACTTAAAATCACTATTTCATGCAGAACCAGATTTATCTGACACTCTACCATGCCAAATTCTTTTACAATTACGTAAGTATCAAACAGAGACTGCTTGTAAACTCGACACAGAACCATTAATGCTCTCTGGTTTTGACCAGCTTTGTCGTTCCCATATGTGACTCAATCGTCTGGGCTGAAGACCCCCTCTTAGTAAACAGTCCATCCCAGGCATTTGGAGTGACAGCCTCACTGCCTGAGGGTGTCCGGGGACCAGCGGTGACGGCCACTGCCTGGATCTGGGTTCCCTTAGAACAGTGGGGACAAGCCAGCCAGGCTTTCTGTTGCCAAATCCATGTCCAAGTCCAAGTTCTGGCAGCTGAGCTCAGACTCTGCTACTGGGGTTCTGACCCACAGCCCTCTGCCAGGGCCTTGAATGAACCATGCGGTTCTGTGTGGGGTCCTCCACCTCTCCCCCTCACCCTCCGAGGCAGGGGCTGGACTGTGGGGACTGGCCAGGCCCGCATAAACAACGGAGCTGGGATTCACATGGAGGCAGGCAGCGCCCTCCACGCCCTGGAACTGCGCCAGGTGCCCCAGAGTGCTCGGGGTCTCCGTCCCTGGTCTCCCCCAGGGTTTAGTCCTTCCCTTCCTCACACCCACTGCCCTGGGATCCTCCACACTCAACCTGGTGTCTGATCCCTCCAAAACAGGGCTCTCGCCTCCCCTCACCGCCACCGCTCCCCACCTCTGCTCCTCGTACACCAGGCAGCGTGCAGTCCCTCCCGGACATGCCAGCCTCTCTTCCCACCCAGGCTCCCTCTCCTCCCTTCTCGTCCTTTCAGTTCCCAATTCCGGGGTGGCCTCCTCCAGGGAGCCCTCCCGGACGCCCTGGCCGAGCGCCGCCTCCTGCGGGCTCCCGCACACGGGCCAGGCTGTGCTTCCCTCCCGTTCACCACCAGCCTGAGAGGCAGTCCGAGACCACCGGGACCAGCCTGCGGCCGGGGGCCTGGCACGTCGGGTCGCGAGCGCCCTGGAGTTGCTGCAGATGCAGGCCCAGGTTTTGGCCGACAGCAGAGACCAGGGGGCCATTGCTCGCAAAGGCCGCACTAACAGGAGACAGAACTGAGGCCGATATGCGGGCGCGGAAGGGCCGACCTGGACTCTCGTTACGCTCGGCGCCGTCGCCCGGCGGTGCGTGGTCGGTCAGTGGCAGGGCGCCGGCAGCCCGAGCGGCCGTAGCCCGGCAAACCACAACTCCCGTGAGGCCTTGAGCACCTAGGGGCGCAGACCGCGACTCTCGCGGGAAGGCGAGAGCTAGAGTTCGCGAGCGTGGGCGGGGCCGGAAAGAGGCGCGTTTCAAAGCGGGAATAGATGGTCTTCTTACCCAATAGGATTGAAAACGTACCTATCGTACCGGTAGACCGCTGGAGTCGGGGGGACCGCGGCCAATGGGAACACGCCGGGGGTGGAGCCCAGGCCTCAGGAGAGGAAGTGGGTCGCTGTTGAGGCGGCGGCGTCTTGCTTGAGGATTTCTCCTTCGTGGCTTCCAGGGGTGCTTACTCGCCCAAGAGCGTCGGCGGCGGCTCCTGCCGCACCAGCTCGACTTCAGGTAAGCCAGGCCCCGCAGGGAGCGAGCGGCCAGCCCCGACCGGGCGGATGCGGGCTGCGGGCGGCTTCGCGGCCTGCGGAGGCCCGCGGCGCAGCGGCCCGCCGAGCGCGGCCAAGCCCGCTCGGGCCGGACGCCCGGCCGGGCCTCCCCCGGGACCGCAGGCTCGCCCGCCCGCCCCGCCCCGCCGTCCGCGTGGCCGCACGAGCCCGGCTCGGCACTGGGGACGGGCGTGCGGGCCCCTCGTTCAGGGCCTCGGCTGCCCCGGGGGCCTGCGGCCGCGGCGCTCGGCTACAAGGAGCCAGCGCAGCCAGGGCCGGGGAGGGGGCCGGACGCGCCCAAGGTCATTCGGGGAGGCGGGCAGGGCGGCGGGGGCGCGGGCCTGTGCGAGCCGTTCGGGGGGGGCCCCGGCCAGGTTTTTGTTCCCCGCCGACGCCGCCTCCTTTGTGTGCTCGCGCCGCCGCCCCGCCATCGCGGGCGTGGGAGTCGGCCTGGGTCGCGAGGCGGAGCCCGGGCGTACGGCGGCTGGCGCGGCGGGGGCCGGCCCGGGGAGCGCCCACCCGGGGCAGAGCTTACTGGGTCCTCGGCTTCCGGTCGAGGGCGGGGGCGCGCTGGAGCGCGGAGGGCTGCTGCCGGCCCCGCCCCTCGGGCGCCTGCACCCCGCCCCTCGGCGCGCGCAGTCGGGTACCCGCGGAGTGAGCGGGGTCTCGGGGTGCTCCGCGAGCATCGCTGTCCACCCTTTGCCCGGTCCGGGTAGCCTAGACTTCCCGCGGTGGCCGTTCTTGGGGAGGTTTTGGCTTTTGTCTCCTCCTCGTCCGTGTCCATCGACGTTCCCAGTCTTGCCTTGGTTCCGCTTCTGCGTCAGGGCCTCGAACCGGACCTGGGGTCTGAGGCTGCCTCAGTGCTGGGGGAGATCAAGGGGGTGCGCTCAAGGTCACACGGTCAGCTGGAACCTCGCTTTCCCGACGGCAGGACTCGGCTTTTAAGTGACCAGCCTTTTGGGGACCGCTGGTGATGAGGTACAGAGACGGTGAAGGGAATCGCTTGGTTTTCCTGGTGGTGGTTTTTTTAATGAGTCGGGAGGCATACCGGGTCGTTTTATCTGAGCTGCAGGTGAAATGGGAACATTCAGGTAGAATCCATGTTGCTGGTTTTTGTATTGCCTGAACTTGAGCTTCCAACTCAAATTTAAAAATCTTAACCTTCATATAGGGTTTATCAATCTTTTTTACAGTGAAACTCCCTGTTTTCTTAATTGCTTTCTCCATGAAATGTTAATGCTTCTTACATACCGTAGGTCTTTTTGCGTGCAGTGTGTGTCTCTATGCTTTGTAGGTGAAGAAGAGAATGAGATTTTTTTTTCACCCCCTTTGAGAATGCAGACTTTAAAAATTCTAAATCAGCACATTTTTGAGGTCTTCTGTATGCCAAGCTTTCCGCTTTGGGTACAGCAGCCAACAGAATAGGCATGGTAGGAGCCCTGGTGGAACTGAGGAGCAAAGGTAGAGGGAATGAGAGAAGTTCCCTGAGGTTGAAAGATAGATGGTGGGACAGATGGGACTAAATAGGTAAGTGGGACCCTGGTCTCAAAAGGTCTTTGGTGTGTCCTAAGTTCAAGGAATTCAAAATTCATGTTAAGACCAAGTGGGAAAAAAATCACTAAGTGAGGCTCTAAGCAGAGAGTAATGTGGTTAGGTTAGCATTTTAGAAAAATCACTGCTGTAAGAAGGATGGCTTAGAAAGATGGGGGAAACTAGTGGCCTCTGGACCAGTTAGGAAGAGAGAAGTGTGGTTTGGACCACGGTGGGGAGTGGGGACCAAACTTGGCGCTAGTGATTGCCAGTCATGGCAGTTCTTCACTGGCTTGTTACTTAAAAGGCTGTTGAAAGTTCGTGTCCAGTAGTTTATACTCCCACTCATTTCTAGAAAAGATTTGAGGTGCAAGTGAATGTAAATACACACAGAAGGTAATTGGTTTTCATGTTGTATAAACATGGCTTTGCATGTTCTTTGCATCTATGTTATCAGTGTCTTTTTTTTTTTTTTTTAAGATTTTACTTATTTATTTATTTGAATGGGTGAGTGAGCAAGAGGGAGCAAAAGCAGGGAGCAGAGGGACAAGGAGACTCCCTGCTGAGCCGGGAGTCACCCAGAGGTGATTCCAAGACCCTGGGATCATGACCTGAGCTGAAGGCAGTCACCTAATTGACAGAGCCATCCAGGTGCCCCATCAGTGTCTTATTTCGAAATGATTTACCTACATCTTTCACTGACTTGGGGTTAGGTGGCTCCTGTAGATGTGATGGGGCTGACTGGTTATTGAGGTATAATTCACATATGTGCTCTTTTAACTTACCTTTCCTAACTAGCTTGTTTCAGCAGGGCTTTGAGGACTGCTTGCCTTGATAGAGCAAGGCATTTTAAGGTTTCCTCTCTGGTGAGGAGATACTGCTGCACTCCAAGGTCAGAGTTCAAGTGTGAGAAAGCCCATGAGGTTGGGTTGGAGAGTACTCCTACAGAATTTCCTTGGGAAGGGTTTTTCCTCCCTCTGCTATAGATAAGGGCTATCAAGTTTTTTATTCCTCCCACACCATGCAGGGTGGGAAATGCCTGAAAATGTCTCAAAATAAATATTATCAGGAGCTTCCTTGTGTAAAAGAGAAATTGTGACCCTAAGACTTTCCTGGAGTAAAGTCTACACTCAACATGGGACTCAAACTCACAACCCTGAGAACTGTTCTAGCCATTATGTCTGTAGAGATGAGATGTTCTTTCCTTTCTTCCCATGGTGATGGTCTGTTTTTAAGTCTTCCTTTGTTTCCTGATGGTGACTATATTACTTGCAATGTAAGGCTCCATATTCCCCCACCTCAGGAATTCATCCCTTTTTTTCACCTCAGCAATTTTCTGTGCCATCTCTCTCAAGCACTTAATGAGCTTGATAGTTTAATTTTTTTAAGATTTTATGACTTTAAAAAAAATAAAAATAAAGATTTTATGAATTTTTAATATTTATTTATTAGAGAGCATGGGGGGTGGTGCTGGCAGAGGGAGAGTGAGAAGCAGACTCCTCACTGAGCAGGGAGCCCAATGCAAGGCTCAATCCCAGGACCCTGGGATCAGGACCTGAGCTGAGGGCAGACACTTCACCCACTGAGCACCCCCGCAGGCACCCCTTGATGGTTTAATTTCAGTGGAAGAAAGTCATGGTTTATTTAGTCAGCATGTTGGTGCTAAGAGAAGGGACACCACTGGTAAGTGTTGGGCTTGGGAGTCAGGTTGGCCATGTTGAGTAAAAGAGAAGAAATGGTTAGATTAGGACCAGGAGGAGCAGGAAAAACATAAGGAATCTGTGAGGTAAGTCTTGAAGGATTAGCAGGAGTTTCCCAAAGTGGGAGGGGTGGGGGACCCTTGCAGGCAAGGGAATAGTATGGATCAGATTATGGCACTGCTACTGGGAAGAGCCTACAGCAGGTGCACAGCCAGTGCACCAGAGCACAATACAGTCATTTCTGCTTTAACCACTGGTTTGGAAGCAAGATTAGTTCCAAAAGGGTTGATATATTAGGGAGCAGTTGGAACATCTTGGGGATTTTGCATTTGCTGTGCATAATTTCATCTATGGGAAATACCAGAGGAACACTGAAAATTGAACTGAACCAACCCAAGCCAAATAGACTGTAGGCAGTACACATCACAGACATCTACCAGCATTCTCAATGATTGTGTGAGTTAGGAGCCACACCCATACACATTTTGTTTAAAAAAATTCACCCTTCCTTCCCAATAACTTAAAAGCTGCAAACCTTGTAAAGTGCCATAGTTATTGTAGTACTCATGCATTTCCATTAGGTTAACTTTTGTGTATGTGACATTGACAGTTTTTTAGTGTTGTACACCTAATTTCAGGTGAGGCCACAAAGGTTAGCGTTGGGTTAGGGAAGGGAGGTTGGCTCTATGAAAGTGATGGATGTGATCGTTTGGGAACATCTGCATTCTTCTTGGGTCTTTTGGAGACTGGTAAATTTTTTTGAAGCTACCATGTGAAGCCTTTTAACAAATTTCTGGGCTCTTTTTATCTCTTCTGGAGCATTAACTTCATAGTCTGCTGTTCTTTATGCAGCACCCTAGCTGCCACATTTTTCCTGCAGGCCAAGGTCCATTGACTTTCTCTTTCTTACTATAAGTTAGAGTATTGAAGGAACCTAGAGGAGGTCTGGATTAGGGCTTCTGCTGCTCACAAGCCCAGGTGTGGGATCCCACTGCCAAGATTAATGTCTTGTAGAGCATTGGGTTTAGCTAGCCCTTTGGTGACAGCGTGCATGCATTCTTCAGGCAGCCCACCTGTGCATCTGCCTTGAGTGGAAGGGAAGGATCCCTGGGGGAGGGCTATTTGAGACCCTAATGCAAATGAGGGAGCTCCCACAGTGGGAATCTGCTTTGTTGCTCCCTGCCTCCCTCCTGTAGGGATAGGCCAAAGAATCCTCCTTTGTAAGCTTCTGACCACCTCCCCTACCTCCACTTGTAGGATCTAAGTCTTGGCTATTTATAGTAGTTCTAGATTGATTCCATGCATCTCCCCCTCTCCCCGATGGACCGGATCTTAGGTTCATGATTCCCTACAAGCATCTAAGCCTCTACCTGGCTTTTTCTGGCAGGCTCTGTGTTCAGGCACCATCCACACAGACCCAGCATGCCTGCCTCCTGCGAGTTTCATGGCCAAAGAGACTTTGGTCCCAGGAAGAGTGGAAAGTTGGTGATGGCCTCAGCACCAGAGATTGATTTTTTTTTTTTTCCCATTGGCCTCTGGTATCTTTTCAGCATTTGGAAGGCTAGATAGATCCTTAGGTTTCCTTAGGGATGTTATGCACCCATGCTCCTGGTCTCCAGGTATTGCCATGTTTGGGTCTCCATGCACCGAAGGCTGAAAGAAAATTAGGTCAGGGCCAGATAGGTGGAGAGAGCCACTCAGTTTTACTTTCCTGCTGTCCCAGAGTAATGACCCTTCTACGAAGGAGTTGGTTGGGTTGCTGTCTTTTGATACCTTCTCAGTTGTGAAGATAAGATCCTTCAAGTCAATTACTGATAGAACCTCATCAGACATAGATGTTAGAAAATCAAGGTGTCCTCACGCACACGAGTTTCATCGACAGAAAGGTCAACCTCATGTTTGGAAGTTGCTCATAATTCTGCACGTGAAGCTATAGAAAAATTCATAAGAACAGCTTCTTTGAGAAGAGGAGGAGCCAAGGTCTGCTTTTGCCGTGTTTGAGTTCTAGATGTGTCCTCGGGATCCCAGGGCATGCATACCAGGGACTGAGGACCCTGGTATAGGCCAGTTCCTTACAGATGTGTCTGGGGCCATGTCCACGGCAGAGCATTTCTGAGTACTTGACTAAAACTCTTTAAAATGTCTAGAAAAAGAATATTAGGTGAAGTTTATTTTTAATTTTTTGTTGCAGTAAAATATATGTTGTAAAACCTGGATCGTTGGAACCACTTTCACTTGTTCATTGGCATTAAGGAAATACACATTGTTGTGCAACCATCACTACCATCTATCTGCAGAATTTTTTATCTTCCCAGACAGAAACTCGTGTACTCATTAAACAGAAACTTCTTGTTCCCTCTCCCTACCTGTTCCTATTTTTTTTTTTAATTTTATTTATTTATGATAGTCATACAGAGAGAAAGAGAGAGGCAGAGACACAGGCGGAGGGAGAAGCAGGCTCCATGCGCCGGGAGCCTGATGTGGGATTCGATCCCGGGTCTCCAGGATCGCGCCCTGGGCCAAAGGCAGGCGCCAAACCGCTGTGCCACCCAGGGATCCCTCCCTACCTGTTCCTAGCAATCACCATTCTCCTTTCTGTCTGAATTTGCCAGCTCTCGGTGCCTCATGTAAGAGGAATTGTTTGATTCATTGTTTGATTGTGTCCTCTTTTGCCAAGAAGTATGTTGTCTTCAGTGTTCATCCATGTTGAGTCTGTCAGAATTTTATTTTTAAGGCTCAATAGTAATCTTACTGATTTTTTTTCATAGATCTTCAAAAAACTGAAGTTCATTCTTAATTCTTGACCCTTGCATATCAAGACCTGAATCACAAAAGTAGACCCATCTCTATTTCCAGACAGCTGTTCTTTTTCTCTAGTAGAAGCAAAAGGCTATCTTTGATGGGTCCTGTGTTAGGAAAAAAGGAAAGAATTTCCCTTGGTGATCAGTCACCAAGCAGGTGTGCTGGCCTCTTGGTTCTGGTGCTTTTTTAAGGTCTCTGGGACTTTGCTGATGGCTGGTGATGGTTTTATCAGGGTTACAAGATAAATTTGGGAAAAAGACCAAGTACTGTCTCTCCAAGCCTAGTTTGCTGCTTTTCTCTTTTTGTCCAATCCTTTCATCTACTTCTTGCAAAAGTCTCCAGGGAGCCTAGTAGTCAAGGCTGCTAGGCCTCATTTAGGGGATAACTAAGTGGGAGGACTGCCCATTACCTCTTTGCTGGCTCTGCAGCCCCTCAGCCTAACCAGAGGGCTTAGCTGCATCCTGCTAAGAGTGGAGAGCCAGAAGCTCGTGTTTCTCTTATTTCAGTTCTTGGGATTGAAGGTTTCTTTGCTCTTATCCTGTAGTGATAAAGTTTTGGAATATAGAGGTCTGGACTACCAAGAAAGAATTCTTGAGACGTCTTTGGTGCAGAATGGTGGTTTTATTAAAGCTTGGGGACAGGACCTGCGGGCAGGAAAAGCTGCTGCCCTGGGCCTGTGAGGAGTGACTGATTATATACCCAGAAGTTGGGGGAGTTAAGCAAAAGGGAGATTCCAAAAGGACTTTCACATGCTAAGGAGGACCTACAAGATACTGGAGGCCTTGTCATTGTCACGTTAAAGGTTGCTTTTCCCTCTAGCAGTGCATTATGACAATTGGAAGCTTCCCAAAGAATGTCCCACATAACCCACCCTGGGTGGGGGTTGTTTGTGGGATATCAGCCGTGCTTTGTCCTCAGCTAGCCCTGCTCCCTCATCAGTAGCACTTACCATTTGTTTGTTTGCTTTTTAAGATTTATTTAATTAATTTGAGAGAGAGAGAGAGAGAGAGAAGGAATAAGTGCCGGGAGGGGCAGAGAGAAAGACTCTTCAAGCAGACTCCCCGCAGAGCTGGAGCTGGAGGCAGGACTCAGGCAGGGCTTGATCTTAATACCCATGAGATCATAACCTGAGCTGAAATAAAGAGTTGGAGGCTTCACCAACTGAGCTCCCTAGGAGCCCCAGCACTTAGCACTTGTAAGAAGAGCTGTGCTTTCTGGCTCTTCTGGCATATTTATTGCATAATTTACTGATTGTCTTTCCTCTTAGACTATATAATCCGTGGTCTGATTTTGTCTGCTGACTAGAAGTCCCTGGAGATGTGCCTGATCTGGATCAGGCACCTGTAAATAGTCATTGACTTAAACAGCTGATGGGATTGTCTCCAGGGTGCTGGGAACAGTACTGGGCACTTTCATTCAGCATCATTGTTTTACAAAACAGCTGCAAAGGCAAGGGGTATTTTTTCCCCACATTAAAGATGGAGAAATTGAGGCAGGGAGATGAAGTATTTGTGCTAGGCTGTAAGACTTGTACCGTCAGCCACATGATTGCTGGCTCTTTACTATGTACCTTCAATTGCATAGCAAGCAAGAGGCATATGCTTTTATTCAGTACTAAGGCCCAGTTGTTGATGTGACATCAAGGTTCCATTTAAAAAGCTTTGGGTGGGGGTGCCTGCCTGGTGGCTCAGTTGGTTAAGTATCTGACTCTTGATTTCTGTTCAGGTCATGATTTCAGGGTCATGATGATGTAGTTTTGAGTATAGGTGAGGTTTGGTGGGGTGAGATCCAGAGTTGACCACCAAGAAAGAATTCTTGAGATGTCTTTAGTGCAACATGTGGTTTTATGAAAGCCAGGGGACAGGACCCTTGGACAGGAAGAGCTGCTGCCCCAGGGTTGTGAGGGGACGCTGATAAACTGGGAGCTGGGGGGAGGTGAGGGAAAGGGAGGTTTTCAAAAGAATTTTTGTAGCTAAAGAGGACCTACAAGATACTGGAGGCCTGGCCATTGTCAGGTTCAGGTGGTTTTTCCCTCTGGTAAAGCATTAACTTTAAGAGAGTTGGGAGTTTCTTTCTGAAGTTAGGTTATTAATAAGAATGCTTTTTTCTTTTTCTTTTTTTAAAGATTTTATTTATTTATTTATTCATGAAAGAGAGAGGGAGAGAGAGGTAGAGACACAGGCAGAGAGAGAAGCAGGCTCCCTGCAGGGAGCCCATGTGGGACTGGATCCTGGGTCTCCGGGATCACCCCCTGAGTCGAAGGCAGGCACTAAACTGCTGAGACACCCAGGCCTCCCGAGAATGCTTTTTTCTTATAAATCATTACGGCGTTTTATAAATTGAGGGAGACTCCTCTCTATAAGACCATAATCTCTACAAGTTAACTATTTTGTTTTTCCTTTCCCTTAGCTTTAGGGCAGCCAGGAGTGCCTGCGAAGTGCACACATGTCTCACTTGGTGGGGGGGGGGCTGTCTGTGGGGTGTCAGCTTGTGCTTTTTCCTCAGCTAGCCTTCTCTTTCCTCATCAGTGACATGATGAGCCCGGTCCGGTGTTGGGCTCCAGTGTTGGACTCCATGTTCAGTGGGGAATCTGCTTAAGATTCTCTTTCCGGAGGGATCCCTGGGTGGCGCAGTGGTTTGGCGCCTGCCTTTGACCCAGGGTGCGATCCTGGAGACCCGGGATCGAATCCCACGTCGGGCTCCCGGTGCATGGAGCCTGCTTCTCCCTCTGCCTGTGTCTCTGCCTCTCTCTCTCTCTCTCTCTCTCTCTCTCTGTGACTATCATAAAAAAATAAAAAGGGGCAACTGGAGGCTGTTTAAAAAAAAAGATTCTCTTTCCCTCTGTGTGCGTGCGCCCCCCCCCCCCCCCCCCCGCCAGCCGCCATGTGTACTCTCTCTAAAATAAATCTTGAAAATAAAAAGCCTGAGGGGTGGCACCTGGCTAGCTTAGTTGGTAGAAAATGTGACTCTTGATCTCAGGGTCATGAGTCAAGCCCCACATTGGGAGCAGAACTTTTTTTTTTTTTTTAAGTTTTGAAATTAAAGTTTATTGGCAACTTTTAATGATCATGCTCACTTCCCCAGCAGGGCAGGTTGTGCTGGGCACTGGTACGTTGCCAACAGCCTTGGGTATTTTGACATTCTTTACAAAGGTAGTTGGGCATGGGTGCCTGGGTGGCTCAGTCAGTTGGATGTCTGCCTTCTGCTCAGGTCATGATCCCAGGGAGTCTGCTTCTCCCTCTCCTTCTGCTCCTCTCCTGCTGTGCTCTCTCATTTTCTTTAAAAAAAAAATAAAAATAAAAATAAATAAATAAATAAATAGTTGGGCAAAACACCATAGTCTTTAATATATTCTTGCTTTTTGTTTTTTAGACTTTATTTATTTATTCCTGAGAGAAGCAGAAACATAGAGGGAGAAGTAGGTGCCTCACAGGGAACCCAATATGGGACTTAATCCCGGGACCGGGATCACGCCCTGAGCCAAAGGCAGATGCTCAACTGCTGAGCCAGCCACTCAGGCGTCCCATATTCTTGCCTTTTTAAAGACACATGTTCTGTAATATTATTTTTGAAATTCCATATAGGGAAGTACTTAAAATAACATGGCAATGATTATATGTTTATGGTTTTATTTATTTATTTATTTAAAAGATTTTATTCATTTATTCATGAGAGACAGAGAGAATCAGAGACACAGGCAGAAGGAGAAGCAGGCTCCATGCAGGGAGCCCGACACGGGACTTGATCCCGAGTCTCCAGGATCACACCCTGGGCCAACAGCTGCACTAAACTGCTGAGCCACCCGGGCTGCCCAGTGTTTATGGTTTTAAAAGGGGAGGTAGGGAGTAGACAATTGGTACTAGCCAGCACCTGATAAATTGGCATTTATTTTCTTGATGAAATTTTGTAGGATTTATGGTCTGCTTTAACCCTGCTGGCATACAGAGGTTGCCCTAGCTAGCTCATTCAAACTCAAAGGAGACTGCCCATGTGTCTCAGAGTGGCCATTCCTGGGTTTATAGTGAGAGCTACCTTGTAATTGGCACACAGAAGGAGTTACCCAATGTATCTGCACGTTATCTCCTCTAAGAAAAATACACAAAGAGGGGTGCTTGGGGGGCTTAGTCAGTGAAGTGTCTGGCTCAGGTCATGATCCTGGGGTCCCGGAATGGAGTCTCACACTGAGCTCCCTGCTGTGCGGGGAGCCTGCTTCTTCTGCCCCTCCCCCAGCTCGTGCTTGTATGCTCACTCTCTGTCAAATAAAATCTTAAAAAAAAAACTGTACAAAGAGCCACCTAAGAATCAAGAATGCTTGGTGATTCTGGAACCTATGTGGAGAGTTAGGTCTCAGATATCTGTGGGTAATTGTGTCAGTCTTTGCTGGCCTGCATTGATGGTGTGAGAGAGGGCTCTGTGTGTCTGGGTTCAACAGAGCTGCTCATTCTAGATCTCCCTTGGATACTCTACAGACTTTTCACTTTCTGTCTCTGGAGCACCCCTGCCACCCCTTTTCTGCTGACTCTTCCTTACTTGGCTGTGAGAGAACCAGCTCCAGTTCCATACTTTCTGCTTCCTGCCTGCCCAGCTGCTTCTAACTATTATGTCTGTAGACATGTACCATGTAAGTGATTATGTGTGTCAGTTCTAGAGTTGGGGGTCATCCTTTGTAGTGTGACTTCACGGGAAAAAACCTACCTCTAACAAGGACAGAATGATCAAGTGGACTATTTCAGTCTGCGCTGGCCTCAGTGGCTTCCTCCCAACTGGCAGTCCTGGCTCCCATGCTCTGCTACCATCTCCTCCGAGCCACACAGCTTTCTTCTTGCCTTGGGTTCTCTTGCGGTCTCCCTACTTCCTCTCGGTGTGCATTCTGACTTGTTCAGCCTTCCATTACCCTCAAGCACATGGGGGTAGGATCTAAAACCCTTGGTTGTCCTGCCCTTGAGCCGTGGGTTAGGAGGCAAGTTAGGATCCAACCATTCATCTCTGCTGTCTCTTTCCTTCTGCCACCTACACAGTCCTTATCTAGGGCAATCTCCCTTTCTGCACACCCCACCCCCACCAGGCTTGTTTCTTGAGTAACTCCTGTCACTCTGGGTCTCCACTTGCTTGGTCACCAGTGACTGGCTTCCTGTGGCCAGCCAATTGGCCTTGTTCTAGGTCCCCTGCCTGTTGACTGCTGCTGACTCCTTGAAACGCTGGCTTTGCCTAACTGATGCCTCCAGGTTCTCTCAAAGCTTTGTTTCTGACTTTTTATTCTTACAGGCTCTTCTTGCAAGAGCAGATTTAAACAGATTCTAGAATCTCTACCTCCACTCCAGTTTTTTTTTTTTTCCAGATTTTATTTATTTATTCATGAGAGTACAGAGAAAGAGAGGCAGAGACACAGGCAGAGGGAGAAACAGGCTCCATACAGGAGTCCCGACGTGGGACTCGATCCCAGGTCTCCAGGATCACGCCCTGGGCTGAAGGCGGCACTAAATCGCTGAGCCACCTGGGCTGCCCCACTCCAGTTTTCTCTCTTGAGTTTTTCAGCTGCCTTTAGGCCTTTTTTTTTTTCTTCCCTTTATGCCTTTCTACCTGGGTATCCCATAGCTAGCATTTCTAAAACTAAAACTGTCTACCCTCAACGCTTGTTTCTTTTTTCCCTTCCCACGTTCAGTTTTATGGCATCATTCCTGCTGTGTAACTAGCTAGATACCTTGGTGTGAATTGTCCTTACTCTCCTATCAAAGCTTTAGGAATTCCTGGTGTCTGGCCTTCCTGGCCATTCCCAGTGCCATGCCTTGGAAACTAAAGGATTATGGGCCATCTGCTGAGATGAAGTGATGGTATAGTTGGAAGGAGTTTCTTCCTGGACATAGTAAAACCTGGAAAACATCCATTTTCCAAATTGTTTCTAGAATTCATACATCTGATTCTGGCATGGTATTTATTTAATAGTTTGGGTTCTGGTGTGACACTGCCCTGGTATAAATCCAGACAACTGTTTAGTAGTTGTGGACTTGGGGCCGGTTATTTGACCCCCCAATCATCCTTAGCTCTCTTGCATGTAAAATGGTAACCTTAGGGCACCTGAATGGTTCAGTCAGTTAAGTGTCTGACTCTTTGGGCTCAGGTTATAATCTCAGGGTTATGAGACTGATATTCAACATTGGGATCGCATTCAGCAGGGAGTCTGCTTGGGATGCTCTGTCCTCCCTCTGCCCCTCCGGCATGTGTGCATGTACATGCACACAGTCGCTCTCTTTCTCTCAGATGAGTCTTTTAAAAAATAAATAAGATGGTAACCTTAATAATACCTTTCCCTTTATTGGGTGATGGTACTGTTACGTGAACTGTGTCTGGAAAGCACAGTGTTTTGCACACAGTACAAATAACATCTGGGCTTCAGCTGTTAGTCTTACTATTCTGATGGTCTCTGTCACCTGCAGTATCCAGGACACTTTGTAGGCTGTGAAGGCTGCCTTTCCTGCAACCCTGGCTTCACCTGAAGTCTAGACATTGCACTTCCATGTCACCACTCTGGTCTGCTTGGAATGCCTTCTTCCCATCTCTGTTCTCTGGTAAAATTCTACCCCTTCGCAGATTTCCCTAACGCCAGCCTTCCAACTTCCTGTGCCCTCTTAACTGCTAACTCTTCCTATTCCCAAAAGAAGCAGACAGATTTGGAATGGATTGCTGGACTGGCCTCGGGCATGGAGAATGAGAACACTCTAGGGAAGCATGCAGGGAGGCATCAGTGGTCTTGCTGGGGCTAGGGGGCTGCAGGAGGCAGTGTCAGAGAGCAAGGAGGGCATGCAGGTCAAGTAGTAGGGGGTCCTCTACAGTAGTCCTAGGACAGGTCTTTTTTTTTTTTTTTTTTTTAATTTATTTATGATAGTCATACAGAGAGAGAGAGACACAGGCAGAGACACAGGCAGAGGGAGAAGCAGGCTCCATGCACACAGGCAGAGAGAGAAGCAGGCTCCATGCACCGGGAGCCCGACGTGGGATTCGATCCCGGGTCTCCAGGATCGCGCCCTGGGCCAAAGGCAGGCGCCAAACCACTGCGCCACCCAGGGATCCCTAGGACAGGTCTTAACAACCATGTTTGAAAGCCTAAAAAGTAACCAAGTGGGAGGCAAGAGGCTTATGGAACAGCCCAGGGATGTGCATTAAATTATTTTGTATTCAATAGACGGATCTCCTTGTTTCTCTGTCAGTGACATTTTAATCAAAGATTCTTCTCAATTCTAAGACACACCGTGAGGTAGATAACTTTTCCCCAAAACACCTATGTCATGTGTATACACTCAAATGTAAGACTTTTCTTGGGATAAGAAACATAAGCAGATGTGGTAGAATCTTACAAAGTGTGGTGGTTTTATGAGACTTAAGAGGCTTAAGAGGCTGTTGGGTTTTATGAGACTTAAGAACCTTCCCCTCTGTTCAGACCAGATGGATGGTCTTGATCCCTCCCAGCCAAAGCCTCTGTCCTGAATGCCGGTCTCACCTGAAGGTTTCCCAGGTGAGGCGTTGCTTTGGGAACATGTGTGCCATTTGAACGTAGGAGCACGTGTGGCCCCATGATGCGGACCAGGCTGAGGGCCGTCAGGAGATGTCATGCTGCATGGCAGCTGCACATTTCCCCATAGAGTGGCACAGTGGACAACGAGGTGCCAGGGGAGCAGATGTGGACACATGCAGACCACCAGGTAATGGAAAAAGAGGCTCGGCTGGCTGGGTAGTCCCTCTAGAGGGGCTTCTCTTGGAAAAAAAGCTCTGGGGTGGAGGGTGCTTCTGAAAAACCTTCTCTGGCTTCTCCTTGTCCTGTGTTTCCTTACACCTAGCACATAATATGCCCAATTACAACACCTGAGCCCTCTACCAGTGTCAGCCCCACCACCACCACCACCACCACCACCACCACCCATACTGGGAGCTAATGACTGGGTTTGTTCATTGCTATGTTCCCAGGACAGGAGCCACACTGATAAGTGAATGAGGTGGGGAGACCATCTTTTTAAAGCTGGTTGGGTGCCGCATTATACAGCACTTGGGGGCTGGAGCAGAAGGGTAGAGTTGTGCCACACTTAGTACATTTGGAGGGACTGTGAGGCTGGTACTGGTGGAAGGGGTCAGCGACATCAGTCCACAGCCACTGAGCCTTTAAAACGAGCTTCACTGTTCCAAGTGCTCTGCCAGCCTCTATAATCCTCACAGACCTGTTGAGGTAGTTTTGCTGCTCTGTTTTGCAGTTGAAGAAACAGGGCAGAGTTTGGTGCTTTGTTCAAGGGCACAAGCAAAGAGTTTGGAGGTGCCTGGCCAATCCCAGCTGTCTGGTTCTAGAGATGTGCTCTAGTTGCTGTGGTCAGCTGTGTGTGTTAGAAAGCTGTGTGGGCAGTAGGGTGGTATAGGGCCCTGGGAGGCGGGAGATCTGATAGGAGGAGGTAGTAGCAGTGGGGATGAAAGGGTGGATGGATCTGAGATGGTCCTGTCTTGCTTCCCACCTCAGTGCCTTTCACAGAGGCCTCCTTCAGTCAGTCCAAGGCTCTGGTCCTAGTCCATTGGTTCCTAGGGTGGGGACCTCGGGAGCAGCACCATTAGTGCTGCCTTGGAACTTGTTAGAAATGCAGATTTTTGAGTCCCATCCTGCACCTGCTGAATCAGAGACTGGTTTCACACGCCTTCCTGATGAGGCTGGTGCAGGCTTGAGTTTGAGAACCCTTGTTCTTGTCTGGAGCACTGCTGCCCAGAGTGGGTAACCACAGAGCCCCCCGCTTGTCTCTGATTCTCTCTGAGCCCTGGGCTTCCCCTACTAGAAGCCAGATGCCCCTTCTCCCCTGATGAACCCTGGCTTCCAACTCCATGTTTTTGTTTCCTATTTGTTCCCTTTCACTGCATCTCTGGCAGGGAGTTTACTGTGGGTAGCTGCCGCCTCCCAGTGGAATGAAATCCTGGGGCCTTGTTCTCTAGCAGCCTCTTCATTTGCTGGTTTCCCGGTTCTTTCCCACTCACCTCTTGCCACTGATGGAAGTCTCAGCTAGGCCTGCAGGGTGAACCAGGGCCGCTGGCTCTTGTCTCCTCAACTAAATTATCACCTCCTCTGGAGGGCAACAGTGAAGTTGTGGAAAGAGCCAGAGAACCTGGGCTCTGCTCTGGCCTCAGAAGCTCCACGCCTTCCTGGTTGCAAGAAGTCCTCAAGGGTGTATGTATGTGGCAGCTCTGATTCTCTTGTCTTTTCCCAGCAACTGGTACAGGACTCTAGAATGGTTTCAGCAGCCAAGAAGGAGGACAAGCGGTGGCAGAATGGGTCTGAATTCAGGCTTTGGGATCAAGTGGTCCAATACTCTATTAAGAATGCTTGCTTCCGGGGATCCTGGGTGACTCAGTGGTTCACCGCCTGCCTTTGGCCCAGCGCGTGATCCTGGAGTCCCGCGTCAGGCTCCCAGCATGGAGCCTGCTTCTCCCTCTGCCTGTGTCTCTGCCTCTCTAGCTCTCTCTAGGTCTATCATGAATAAATAAATAAAATCTGGGATCCCTGGGTGGTGCAGCGGTTTAACACCTGCCTTTGGCCCAGGGCGCGATCCTGGAGTCCCAGGATCGAGTCCCACGTTGGGCTCCCGGCATGGAGCCTGCTTCTCCCTCTGCCTGTGACACACTCTGCCTCTCTCTCTCTCTCTGTCTCTCATAAATAAATAAATAAATCTTTTAAAATAAATAAATAAATAAAATCTTTTTTTTTTTTTAAAGAATGCTTGCTTCCCCCCCGCCCCCCCCCAAAAAAATGCTTGCTTCCTAAGAATATGCAAGCAAGCGCATGAGTTGCATGAAGCATTCAACAAAGTACCAGTAAAGGATTGAACTGAGCTTTGTTGTTGTTGTTTTTAAAGAGATTTATTTATTCATGAGAGACCCAGAGTGAGAGAGGCAGAGACACAGGCAGAGGAAGAAGCAGACTCCATGCAGGGAGCCTGATGTGGGACTCGATCCTGGATCTCCAGGATCACGGCCTCCGCTGAAGGCGGTGCCAAACCGCTGGGCCACCTGGGCTGCCCTGAGCTTTGTTGATGATGCAGGTGGAGGCAGTTATCACCTTGTTATCATTGTGTTTTAGGACTTGAAGATACTGGAAATCTACTGGGCAGCGGATTGCTATGCTAGCCAGAGGATGAATAACCAGCAGGTGTGAGAAATTGAGAAGAGTCAACGTTCAACTTCCCTGCTGACCTCTGGACAGGTCCTTCCTTTTCTGTAGGGTGGAGGCAAAGAGCACAATGAGTACGGTGAGTTTTATCAGCTTGCCAGTTTTCTTTCCTTTATTAAGATTTTATTGTTTTATTTGTGAGAGCACACACAAGCAGAGGTAGGAAGGTAGGAGGGACGGGCAGACTCTGCGCTGAGCTGGGATCCCACCCTGGAGCTCGATCCTAGGACCCTGAGATCATGAGCTGAGTGGAAGGCAGATGCTTGATGGACTGGCCACCCAGGTGCCTCTTGTATTATTTTTAAGGCTAAGCAGATATCTTATTCTTTATGGGACGTTAACGAGAGTACCATAAAGATGCCTCTAGGTAACCCTCGTTCTTGAGGGAATGTGTGCAGGACTATTGGGCAGGTACACAACTTGTCTGGAGAAGTCCAGTATCTTGGGTGATGCCCTGAGGACAAAAGTCATAGCTGTGGGGATATGAAACATCATATCCCCAGAGCAGCTATCCATGTCCTGATTTATTTCAGCATTTATAACCCAATTTTCCATTTTCCCCTCTATTTCTTTTCCCTGTGTAGTTGTTGGTCCAGTATGAGCATAATAGTAAGAGTGAGAGCTTCTGTACACTCAGTGACCCAATTTGGTAAGTCTGTTCAGAGCTCTTGTATCAGACTGCAGAGGCTGCTAGGGTAGTGTCACTGGGTGTCATCTGGAGCCCCTTGAGCTCCAGAGAAGATTGCCTGAGGTCCCCCTCCCCGGTTTATTCCCTGCTGACAAAGTTGCTCACAGGATCTAAACTCAATACAGCTATTCATTTGAGATACTGGATTCATTTCAGGTGGACCAGGAGAGAAATGACAGCCTCATATTCTCTTAACAGGCCCCAGAGGTACTGTGAGCATGCGGGCAGGTGAGACAGTAGTAGACAGCAGTAGAAATCTGTAGATTGCTAGGGTGTACCTCAGCCCAATCAGACCACTTTTAGTCTCTGTGCGCTCTGAACCAACTGTTGATATTTGTACACAAAAGGGCCTTTAGGGGCAGCCCGGTGGCTCAGCGATTTAGTACCGTCTTTGGCCCAGGGCGTGATCCTGGAGACCCAGGATCGAGTCCCACATTGGGCTCCCTGCATGGAGCCTGCTTCTCTCTCTGCCTGTGTCTCTGTGCCCCACCCTCTCTCTCTCTCTCCCTCCCTCTCTCTCCCCCCATCTCTCATGAATAAATAAAATCTTTAAAAAGGGTGTGGGGGGCTTTCTTTCCCTGGACCTACCCTTTTAAAAGGCAGGTGTTTTCCCACCTTGGTCCCTTATCTGCAGATGGTCCCTGCAGCTCTCTTGTAGGGAAACAGATGTCCCAGCCTGGGTACCTCCCCTCTGAAGCCCACACCTTGCCGGGATAGGATATGGGCAGAAAGAGCAATGTAACCCCTCACATGACTGTGAAGAAGTTGGTAAACTTCCTCAGAATGGCATAAGTCATGGACATGGTCAGTCTGTACTGACAGCTGTGAGCCTCCTGCTGGTGCGCAGGGGGAGAGCCACGCTGAGTAACAGGGCAGCTAGGAGAATCTCTGCTGATGTTCTTGGGTTTCTTGAGGCTGGCCCTAACTAAAGACTCCTACCCCTGCCCTGGGAGAATGTGGATAGAGGGGGAGCGGGGCTGGATCCAAAGATGGTGGGCTGGGAGGGTAAGGGATAGCCTCATGATGGAGGTGCCATTTGAAGCCATTTGAATAGGTTTCAGGAAGCTGTATAAGAATTGGCCAAGTGAAGAGGGGGAGGAATGGGTAGTCCAGGGCTGAGAAAGCCGCCAGGAAGAGGATTGCTGTGGGGGGTGTAGGGTAGGGATGGTAAGCATTGAGGGCATGCATTGCTGGAGTGCCCATGGTGGGGTATTTTGAGTCTGGCACCTAGACTTGAGTCAGGGCCCATGGCTGCTGCTTGCCTCCCTCAGTGGGGGCCAGAAACCATACAGGTGGCTGTGGTGAGGCACGAAGGGTTCTGTTTATTAGCAGCATCTTCTAAGAAATACTTGATTCTTTTCAGAGGAAGGAAAATACAAAACAACTTCAGAGGGAAAAGGGTAAACTTGGGCAGCCCTTGGTATCCTGGTGGCAGCTAGGGTAGTATATAGACACTGGGCAATAGACTCAGCTGAGCCTGGGTGGCAGCTCCCTTGAGGGACAGAGCGACTCCTGGCGGGAGAATTTCAAGCTTACTGCAGTGGTTTGTCTCTGGGTCCTCCTGGGGTTTGTTCCTGCTCCTTGGATCCACTGAGTGTTTCTAAGCCCAAATCTTAATTTCCAACATTCCCCAAGGTGCCATTTTCTACTAAGGAGCAGTTGGAACACAGCAAGAATCAGGCACCTCTCTCTCTCTCTCTCTCTCTCTCTCACTCACTCTCACCTGGCCAGCGAGCATGGCGCTGAGCAGTGGCTGCCCTTAGATCCAGTATAGATCTCACCAACATTGTCCTTCCAGAACTTCCAGGGACAGAACGCTTAGTAAGGCATTCAGGGAGTTAGGTTAGTGCTGGCCTCATGTGTCTGTGCTCAATATTTGGCATGCACTGTGCCCTCTGATCCACACACCAGCTCTGTAAGGCTGGTGTGGTGAGGAGTTGGGTTCCATAGAGAAATCACTGTCCTACCTCACCCAGTTCGGGGCATAGTGGCCCGTTGCCAATGAGAACCAGAAACACAGGGAGCTGGGAGTGGCTGGGGCCATGTGGGGTGGGAATACTACGGTACGGTAATAGGGTCAGGTGGGATGTTGTCTCTTTTCAGGAAGGTTGCATAGGGCATGTTCTCACCTTATGTTTTGGGGCCGATTTGGTCAGAAGTGCTGGAGCATGTAGGTAAGCCAGCACTCAAGGATGTGGGGAGACGGCTGGCTCTAAGAGTTTGGACTGCAGCTAGGCCAGCTGAGAGCCTGAGCCTTCCAGAAGGCAGGGCTTTTGGACAGCTATGGGAACTTTCGTTCTTTGAGCCCTGGGCCATGACTGTCGGGGTATAAGCTGCACTGGCAGCTTCAACCCTCAAGGTTGAAGAATTCACAAAGAAAAGACCCACTTTCCACAGTGGATAGAATTGTGGGAAACTGAGGGTGTTTGGATTGAAACAACAAAAAGGCCTCAGTGAGGCCAAATACAGATCTAAGGAGGACAGGTCTGCAAGTTTTGGTAAAAGGAGGGGTTTCTGGCCAAGACCTGACCTGGATAATTTGATAAAACAGTTTTACTTTTTGGGTTCATACTTACTGTATGTTTAGGATCATTTCTCTCTAAATATTCAGTGTTCTAGAATGTCACATTTTGTTTTTGCTATTGTTTTTAGAGGGGGGGGAGGGGCAGAGGGAGAGAATCTAAAACAGGCTGCATGCCCAGGACAGAGCCCGGGACAGGGCTCAATCTCATGACCCTGAAGTCATGACCTGAGCCACAATCAAGAGGCAAACCCTTAATTGACTACACTACCCCGGTGCCCCTAGAATGCCAAGGTTTCTTTGTTTTTTTGTGTGTGTGTGTGTGTTTTTTTTTTTTTTTTTTTTAAGATTTTATTTATTTTTTCATGAGAAACACACATGAGAGAGAGGCAGAGACATAGGCAGAGGGAGAAGCAGACTCCATGCAGGGAGCCCAACGTGGGACTCGATCCCGGAACTCCAGGATCACACCCTGAGTCAAAGGCGTAGACGCTCAACCACTGAGCCACCCAGGTGTCCCTAAAATGCCAAGTTTTGAGAAGACTCTTAACTTCAGGTTGGCTGACTGGTCTGCTACTCTTTTTTTTTTTTTTTTTTTTTTAAGAATTTTTTACTTATTTGAGAGAGCATGAGCAGGGGGAGGGACAGAGGGACAAGCAGACTCCTCACTGAGCAAGGAGTCTGACACGAGGCTTGATCCCAGCACCTGGAGATCATAACCTGAGCTAAAGGCAGATGCCTAACAGACTGAGGCCCCTATAGGCCCATGGTCTCCTACTCCTCTTGATGAGTTAAGCCATTCTCATGTTGACCTTTTATTTTTGATGAAATCGTATCAGTGAGGAGCTCATGTGACTGTTTCTTTCCTCTGGATACCCTCAGAGAAAGCGTCGTGGTGGCACAATAAACTCTAGACAAGCCCAGAAGCGAACTCGGGAAGCAGCCTCCACCCCTGAGATGGCCTTGGAAGCAGAACCCATAGAACTTGTGGAAAGTGGTAAGATCTCCAGGAGGGCCGTGACCATGGGTTGCTGGTGTGGTGCAGTGTGCATGGGTGCACCCATCACTTGGTGCCTCCCAGCCGTAGGGCCTTGTGCGAGGCACACCACGTGTCCTAGCCTGCATGACCCCTGAGTGGGACAGTCCTAGTCCTCCTGTGTGGAGTTATCATGGAGGTCAACATTTAGCTCTAGGCCTGTCAGCTAACACTATATATGGGTTAGCTTTTGTCCGTACCATTGTAAGACCTCACCCTCCACCCAAAACTAACCGCTGACTTGAGCAGGGCCTGCCTTCTCCATGGGTTTTGACAGCCGTTTAGCAGGGCTAACTGTTTAGCCTTCCAGGAATGGGCTGCAGAGGAGGTGACACTGCCCTGGCCCACCTTTTCTATTTGAAACTGGACCTCCAGTTTGCTTGGCCTCCTGAAGGACTCCACTTTCCTTTTCTCTTTTTCATCGAGACAAAATTTCCCAAGGAGGTATATCTGTGGACAGAGCCACCTGCGTTGGAGGGAGCTGCTATAGGCAGAGGCCTGATTGAGTTTTACCCCCCTCTGCCTACTAAGGGAGATGGCAGATGGCCTGAGTTGAGTCCCTTTGCTCTGCATGTATTCATATTGTTTCAATGAGTATGATGCCTGAAAACTGATGTGTAGAGAGAAGCAGCTTGTCTTGAGGTCGATTTCGTGGGCCCTTCTGAGAAGTGTTCTCACTATCATCTCTGTGTCTCCTGAATTTCACTTCTGTGAATTCCCAGAAGCCTGGAGGCTGAGCCTCTGGCCACTCTGCTGTACCCTCCCCTCCGCCCCAAACTTGATGTCCTGGCATCTGAACTCTGCCATCTTTCAGGAGATGCTGGCATAGGAGGCTCCTTGATCAGGACATGAGGCCCACAAGTGGTCTCTTGAGGGATGTCAGGATCTTGAGCCTGACTGCTTCCAGCATATCCCTTCTGTCCCCACAGTCTGCCTTACCATGTGTGCAGGGCTGTGTGCACATGCTTTTGTTTGTGAGAGCCAGAAATTGTGTCTACTGGAACGAGAATGGCTCTGTGACTCAGAGTATATTGGTGTCTGGGCTAGTCTTTAAAAAGGAAGAGGTCATTTTACCTTGGATCTCTCTCCTATACTGTGGTTTTTATTTCTGTGAAACTTTTTAATATGAAAAAATAAAGCAAGTTTGAATTGCTAAATGTATTACGACTTACTATCCCCCAACATAACTACTTTAAAAAATTCTATTCTTAACACTTCTTTAGTGCTATGATAGAAGCAAAAATGATGGTAAATTTTTTGGTTCATATAAATGAAAGTTGTCCTCTGCTGTTCATTCTTACCTACCTCACAGAAGTGCCTCACAGATACCTCTGCCCTTTCCCCGCCATTCTGTGTTTACATAGACACCACAGTGTAGTCTAGG
Source organism: Vulpes lagopus (assembly GCF_018345385.1). Lineage (NCBI taxonomy): Eukaryota > Metazoa > Chordata > Mammalia > Carnivora > Canidae > Vulpes > Vulpes lagopus. The sequence goes on along the minus strand of NC_054827.1, from coordinate 122,000,252 downwards.
GCCCAAGGCAAGCTGAACAGGCCTAGCCCATTGGGGTTTGTTGGGAGTCTAAGGGATCAGTAAATACCACCCTTGTCCTGCTTGAGAGCCACATGGAGAGGATTAACTGGTGAGAGATAGAACTGAGCCTGATGAGGCCTGTAGGTGAGCAGCAGCCCGGAGGAGGAGGTTTAAGGCGGTTGTATCCCAAAGAGAAAGGCCTTGAGGAGATGAACATGCCTGATCCTCTCCTCGGACGCCCCCTAGCACTCCAAGGTAGGTCACTGCCTCTCCCCTGTGCAGGGGCAGGTGGGGGCATGGAGGCCTAGTTAGTTGTACGACAGTGAGGCCACAGGGATGCAGGTGTGTGTGCACAAGAATCGGCCCCTCCCCTTGGTGTAGTTGTAAAATCCACAGACCACCACTCAGCAAAATCCTGGAAAGGCATTCGTTGGCTGTCACCCCTGAAAAAGGGACTAGACCTGATGTTCTTCATTCTATCCTTTGGGGGGAATTTAGTTTGGTGTAAGCTTGTGCTACATTTGTAATCATTTAGTGAAGCTTAGAGCAACATGCCTTTACTTTTCTCTTAATGCTTGTTAAAATGCTTTATTTTAAAGCTGGAGATGAAATAGTGGACCTCACCTGTGAATCGTTAGAGCCTGTGGTTGTTGACCTGACTCACAATGACTCTGTTGTGGTAAGTTTTGGAGCGAGTGGTTGAAATTTCCTGGCTGTTGGCCTTTGGCCAACACCAACTTCTGAAGACCTTGGTCACAAGTTATGGTTTATACTGAAGAAACCAGAGTGACTAGAGCCCAAGATAGAAAGTGTTTCTGGAAAATCATTTGTTGTGGCTTTGTTGCCTGTGGACCATAAATCTGTGTGACCCTGGTTTGGCCCCAGCTGTCAGGGAAGCCGTGTGGGGAGAACCCCAAGAGCCTCCCTCTGTAGTCCCCTGTTCTATACTGTGTACCACCTGTGTGACCTTGGGCAAGTTACTTAGCCTCATTTACTCTGAATGGGGACATGCCTTCCATGCCAGTAGGGCATCGTGAGGCTTAAACATCATCCTGTATTTGAGTGCCTAGCACCTAGGGTGGTGCCCAGTAAATGTGTTACATCCTCACAGCTGCTGGGGGTGGGGGAGGATACGTACTTGGCACTGCCGCTGGGAAGTCTGGAGGCACAGCTGCCTCAGAGGATGCAGGCACCCTGCATCACTGCTGGGAGGCTTGGTTGTGTTGTGATTCTAGGGAGGATAGGGCTTGGGAAGCTGCTGGTGCCCCCTTCCTGTGGCACCAGCTTTGGACCCTGGCAAAGAGCACACTTGCCCTGGGTGGCCCTCAAAAGAAGGAGACCTGGTCTGGGTGGAGGACATGTAGAGGAGTGGTTCCCTCAGACCCGCTATACAACGTGGGGGGCACGCCTGTGTGTGGGTCCTGGTGTCTGCTCAGCCCACAGACCTGTACCTGAAAGCTACATCTGTCTCTCAAGGGTGCCTCTTTAGCAATTTCTGATCTGATGTGCAGTTTGTGGAGTGGAGTGAGTGGGAGGTAGGTGCTGCCGAGGATGAAGCTGGTAGAAGCTGAGTCTCCTCTGGCCGTGGAGCCCACTATTCTGGCCATATTCTGATTGTGCTTACAATCTCAGAATAGGGTTGTGCTGAGAAGCTTCAAACTTTTTATCTATCTATCTATCTATCTATCTATCTATCTATTTATTCACGAGAGAGACACAGAGAGAGAGAGGCAGAGACAGGCAGAGACAGGCTCTGTGCAGGGAGCCTGATGTGGGACTTGATCTCAGAAACACAGGATCACACTCTGAGCTGTAGGCAGATGCTCAACCCCTGAGCCACCCAGGCATCCCTTCAATCTTCTTTAAAAGAAAAGAAGGTTTCAATAAAAATTGTTCACTCAAAAAGAAAAAAAAAGGGCGATGATGGGGAACTGTCTTGACAGGTTTTAGGTTTAGACTTGGGTCTTGATTGAGAACCGCCAGGGCGGGATCCCTGGGTGGCGCAGCGGTTTGGCGCCTGCCTTTGGCCCAGGGCGCGATCCTGGAGACCCGGGATCGAATCCCACATCGGGCTCCCGGTGCATGGAGCCCGCTTCTCCCGCTGCCTGTGTCTCTGCCTCTCTCTCTCTCTCACTCTCTCTCTGCGACTATCATAAATAAATAAAAATTTAAAAAAAACAAAAACTTTAAAAAAAAAAAAAAGAAAGAAAAAAAGAAAACCGCCAGGGTGTCCTGTGGTGTGTCTGTATAAACACGCATACAGGCACACATACACATAAATATACCCCATCTCAAAGGAAAGGCAGCTAATGCTCGTATTTGCCCGTATTTTCTCTGATGCTCAGTCCCCACTTGCAGCCCTGGGAGGATTCTGCTTCTAAGACCTTCCAGCCCTCGGGCAGACCAGGTGGCCCAGTGGTTTAGTGCCGCCTTTGGCCCAGGGTGTGATCCTGGGGACCCAGGATCGAGTCCCATGTCGGGCTCCCTGCATGGAGCCTGCTTCTCCCTCTGCCTGTGTCTCTGCCTCTCTCTCTCTCAAATAAATAAAATCTTTAAAAAAAAAAAAAAAAAAAAAAAAGACCTTCCAGCCCTCGAGGAGGCAGTGATTGACTTCTGTTGTGTGACACGCCATCTAAAGTTGCTTTCATGCCTTGGATGATTTATTATTATTATTATTATTAATTAGACTGCCCTTCCTGCTGGGCTTCTTCCTGACCTTTCTTACCTTGTGTTTCCCTGGGCATGGAGAGCCATCAGGAGATGTAGAAGGACTGTTAGGGTTGGGGGAGCTGTCCTGGGAGTGGATGGCTGGCCAGAGGCCGGCGATGGGGAAAGCAGGGACCAGTCTGGGAAGTAGGGGTCTTGGCTTTCTGGTCCCAGGTGTACTGGTCATTTTAATCATAGAAGTTATTAGCTTACCGTGGTCTCAGGTTCCCAGCTATAAAATAATTGCTTTGGACTTTATAGCACCCCTGATTCTACTCATTCTCTACTATTTGTTGTTTATTTTAATAAATTCAAATGCCAGTTTTTAAATTTATAGTGAGAAATACATGTGAGGCTGAAGTTCTCATTCTCACTCTAAGCATATCTACTTGGAAAAAATTGTAGTACTGACTCAGGGCAAGGAGTATCCATTAGGTGAATTTTAAGTTCAGGGTGACCCCAGGCCTTGCCTGCAGCAGTGTGTGTATGGATAAATGTTATCTGTTCCCAAATTGCGGTTATTTTTACCAGTTCAACCAGAATCTGTGGGAACAGGCCATGTGTGCCTCTTCAGCCCTGCTTGGGAGTAGCCAGCTCTGTATCTTGAAGATTGGACTCTATATATCCTGATCCAGGCTTGGCTTCACAACTTTAGTGAGGGAACTTCACAGAGACTGTGTCCTTCCCACTCTCTAAAGACTCCAGAGCCCCCAGTGAATTAGTAGAACTAAAAAATGCCATAGGATTAAGACTTCATACATCTTTGCTTAGGCATTTTCTCTCCAAATTAACTTTTATTTTGGGCATTGTGGACCCAAAAAAAGGCCATCACTGCTGGATCCCTGGGCATGGCCTCAGGTTTTTTTAGAGTTTGATCTTGTCTAAAATATTCAGCTTTATTGGTGTAAATGTTTGTGATGTCTTTTTTCTTTTTTTTTATGATTTTATTTATTTATTCAAGAAGAGACAGAGGCAGAGACACAGGCAGAGGGGGAAGCAGGCTCCCTGCAGGGAGCCGGACCTGGGACTCGATCCCCGGTCCCCAGGGTCACGCCCTGGGCCAAAGGCGGCCCTAAACCGCTGAACCACCCAGGGATCTCCCTGTGATGTCTTAATGTATACACTATGGAATCTGTAGTGATGTCTCTTTTTTCATTTCTGATGTTGGTTGTTTGTGTTTTCTCTTTAGCATAACCAGAAGTTTATTAGATTTTTCAGAGAACCAAGTTTTAGATTTGTGGATCTTTGTCCTGTAAGTTTGTTTTCATTTAGGATTGCTGTTTTTTTTTTCTTTGAGTTTATTTTGCTATCTTTCTAACTTACTAATTTTCATCATTTTTTTTCCAGTAAATGTCATATATTTTTAAGCTATATCCTACAGGTTTTGTTATAAGTATTTTATGTTCAATTCCACATATTTATCAAATTTGTATTTTTTAACTTCCAAACATGTGGGGTTTTATTTCCTTTTTGTTGTTACTGATTCTTTTAATTATTGCTTTATTAGTCAGAAAATATAGGCTGTGTGTTCTTTGATAGTTCCTGAGACTTTCTTTGAGCCTGGACTGCAAGAGGTGGCTGGCTTTGACTGAATGACTTGCCCCCACAGGTCCTGCCTGAGCTTTGGTTTCTCCTTAAGGCTTTCACAAGTAGACTTCAGTTTTTTAAGAATCTTCTGTGCTTTTTTCCCTCTGGATTATCATATTCCCTTCAGTTTGAGCACATATTTTTTTAGATACCTTTTTATTTAAAATGAGAGAGACACATGAGAGACACGGAGAGAGAGGCAGAGACTAGGCAGAGGGAGAAGCAGGCTCCTCACAGGGAGCTTGATGGCTGGGAGTTGATCCTAGGACGCTGTGGCATCATGACCTTAGCCAAAGGCAGATGCTCAACCTCTGAGCCACCCAGGTGCCCTCAGGCCACTTTTTAAAAAACATTTTGAGAGAGCACGTGTGTTCACAGGAGCTGGGGACAGAGGAAGAGGGAGACGCAGACTTGTAGCTAAGTAGGGAGCCTGACACTGGGCTTAGTGTAGTGTGGGGCTCTATCCTGGGACTCCAGGATCCTGGGATCATAACCTGAACCGAAGGCAGCTGCTTAATCCATTGAACCAGCAGGTGCCCTTTACATGAGCATTTGCACCATGTCAGCCTCTACTCTGGCTATAGGGGGTGGCGTGTTGATAGAAAAGATGTGCTCCTTATCTTTAAGAAATTGAGTCTTTAAGAGGGGAAGATACTGAAAATGGTATTTGCTTAGATTGCTTTCCCTCACTGAATTTCAAAAGTGTTGTTGTTTTTTATCTTTTTGTTTTTATTTTTTTTTAATATTTTATTTATTCATGAGAGACAGAGGGGGGGTGGGGGCAGAGACACAGGCAGAGGGAGAAGCAGGCTCCATGCAGGGAGCCTGACGTGGGACTCCAGGATCAGACCCTGGGCTGAAGGTGGTGCTAAACCGCTGAGCCACCTGGGCTGCCCAGTGTTGTTGTGTTTTTTTTTTTTTTTTTTTTTAATTTTTTTTTTTTTATTTATTTATGATAGTCACAGAGAGAGAGGCAGAGACACAGGCGGAGGGAGAAGCAGGCTCCATGCACCAGGAGCCTGATGTGGGATTCGATCCCGGGTCTCCAGGATCGCGCCCTGGGCCAAAGGCAGGCGCCAAACCGCTGCGCCACCCAGGGATCCCCCCAGTGTTGTTTTTAAAGAGTGTTTTGTTTTTTTTTAAAGTCAGGTCGGGGGCAGCCCCAGTGGCGCAGCGGTTTAGCGCCGCCTGCAGCCCAGGGCATGATCCTGGAGACCCTGGATCGAGCCCCACGTCAGGCTCTCTGTATGATGCCTGCTTCTCCCTCTGCCTGTGTCTCTGCCTCTTTCTCTGTCTCTATGAATAAATAAATAAAATCTTAAAAAAAAAAAAAAAAGTCAGGTCGGTTTCCCTGGAATCTATTTTTGGTCTGTTTTCATAATGTACCAGTGAGTCATGTGATTTGTGTTACATTCCGTATCTGCCTATTTTTTTTTATTCTGGGGTCATCCCTGCCTGCAGCAGGTTTTCTTAGCTGAAGCTCCCTTGCAGCAAGGACAGAGGCTTCTCTGTCTCCATGGGAATAGTCTAGGGCCTGAGGGGCATCCAGTGCCGGCTAGAATGACTGAATGAACATAAACGTGTGTGAAGAAAGAAGGGCTTGGTCACCACATCCAGGAATTTGGGGAAAGAGTTGTACATGCAATCAGATAGGAACTACTTGCTTTGACTGGAACGTTAATGTGAGAACCGGTTTTCCTGGTACTCCTGGCCTGGCAACAATAACAGGAATGTATACTTGCATGCTGTGTGCAACCACTGGACCTAGAGAGGAGCCAGTAGGTGGAGGTTGATGTTTTTCCAGTGCAGCAACCTGTGAAGCCAAGTGAGGAGGCTGTCTAAATCAAGTGGCTTGCAGAGCTTTTGGCTGGCTGAGCATTTTTAGGAATGTGAGGGGCCTGCTTGCATACAGAGGACCTCAGGGACTTCTGCTTGGTTTGTCTTATTATTTCACTCAGCATATTGGTTGCAGCCCCAGGAGGTACCTAGAATGCCAGGGGTTTTGTGTCCTGGTGGTAGAGGGGCTTGTCCTCCCTCACTGACCAGGAGCCTGTGACATGGATGTCAGCACTTGCAGGAATTCTGAGGCTGTGTTTCAGGAGCCCAGAGGGCCTTCAGGTGAGCGGCCCGGAGTCAGTGTGCCCTGGTGTGAAAACAAGTGACACCAGGTGTCTTCTGTGGGTTGTCCTTTCTCCAGACCTGTCATATGTGTCAGTGCTCTGACCTGTGGTTTATTCCATACTCAAAAACCAGACCTAAAGGGGAAGTGGGATGTGCAGGTCTGATCTCAAGCCCCTTGTTGCAGTACTGACTCAGCTATTCAGACCAGGGGTTTGGGGTGTTGGTATTTTGTTTCTTTTAAAGGCCTCTCTTCCAGAGGAGAATCCTCAGAGCTTCCTGCCCATCCCCTACCCCCCATCCCACCCCCATCTCTTGTTCCGGGTAAGCACTATCCTACCTGCAGGGCCCCAGGCATGAGGAAGGGCCATTCCAGAGTGCCTGCAGATGCCTACAGAGGTTCTGGAATTTGATGTGGTTCAGCTGTTGGCTGGAGAGACCACTGGTTGCAGTGTCGCCTGTCGCTCAGCCAGGATGTGGGTACAGAGGTGCCAAGGGCAGGGAGCTAGGAGGCCAGGCTGTGGCTCCATTGTTTTCTACACCTAGGATGAGGACCTTCCTCCCTGAGCTTTTCTGTTAAAAGACGGAAACAGCGTCCTCAGCAGTGAGGATAGCTCTCTGGCCACTACACTTACCCAGTAATTCTGTGAGGAGCTCCCATCCTGAGCCTTGGGGAGGAGGCAGCGTCCGTACCTCCCTGGGGGTTCAGGTCTGGCCCGATCCTGGCACTTCCTGGAAGCGAACTGGATCTGACTCACGAGAGCCCCTGGAGACCCGGTTCCCACACACTGCTTGCTGGGCAGCCAGCAGCGTTGTGTTCCCTTCCAGGTGTGTCCACACCTCATTAAATGGCCCGTCCTGACCAAAGGAGGTGAGGCAGTGTTGGAGTGCCAGAAGGCTGGAGTCATCCCTGCCTACAGCAGGTTTTCCTTCTGTTCTTGGCTAAATTCAGAGCTCTCCTTTTATAGACCTCATAAGGACTGCACCTCTTGTCAGCCCAAGCTTTTTTTCCAGTTAAGAATCCCAGTGATGAGATTGCTGTCCCCTCAATTTCATAGTTGCACACTCCATCCAGCCTCTTCTAGGGGGTGGGGGGAGTGCCTTTAGTAGCTCTGCCTGTGGGTCGTGTTCTCATCTGCAAAATGAAGACCTTTATGCTTAATTAGACCTTCTTTCCTGGGATGGCTGTTTGTATCTGTCAGGGTTCAGGTTGGAAAACTGAATCCACTGTGATGGTTCTAAAGCACGTGGATTTTAATACATAGGAAGAGCTACTGCTTGGTCTTGAAAAGGTTGGAGGAGCAAGTCTCTAGGAATAACTCCAGACATCTCAGCCTTGATCCATCCTAGAAGCTGTTCCTTCTGGCCTAAGCAGAAGGGCTGGAGCAGGAGGCCAGGGATTTTGATTTCTCTGGGTCCCAGGAAATGCTGTAACAGCCCCTTGCCAAGGAGGGGGGCCTGGGCTTCATACACCACCACCTCTGCCATGACAGTCTCTCATACTGCCCACCACATCTGCCACCACACAGTTCCAGCAACTGGGTTGGCCTCTGAATGTGTTTCCCTGGGTAGGGGGAGCTTACTTCGTATTCACAGTCCCTGCCACAAGGGAGTTGGGCTGGAGAGAGCTTCCAGTTTCTCCAAGGGCCTTTCAACAGCCATCAGAAGGGCTTTCCTGAGGTGGTTGATGGCCTGTGGCAAGCAAGAGGGAAAAGGTGTGCTTCTGGTGATGCTGTAGAGACAGGTCTAGGAATTCAGGGGGCTGAAGAGATGTGGTGTGAAACCATTGTAGCAAAAATAGTCCTAGTGTAGGTTATGAGTGAACAGATGATGGCCTTGTCGAGTGCTCAGTAGCTTTTTTGTCAGCCTGGAGAACATGGAATCAAATTGATCTTGGTCCTTGGTGTTTCACTCATTGGTCCCTGCATGTCCCACTTCAATTACTTGATTATTCCCTATTATAAGCACTACAGACCCTCCTCCCAGGAAGGCTCCACCTTTGGCAGTAGCCTATCTGGAACATAAGATTCCTGTCACTGGTGCACCCGGACATGGAGAGCCTGTGGAGCTAGTAAGCTAGTCCCTAGTGCCCCAAGATGTTTGTTATCTTGTGTAGTCCTCGCAACAGTAGGGGGAGCTGTGGGCACTGGTGCCTCTGTGCTCCAGAAGAGGAAGCTGACACCCCCCAGTGGGTAAGTAACTTCCCCAGGTCACCAGGCCAGCAGCTCCCAGACTCACCCGGCACCTGGTGGGCACCTGGGATGGGCCTGACTGGAGAGGTGTACAGATCTCCCATCGGTGCTGGACAGGGCAGCATGTATCCCATTCTATGGGAGGGCTTAACTGGTACCCTGAGGATTTTGCATTTGAAATTTAAAAATGCTTCAATTTTATCATTTAAGATAAGTTTTTAAAAATACAGAGAATTTTATGTCATACTGATTGTGTCTTTCTCTTTTGTTTTCTTCCTTTTTTTAAAAGATTGTTGACGGTGAGTGGTTTCTTCTCTCTTTCATTGGGTTTGGATACAGAAGTGATGTGGGTGAGGGGTACAATGCTGAAGTTCTTGGCAGGCCTGTGGGGACAAGAATGCTGGGCAGGACACCCCTGCAATTAGTGCTCTGTGCTTGCTGGGGAGACAGTACCCCTAGTGCTGAGCTCGTTGGATTTTGGAGAAAGCTAACCACCTTAGAGACTTTAGATGGCCCCACAGCTCTGACACCTGCTCATGGCAGGGATGGGGCTTCTTCTGGGAAGACAGGACAGTGGTCTCTCGGGTCTGGGACTGGCATTTCCCTGGCGGGAAGGGGTTAGGGAGGTGACAGGGCTAGGAACTCTGTCCTGAGCATGGATTCACACCTTAGAGAGGAGGCGGCCACGGAGGAACGCGAGGCGGCCACGCCAGGACCATGCCGACAGCTGTGTGGTGAGCAGTGATGATGAGGAGCTGTCCAGGGACAGAGACGTGTACGTGACCACCCACACTCCCAGAAACACAAGGGAGGAGGCAGCCACAGGACTCAGGTACCAGCACTCCCATTGCCTTGCTGCCTCACCAGATGCCTCTGGCCCCATGGGACCACTTGCATCCTGGAGTGGGGATCCTCACCCCCACCCCCACCATTTCTCAAGGGTGTAGGGTATTGGAAATACAGGACCTTTCCCAAGTTCTGTGCACCCGTGGCTCAAGAAGGTCTTGTGCAGGTGCCCAGCAACCGGGTGCAGGTGGGTCTGGATTCAGAGCTAGTTCAACCATTCCCAGTGAGACAAGTCTATGTCTGGCACTGTCAGGGTGGATGGGACTTGCCCTGGGCTGTTCACATACGGCACCACCTGCTGTGAAGAACAGATCCACTGGCTCTCTGTGATCTGCAGCAAGAATGCTTGGAGGTGCTAGGCACAGTTCCTGCCCCAGACAGGGAGGCAGGGGTGACAGGGCACCTCTGGTTGTGTGTACTTTTCATTCCCCTCTTGCCTCCTTCCTGTACCCCATTGAGGCCATTGGCCTTTCTGTAAATGCCTAGTGCCTCTGCTAAGGTATGGGCTGCTTATATGAAGCCATTTACAGTAATTGAATGTTTGAGTTTGCCAAGGAACTGACATGAAGCACTATGATTTTAGGCCCTCTGGTACTGTCAGTTGTCCAATCTGCATGGACGGGTACTCTGAGGTAAGCAAACTTCCTTGCTCCTGGTTTCCACGTGGCTTCTGTGAAAGAATTAGATGAGAGAGAGGATCTTCTCCTTTGGTGGGATTTGCTGCCTCTGCTCTGGCCTGTCACACATCTCTGTGTATGAGGGGAGAATGTGCCAGCTTCTTCTTGGGCCCTGCAGCCTCCAGCTCTGGCCCTCGTGTTCCCCACCCCTGTGCTTACTATGGCTCCTGAGCCGTCCAACGCTGCCCCTGTGGGTTCAGGCATCCAGGGTCCCTCCAACACTCTTGGGCCATGGCTGCCAGGAGAGTGGCTCCTGCCTCTGCTCTCAGCTTCAGAGGCCCTGCTCATGCTTGCCTGACACCGCAGAGCAGGTGGGTATATTCAGTTCTCTGGACCTGCCTAGCCCTTCCTCCTCTCAGCTCAGCAGAAGTAGGGTTCTCTGGGGACTGTTGCTGCTCTGGGACCAGGGCACACACAAAAGCTGTTTCTTTTTTTTTTATGTTTTCTAGATTGTACAGAATGGACGACTCATTGTTTCTACAGAATGTGGCCACGTCTTTTGTAGCCAATGCCTCCGCGATGCCCTTAAGAATGCTAATACTTGCCCGACTTGCAGGAAAAAGATCAACCACAAACGATACCACCCCATTTATATATGAAGTATGGAGAGCTGCTTGGGAGAGGTGGATGGACAGACAGCCTGTTGGGTTCTCCACACGGCCTTTCGTGGGTTCTCTGCCTCAATACCCCGAGCTCGAAAAGACTATTTCAAAAAACCAACATCTGATATGTAAACTGCTCTTTTGTTTCCAAACCCCACTTAGACCCTTTCGTTGCCTCCAGTTTACTGCTGTGGAGCTGGAGCCAGGGCCCACCCAGGCCAGGATCTACATCTCTACTACTCTGGGCGGTCTGCTTCCAGGGTAGGAGAGAGGGAGTTAGACACATTGGAACCAAGAATCATGATTCCAGCCTCTTTCTGGAACATGCATGTTTGCAAGAAATTCTCCCCATCTGGAAAGTTTGTCCCAGCTTCCTTGTGGCAGTATCGCCAGGGGCTGGTCCTGGTCAGAGAGCAGGCAGGTCTGCCCAGCTCTCCTGGGCAAGCGCCATGGTGACCAAGCCCAACAAGGTCCATCCGGCCTGAGGATCCCGGCTGTGAGCATGGCCCTGGAAAGACCCACCACTGGACTCTTCCCTTGAGTCAGAGGTTACTCGTGATCCCACCTGTACCCTAGCATCAATGTGCAGGGGGTTCTGCAGGTCAGGAGAATCTCTACAGGGCAATTCCCAGTTTCCTAAGAACGAAATGTGCAATAAAGCCTGTTCTTTGTCTACTTCTCAGCAGCCCAGGAGATGTAGCACTGGAAGTGTTTCCTCAGAGTCCTCGTGGTGCCTGTGGAGCAGTGCCTGTCCCACCCAGTCCTACCTGCCACCCGTTCTCAGGAACTTAACCCGTGTCCCAGAGCTTTTCACCTGGCACAGGCCATGCTAGGTACTTTGGGCAGACATGTGGTCAGGTATCCTCTCTGTTTTCTGCTAAGATCTATCCTATGTTGGCCACATGCCCTCTGGTCCTCAGTTCCCACGGCCTAATGTCTACTCAAGCATAAATACTGGGAGGTGGTGGCAGTACTTGTGGCCTTACCAGCCACCCATGTCCATGCTGTTGTCCAAGTCATGGCTGCCCAGAGAATTTGGCCCACCTGATGTTAGCTGGGCTCTGCCTTCGGCTTTAACCCCCACCCCCACACCAACTGACATTCATTTTAGAAGCTGCTCTTCTGGCCTTCAATAGGCTTTGATCCTTTGGGCTTTTGACTGCTCCATAGGTTTGGTTGGCAAAGTACGGTGGCCTCTTCTCCCCAGGGCAGCCAGATAACATGCTCTGCTTGGTCCTGGAGGAGGCAGCGGGGTGGCCTGAGCTGCCCCTCACAGCACAGGGCCTGGGGCAGCTAGTGGGAGCGAGGCCTTGCCGTGTCAACCTGCCTCTGCCTCTGCACCCTCCTTCTTCAGAGGGTTTTAAGCCAAACCAACAGCCTCTTCATGTGAAACATCTTCAAGGTGGGAACAGGGCCTCCTCTGGCTTTGCTAGCAATAACTGACCTTCAGTTTACCCTTCTGAAGGAGCAGGGACTCGGCACAGAATTCACTTTAAACGGGGCTGAAGGAGTGTCCCTCCTGTATGTGAAAAGAAATGTTTTATTCTTCATTCTGACTTTTTAACTTTGGCTCACTTCCAGTTAATTTGGATGAAAGTAATTTTCTACTTGGAGTCAAGGAGGGCAGGACATCATTTCTCATTGGCACGATGCTAGGTATGTCTGCCCTCTATTTGGACGTCATTGCCATTAAGTTCCTTCTGGGCTTCATGGAAACTCTTTTGTTAGGTTCCAGCAGTACCCAGACTTCAGAAACCAAGACCACCATGCAGCCAAAATCTCCTTTAAGTTTTGTGCTTAAGGACAAATGGTTGATCATAAAGGTTGTATTCCTTCATACTAAATTAAATTGGGGAAAAAATGTTTAGTTTCTACTATCCAGAAACTGCAAAATAGGAAAAGATTGATAAAAAAAAATCATTTTCCTTTCTTCACTGTACATAGTTCAAATCTTTCTTTGTTACATTTAAACTATATCCATGTACATCAGTCTGTTGGACTCCTGCTAGTGTTACAGATGGAAATAAAACCATTAATTTGAACCAGATTTCTTTTTTGCATTAATTTGCTCTCTGGGATGGATTTTCTTCCCTTTTACTCAAGATGTGTGATTCCTGTCTGACTCCAGTTTAGCATATTTCATCATTGTGTGCAGGAAAGTTGCTTGTCTGGCTACCGATCCAGAAACTAGCAGGTGAGAGTTCATTCTTGGAGTGGAACCACAAGTCCAGGTCCTGGAGTTCTTAGTCAAGCAGCATCCTCATCTCAGTTGTAAGAACCAAGCCTGGCTGTGGGGCGGACCAGTACCAGCTCAAAGGAGGGGCTCCAAGCAGCATGGACTTAGATGGACCAGGAATTTGACAGTGCAGTGCACACCCTGCCCCAACCACTCAGACCCAGTTGCCTTCCACTCTGGAGTGGGGGCCCGGGAGGGCATGGTATGCTACTAGTCAATGCCTTATATGATCAGTGCCAGGAGTGAGCTTGGGATTCCCAGGCAGTTGGTGATGGCTAAGCTTGCTTCTTTCACTTCTCTAGTGGCCCCAGAGGTAAAAAAGGTGAATGTGCTGGCCTCGTTTAGCTGAGAGGCCCTACCTTCAGTTGGAGACAAGTCAGATCAGAGGAAAATGCAGTTAATTTGAACATTCACTGCACATTTGTAATGCCCTGGTATTGCACCTGGTTCTGGCAGGTATTGAGAAACCTTGTATATCGCTGCCCTCTTGGGGTGTACATTCCTTGAGGTAGACTGTCTTCTCTCCCACCCTACCCTCCCCCCCAGCCTGTAAAAAGTCAAAATGTAAAGGTCAGGTACAGGAGTTCCAGGAGAGCAAGAAGGGACAGTGAGCTGCAGTCCTCAAGGTTTGAAATAGTTCTAGGGAAAGGCAAGGGGACTTACAGTACAATCCTTTATTATTATTTTTTTTTTCTCCACGTAAGACCTTGCATTTCTTGGATAAATCCACCTTGGTTGTGATGTTTTCTTTCTATATATTAACTTACCTTGTGTTGCTAATATTTGATTTTAAGGTTTTTTGAAATGCATGTTTATGTATAGTTAAAATGACCTATGATTTTTCTCAGACTGTCTTTGCCAGATTTTGGTTTCAAAGTAGTGTGAGTTCCCTACAAAGAGATGAGAGATTTTCTGTATCCTAACTGGTATTCCTTGACTGAAATAGAACTTATAAATAAGATCTCTGAATTGTTGTTTTCACTGAGGAAAGATTTTAAAATACTGATTTGATTTTTTTTCAAATGCTTGAGAATTATGTACATTTTTGTTTTGTTAAGTTGCTGGTTTCTGGGAATTCATACATTTCATCTCTACAAGTTTTTGGCATGAAGTTCTTCATTATCCCTTATGAGCTAATTAATCTCTGTAGCATCTTTTTTATCATTAATATTTATGCCTTCCCTTTTTAATTAGAGATTTCTCGGGTGCCTGGGTGGCTCAGTGGTTAAGCATCTGCCTTTGGCTCACTTGATCCCAGGGACCTGGGATCCAGTCCCACATCAGGTTCCCTATAGGGAGCCTGCTTCTCCCTCTGCCAATGTCTCTGCCTCTCTCTGTGTCTCATGAATAAAATCTTAAAAAAAAAAAAAGATATTAAAAAATTAGATTTCTCAGTTTTATGTTCTGCATGTGTAAATTCCAGTATCTAAATCCTTTGTAGGTGTAATTTTGAAGCCTTATTCTTGCCAGCTTTTTTTTTTTTTTTTTAGATTAAGGTATTGATTTTTATGGAGATCACTCCTTTGACTATAATTATAATTTAATTCCCCCAAAAATGCAACCTTAATCACATTTTTTTTTTAAGATTTATTTATTCATTAGAGACACAGAGAGAGAGAGAGGCAGAGACAGGCAGAGGGAGAAGCAGGCTCCATGCAGGGAGCTAGTGTTCCATCTGTAACACTAGCAGGAGTCCTAAGTCATATACTCGATCCCGGGACTCCAGGGTCACATGCCCTGGGCCAAAGGCAGGCGGTAAACCACTGAGCCACCCAGGAATCCCCCCATAATTTTGTTTTAACTGTTGTTTGAACTTAAAATAGATCAAAGTCTTCAATATGTATTCGGGTTTGGGTGGCTTCTGTTGTTCAGTATCATATTTGTGGTTCAGTATCATATTTGTGAGATTCATGCTGTGTAGTTTATTCATTTCACTTGTATATAGTATTTCATGAGATGACTATGCTTCAGTTTATCCATTCTTCCAGTCACTTAGGTGCTTTGGCCATTAATGGCCCAGAGTGAACATTTGTTATGTCTTTTGGGGGCAGCTTTGCTCCCATACCTGTTGGGTATATACTTAAATGTGAAATTACTGTGTTACAGGATATGAACATTCAGGAAAACTCACATATAAGTGGATATTAAACAACACACTTTCAAGCAACTGGTGGGTCAAAGAAGTCACAAAGGAAATTAGAAAATAACTTGAGAATGAAAATGAAAACAACAGAACTTAAGGGATACTGTGAAAGCAGTGCTCGGGGGATCTTTATAGCTATAAATATATATATTACAGCAGAAGGTCAAATCAATAGCCTAGTTGTATGTCTTAAGGAACAAAGAAAAGCAGAGCAAACTAAACCTAAAGCTAGCAGAAGAAAGGTAATGGTAAAAAATAAGTTAAATGAATGATAGAAAACAAAACCAGGGACATAGAAGTTGTTTCTTTGAAGAAACATTTCTTCTCAAGAAAATTGAGAAGTGGTTAGCTAGATTGATAAAGCAAAAAGGATTTAAATTACTAAAATCAATGAAAGGACATTACTGAGCTTTATAGAAGTAGGATTATAAAAGACTAATAAGAACACCTGTATGCCAACAAATGGGATAACCTAGATGAAATGGATAAATTCCTAGAAATAAAACTACCAAAACTGACTCCAAATAGAAAATAACGAGTAAACCTATAAAAAGTGAAATTGAAGTATTTAAAATCCATACAAAGAAAAGCCCATTTACCAGATGGTTTCATGGGTAAATTCTATCAAACATGTAAAGAATACTACTTTTCTCCTATTTCTTCAAAAAAATTCAAGAGAACACTTCCTAAGTCATTCTATGAGGTCAGTATTATCCTGATACCAAAGCCACATAAAGACACTATAGGAAAAGAAAGCTGTAGGGTAATATCTCAAAATAGATGCAAAAGTCTTCAACAGATGGGTAACACACTGACTTTAGCAGCATATTAGAAATGTTACACACCATAACCAAGTGGGTCTTTCCCAAGGAATGCAAGAGTGGCTCAACCTATGGGAATCAAGGCAATTACTACGTTAATAGACTAGGGAAAAAACAAACACATGATCACCTCAACTCATGGCAGAACAAGTGTTTCCCAACACCTTTTCATGATAAAAACGCTCAACAAACCAGGAACAGAAAAGCACCTCAATACAATAAAGGCCATAGATGAATAAAAAGCTCACAGTGAAGATGTTCAGTGATAAGACAAAGCTTTTCCTCTAAGATCAGGAACAGGACAAGTGCTTTATTTCATCACTTCTGCCCAACAGTACTGGAAGTCCAAGCTAAAGCAGTCAGGCAAGAAAGAAGGAAAAGATACATTGAGAATGAAGGAGGAAGAGTATCTGTAGATGGCACAGCAGTAGAAAACTAAAGACCCCACAATACATGTAAATAACTGTGAGAACTTATAAGTGAATGCAGCAAAGCTGCAGGACACGAATTCATCAGTAAGTGAATACACTGGTCAATTAATCTGTAAAGGAAGTTAGGGTAGCCCAGGTGGCTCAGCGGTTTAGCGCCACCTTCAGCCCAGGACCTGATCCTGGAGACCTAGGGTTAAGTCCCATGTCAGGCTCCCTACATGGAGCCTGCTTCTCCCTCTGCCTGTCTCTCTCTCTCTCTCTCTCTCTCTCTCTCTCCCCCCCCCCCCGTGTGTCTCATGAATAAATAAATAAATAAAATGAAAAGGAAGTTAAAGTTCCATTTTTGTAGCATCAAAAGGAATAAAATCCTTACACATAAATTTAACCAATTAGGTATAAAATTTGTACACTGAAACATTGTTGAAAGAAATCACTACAAAACCTTGCTGAAAGAAATGAACTTGAGAAAGACCTCGTATGCTCCTGGGCTGAGAGGTTTACTATTGTTAAGATGGCAAAACTATCCAAAACAATATACAACAGTGCAGTCCCTCTCAAGCCAATGGCAATTTTGGGACACCTGGGTGGCTCAGCAGTTGAGTGTCTGCCTTTGGCTCAGGGCGTGATCCCAGGATCCAGGATAGAGTCCTGCATTGGGCTTCCTGCGAGAAGCCTGCTTCTCCCTTTGCCTGTGTCTCTGCCTCTTTCTCTCTGTGTCTCTCAAGAAAAAAAAAATGGCAATTTTTATAGAAATGGAAAAATCCTAAAATTTGTATGGAATTTCAAAGGACTCAGGATAGCTAAAACCATCCTGAAAAAGAGCAAAGTTGGAAGATTTCCCAATTTGAAAACGTAGGAAGATACAGGAATTAAACAGTATGGGGCTCCGCCGGGCCGCCGCCCTCTGCTCACGAGGCTGCCGGATCGGGACCCCCAGCTCCGACGTGAGTCTCTCCTGCGCTCCGCCCGCGCCGCCTCCCCTCTGCCCGGGGCGGGCTCAGATGTCGCTCTCTGGTCACCTGTGTCTCCTCACCATCGTTGGCCTGATTCTCCCCTCCAGAGGACAGATATTGAAGGAGGCCACATCCATTTCTCCAGCAGATCTAGCCAGTGTGAACGTTAATGCCTTGACCCAACCAGTCCCAGACACAGTCCACCGGGAACCCCAGTCCACACCTCGGATGGGCCTGCAGACTGGTGGAACAACATGGGAGCAGATGGAGGGGACCCAGACCCCACAACCCCCGGAAGCATCCGAGCTTCTAGCAGCAGATCGGGCGATGGCGACGATGACAACGGGCAAGAGCAGCCTGAGAGCAACTCCTTCTCCTGAACCCACCAAAGGCACCACGCTCTCCAAGAGACAGTCTCCAGGCAGAGACATCAGGTGGGACCCCCCACTCGGGCCAACTGGTTCCAGCGAGGACGACCCCTTCTCCTACGATGAGGACACTCTCCGGAAGCGGGCGCTGCTGGTCGCAGCTGTGCTGTTCATCACAGGCATTGCCATCCTCAGGAGTGGCAAATGTAGGCGGTTACCCCAGTTATGTCGGAATTATAACAGGTGAGGCCCTCAGAAGTAGGGGCCGGCAACCCCATCGATGGGCACCCCAGGACTGAGTCCTCACCAGCTCACCGTGCCCAGCCTTCTCCCTCCCCTCTCCTACAGAATAGTCAGTAAAGCCCAGCCTGGGAGGGAAGACCCGGATGAGCCAGAGCCGGGACTGACGGCCCTGAGGCGCCTCTGCTCCCCACCCTGCCCACCCTGAGGGCTGCCCGGCTCCCTGGGCACTGCCCCCCAATTACCCATTCTGTTCAGACGAAAAGTAAAGCACTGTGGTCCTTGGGAAAAAAAAACAGTATGGGGTGCTGGTATAAGGATTAATAAATAGATGAATAAGATTGAGAGTTCAGAAATGAACCCTCACCTCTGTAGTCAAATGGTTGTCAATAAGAGTTTCAGGACCATTCAATGAAGAAAAGTCTCCAACAAATGGTGCTTGGAAAATGGGATATTTACATGCATGAACATGAAGTTGAATCTTTTTATTTTTTATTTATTTATGATAGTCACACACAGAGAGAGAGAGAGGCAGAGACATAGGCAGTGGGAGAAACAGGCTCCATGCACCAGGAGCCCAACGTGGGATTCGATCCCCGGTCTCCAGGATCGTGCCCTGGGCCAAAGGCAGGTGCCAAACCGCTGCGCCACCCAGGGATCCCATGAAGTTGAATCTTTAAACCATACACAAATATTAATGTAAAATGGATCAAAGATTTAAATTTAAGAGCTAAAATTGTAAAATTCTAAGAAGGGGGTGTGTGGTCAGTGGAGCATGCCACTCTTGATATCAGGGTCAAGAGTTCAAGCCCCCATTGGGCCTAGAGCTTACTTAAAAAAAAAAATCATAGAAGAAAACATAAAGGCAAGTTAAAAACAACTTGTACAGTGTGTGCACTTGAGGATTCAAGTGGTAAATTCTGTATTATATTTTTCTTGGCTTTGGCAATAGTTTCTTAAATGTAGCACCAAAAATACAACAAAAAGAAAAATACATTTGACTTAATTAAAAACCTATATGCCTCAAAGGATAATAACAGTGAAAAGACAACTCACAGAATGGGAGAGGATTTTTGCCTATCATCTGCTTGGAATATCTGCTAAGATACCAAGAACCAGAATATTTACAGTGCTCCTACAATTCAACAAGAACAAAAAAAATGAGACAACTCAATTTAAAAATTTCAAATGAATATATGTTTAGGGATCCCTGGGTGGCGCAGCAGTTTAGCGCCTGTCTTTGGCCCAGGGAGCGATCCTGGAGACCCGGGATCGAATCCCACATCGGGCTCCCGGTGCATGGAGCCTGCTTCTCCCTCTGCCTGTGTCTCTGCCTCTCTCTGTGTGACTATCATAAATAAATAAAATTTTAAAAAATGAATATATGTTTAAATGAAAAAAGTATAAATAAGGTTATATCTCTATATAGGTAGAAAATCCTGTGTATATCCAATTTCATGTGTGTGTGAGTGTATAACAACTAGGTCATTCCATTGTCTTCCAGCTTCATTTCTACTGCAGCTAGCTGTCATGTCTGAAGAGAAGTGAATATTTTCTCTGGCTAACATTTTTCTTTGTCTTTGTTTTCAACAGTTTGATAATGATGTGCTTAGGTGTGGATTTACTTGTATTTATCCTAGTTGGGACTCACAGGGACCCTTGAAATGGGTTAGTGTCTGGCATCAGCTTTGGAGAGCTCTGCTTCTATGGTATTCTCTTGCCTTATTCTCTGATTACACATTGTTAGACCTTCAACTGTGTGTGATCTATTTCTTCATCTTTTTTTCTGTTTTATCACTTCTTTTTTTTCTAGTTAGGATGTTTTATATTTATCTTCCAGTTCATTGGTCCTCTTGTTGTGTCTAATCTTTTAGTTTTATCCAGTACTTTTATAGATTTCAATTCCCAGGTGAAATTCTCCATTATTTCATGTGTTTTGCACCTTTTTCTCTGTTTTCTTGAGCATGTTAATTACAGTTTTTGCCTACTAACTCCAGTATGTGACTCACCTACAGGTTTTTTTTTTTTTAATTATTTATTTTTTTTAAAGATTTTATTTATTCTTGAGAGATAGAAGGAGAGACAGAGCCAGAGACACAGGCAGAGACAGAGCCAGAGACACAGGCAGAGGGAGAAGCAGGCTCCACGCACCGGGAGCCCGACGTGGGATTCGATCCCGGGTCTCCAGGATCGCGCCCTGGGCCAAAGGCAGGCGCCAAACCGCTGCGCCACCCAGGGATCCCTCACCTACAGGTTTTTATAGTCATTTGTGTTTTTATTTTCAGTCAAAAGGGCCTGTGCCTTGACACGCCAGGAAATTTTTAACTGAAGGCTGAACTTGTGCACAAGGAATGGTAGTGGCTACAGATACCTTACTCTGCTAGGTAAATAGAGCAGGTGCCAGTGCCCTCAGCCTCATTCACACTAAGCTGTATTAAAGCCATATTGCAGTTCAGCAAACTCTGTCTACTGGTGGTTCACTTCCCAGTGGACACCAGGGCACCTCTCTCTGTTTAGTTCTGACCTATAATCCTCATCTTCTCAGCCTGGTGAGACTGCCAGAACCCTTCCTCTGCTTCTCTGTGTCTTTGTTCAGAAGCTTTGTCTCTTAGCTTCTTGCCTGCAGACTGCGAGAATCTGGCAGTGTCTTCAGAGAAAAACAATCAGGTTCAGTGATTGACTCATCCCACTCTCTGCAGTTGTAACCCTAAGTCAGTTTGTCTCTCCACCCCAGAAGACTCCATGATAGTATCCTCTTTTCACACAAATCCTCACAGCCCAGCGTCCTAAGAGCTGGAAAACACTCAGGGAAAACTGGATCCTAGTCCTATGTGTTAAATAGCACTCCAATTCTCTAAATATTGTGTTTTTCTTATATTGTGTGTGTATACATAGACATCCTAGTTAAACCGATAATTAGGCATGCATTCACATTTTTCCTGTATCAGGTAATGACTGGTATATGTTCTATTACACCTGCCATGTATCCACTTTTCTACCTTGATTACAGACATCAAATAACTTAAAATGTCGGGTGCTACTTTTCCTCACAGGCTTCCGTAGTCCTGTTCTAAGAGGACAGGGCTGGTTCAGATTTTTTGTTTGGTTTGATTTGTTTTTTACTTTTTGATTTTTTTTTTTCTTTAACCACTACTAGGAAGTCATCCTGCCTCCTCTACTGAACTTTTTTCTCTATTTTCCATATGTCTTTCTACTTTTTGGATAATTTATCTTGCAACCCTACTGTTGGCCTTATTTTATAATTTCTGTTATATTTTTAATTTCCAAGCCCTCTCCATCATGGTCGAGATAGGGTGACCTTTGAGGTCACATGTCAGAAAATGGAAGAGAGGTAACTTAACAGTCTCAGGTGCATGTGAGAAATAGACCTACGGGCATATCTTATTTTATTGTGTTTTGCTTTACTGAGCTTCACATATGTTATGCTGTTTACAAATTAAAGGTTTGTAGCAACCCTATCTCAAGCAAGTCGGTTGGCACCATTTTTATTTTTTTGGCACCATTTTTTAAAGAATATTTGCTCAGTTTGTGTCTGTCACATTTTGGTAATTCTCTCAATATTTTAAACTTTTCCATTATTATGGTATTTGTTATGGTGATCTGTGATCAGTGATTACAACTCACTGAAAGCTCAGATGATGGTTAACATTTCTTAGCAATACAGTATTTTTAAATTAAAGTATGGGCATTCTTTTTGGTATACAAAATGCAATTGCACACCCAACAGACCATAGTATAGTGCAGCCATAACTCTTATATGCACTGGGAAGACAGAAATTTGACTCACGTTATTAGAATATTCTGCAATAGTCTAGAACCAAACCCCCAGGTATGCCTATACTAGTACTTTAGGGTTTGTTGTTACTATGTTACAGTCTGTTTACCTGTAAAATATAGTTTGAATGTCCAAAATTGTTATCTGACTATGCAGTTCTACATTGTAATTTTCTTTCAGAATTTTGAGATCCATGCTCCACTATTTAGCATTGAATGTTGTTACTGTTAAGACATTTAGTGAGATACCTTTTTTTATGTAACTTCCTTTCTTTATGCTTTATTTATTTATTTTTTAAAAGAGAGAGAGAGAGAGAGAGAGAGAGAAGCAAGCAGGAGGAGGGCAGAGGGAGAAGCAGACTCCTCAATGAGTTGGCAGCCCGACATGGAGGCTCCATCCCAGGGCCCCAGTATCATGACCTGAGCTGAAGGCAGATGCCTCCTAGTGATCCACACAGGCGCCTCTTTCTGTATGTTTTAAATATTTTATTTATTTATTCATGAGAGAGAGAGAGAGAGGCAGAGACACAGGCAGAGGGAGAAGCAGGCTCCATTTAGGGAGCCCGACGTGGGACTCAATCCCGGGTCTCCAGGATCACTCCCTGGGTTGAAGATGGCACTAAACCACTGAGCCACCCAGGCTGCCCTCTTTCTGTATGTTTTAGACTGTTTTGTTTATATCTGGCTTTCCACAATTAGTCACCATCCTTGGTGGACTCTTTCAATCGGGACACTCAAGTCCTTATTTCCTATAAATTGTATTATTTCTTTCGAAAGTTATTTCTCTCCACTCCCCCCCCCCCCAAACTCAGAAAGTTTTTGAACCTCCTGGTTTGAACTTCTAAGTCTCATTTCTCTGTAATTTTCTGTATCTTCTGTTTTATTTCCTGGATAATTTCCTGAACTCTATCTTGCAACCCTTTTGCTGAATTTCCTTGATTTTGGCTATATTTTTAGTTTCCAGGACTCCTTGCTTAAATATCTTTCAGGCTATTAACAGCTTTTTGAAAAATTTTGAGTACTTCCATTAGCACTTTCTTTGCCTGCCCCCATTACACACACATTTCTTGTATCTGCCTTTGACCCATTTCTTAAATGACTGGTGATCCTTGATGGTTTCTCATGTTTACAGGTGACATGTGTAAAAGCTGATTAGGAGCTCCCTGTGGCCAAGCTTATTGACCTACAGACTTCAATTTTGCAGGAGTATCAAGAACTGCCTGATTCTTTGCAATCCCCAAACAATAGTGTACCCATTCTCATATTGTAAGCTTTTTAAAAATATTTTATTTATTTATTCATGATAGACATACAGAGAGAGAGAGAGAGAGAGAGAGAGAGAGAGAGGCAGAAGCAGGCTCCATGTGGGGAGCCCTACGCAGACCTGATCCCGGGACTCCAGGATCACACCCTGGGCCAAAGGCAGGCGCTAAGGCACTGAGCCACCCAGGGATCCCCACGTTGTAAGTTTCCATAGAGAATTCCCTGTGCCCTGCTTGGGGCAAGGAGTGGCCTGAGCAGGGGTGTCTAGCCATTCTTTCTGCAGACTTAATAAAGCCAGAAATTAGGAAAGGCTTTCTAGGTAGTGATTCAGTATTATGTAATGTTTACTGGTTACAAATTGAGATAATTAACTTACCTAAATTTTTAGGTTAAAAGTTGTCCTGGTGGCCCAGCGGTTTAGCGCCGCCTTCAGCCCAGGGTGTGATCCTGGAGACCCAGGATCGAGTCCCACATCAGGCTCTCTGCCTGGAGCCTGCTTCTCCCTCTGCCTGTGTCTGTGCCTCATTCTCTCTCTGTCATGAATAAATAAATAAATCTTAAAAAAAAAAAAAAAGTTGTCCTGTGTTATTAGTACAGATTCATAGCTTGGTCAATGATATTTACTGCATTATGGAAATAATAAAGCTTCACTTTTACAAAACATATCCAACATATGCTGCCTTTCCCTGCAAGTCTGTCCTAAGAGATTTCCAGGGTCATAAGTGCTCTCAGTGGCCACCTCCAAGCCTAAATCCTCTCCAGGGTCACTGCCACACCTCCCTGTGACCACTCCTGCTCCTGCTGGACTGAGCTGCTCTTACTTCTAAGAAAACAAGACCCTTTCTTACCTTTATGTCCTGCATTCTCCCTTGTGATGATTAATTTTATGTGTCAACCTGATTGGACTATTGGGTGCCCAGACATTTGGTCAAACATGATTTTGGATGTGTTCGTGAGAATGAGATTAACACTTGGATCAGTTAACTGAATGAAAGGATTGCCTTCTCCAATGTCAGAGACTCCTCCAATCAGCTGAAGCCCTAAATAGAACAAAAGGGCCTGAATAGAAGAAAAAGATGGAACTCCTGCTGTTTGAGTACCTCTGAGCAGGATCACTGGTTTTTTCCTATCTTGGGACTCATACTGAAAGATTAGCTTTTCCTGGGTCTTCAGCCTACTGGCTTTTGGACTAGAGCGACAGACACCATTGGCCCTCTTGGTTCTCAGGCCTTTGGACTCCAACTGGGTCTCCAGCTTGTTGCCTGCAGATTTCAGGACTTGCCAGCCTCCATCACTGTGTGATCCAATTCCTTATAACAAATCATCTCTCTCTCTCTCACACACATACACACACACAGACACACACGTAGAGATTAGTTCTATTTCTCTGGAGGATGGTAATGCACCCCTCAAGGGGGTGAAAACTGATTCTCAGGGAGAGAAACAAATTTTAGATATTACAATGGTTTGTGGCCCTCCAAAGCGCAGCCCTACCAGACAAAATCTTATTCCTTAATATTTAACTTTTCCCCTTAATTTTGTATGCATTTTTCCTTGAGGGGGCTAATGAAATACAACAAAGGTTGAGAACAACTGCTTTCTGTCTTTGCTTCACCCATTGTTTGCCCGAAGCACCCTCTCCAATACAAGGTTGTCATGAGTGTCCTGACTCCAGTTTTGCTCCCCTGACATCCATTCTCCACACAACAGCCATACTTCTCTCAAAAATAGACATCCTACCCTGACACTCTGTTCAGAACCTTCCATGGCTCCCAGCTGCATTTAGAATAAAACCCGCAGCTTCTTCTGCTATTTTCACTTGCTTTAGCCACAGTGGCTTTTATAGTTTTCTGGGACATGTGGAGCTTTTCTCTGCTCCAGAGTCTTGCATTGCTGAAAGTCCTTTGTTCTGGGAGTGACTGGCTCCGGCTCAGTTCACTTCCCTATGGAGGCTTCCCCTGTCCCTGATCCTCAGCGGAAATCCCAATTGTGTCCCCCCTGTGCCCAGCCAGAACCCAAAAGTCACACCAGGGCCATACCTGAGTTGGCATCTGGGCCCCCACCTCTTACTGTCAGGATGACATTGGGCAAATCCCTTAATATCTATGAATTTCAGTTTCTTATCCATTATATAGGGCTAACGGTGCCTATCTCAAGAGTGGTTATGTGGGTTAGATGAGATGATACAGCAGCAGGCAGAGAGCCTGGTACGTAATTGCTTGACAAGTGGTCATTATTATGTCATTCATTCATCCAGCAAATACTGGATTGGTGTACGCCCAGCCCTTGCTTGGCAGGAGCTGGGATCCAGAGGTGCATGAAGCAGGCACTCCTGCCCTCTCAGGCCCCTAAACCTCTCCCGCGATACTGGTGAATATCAGGAATCCAAGTTCAGTGCCAACGTGCTATGACAAGGGAAAGC
Source organism: Vulpes lagopus (assembly GCF_018345385.1). Classification (NCBI taxonomy): domain Eukaryota; kingdom Metazoa; phylum Chordata; class Mammalia; order Carnivora; family Canidae; genus Vulpes; species Vulpes lagopus. Next base: position 121,974,852 of record NC_054827.1, on the reverse strand, counting down.
ATAGGTGCTGTGGGGTGGGGAGCAGTTCAAGACTTTGCCTATCTTGGGGAGTGCCAGGCAGGCGACCTGACCAAGACCCACTCTGGAGCACCACCTGCAGGGCAGGGTCATCCAGAACCTTCTGGGTGGGGTCAGGGGCCTTTATTCTGACAAGTTGAGTCCCTGAAGGGCTTTAAGCAGAAGCTTGATTTGATCGCAGCTGGGGAAAGAGCGAGGGTGGGCAGGCCCAGAGCTAACGGTATCTCAGCCCTGTAACCACCCACAGAACCAGAGGGGAAAAGATGTCTTTGGTGTCTCGTTGACTGTGATAAGGGACCCCTCTCGTCCTAAGTGCAGAACTGTACCTGGGGCTGGCTGATGATGGGCAAGGCGGCCCGGGGAGGAGGAGGGGCCAGGCGGAGAGCTCACCTTTCTGACCCGGGCGTCTGAGGCCTCACGGGGCAGAGCACGGGAAGGCCCGGGAGGGCCTGGCTGGGTGCACAACCCATGACGTGGGTGAACGCGACGCCGTGAGAAATGGGACCATCCGGGGCCCTGGCGGGCCGCAAGGCACCAGGAGTCCGGGACGGCGGCTTAGCGGGGGTGCAGGGAGAGGGCGGGCTCGCGAAGGGCGCCTGCAGGCCCGGGGCTTCCACGCCGACTGGCAGGTGTGCGGGGCCGGGCCCGGCGCAGCCAGCCACGGCCGTTCTGTGCAGGCACTTTCACCTCCCGGGGCGGCCCCGGCCCGACGCAGCCGCGCCTCTCCCGGAGGCAGCTCCGTGCACCGCGGGGCCCAGCCCCTCCGGAACCCCACCCAAGCCCACGAGACAGGCTGTTTTGGAGCGCAGAGATCACCAGGACTCGGGCAAGGGGGCCGGCCCAAGGTCACGAAGCCAGCAGGTGGAGGAAGCGCTCTCGAACCCAGAGCCCGACCAAGGTCACTGGGCCACTCCCGGCGGGCCAGGGCCGGGCGACCTGCCTGGTGCATCCCGGGGGCCAGGCCAGCCTGCCGCACTCGGGGGGCGGGGCGCGGGGCGCGGGGCTCAGGGCGCCGGGGCGTGTGCGTGCCTGTCAAAGAGGCGGAACTCCTCGCTCCAGCCCTGTAGTTCGTCCACCGCGGGCGACGGAGCCCCGCGCCGGCCCGGCCCTTCCGCCCAACTACAACTCCCAGAAGGCTGAGCTGCGCGGGCGTGGCCGGGCGGTGCGGACAGCGTCGGTGACGTCACCGGCGCAGCCGGCAGCCTCCCCCCCAGCCCAGCCCCTCGCGGCGTCCGGGCACTCGGCCGCGCGCAGCCTGACGGGAATCGTGGTCATCCCGCCGTGTGCCCGCAGCGGCAACGCGAGCGCGTGGACTACAACTCCCAGCGTGCCCTGCGCGCCGGCGCTCGTTAACGGCGGGAGGGGGCGGGCGAGGGAGGGGGGGAGCGGCGTTCGGGAGGGCGGAGTAAGGCGGGGGGGGGAGGGCGCCCACACCCCTCCCCCTCCCCGCCGCTCCTTCCCCCTCCCCCGACGTAAACTGGGATCCCTTTCCCCTTGTGTCCGCCATATTGGACTCTAACTCTGGTCAGCGGCGGCGCCGGGCCCGGTGGACTCGCCGTTCCTCCCGCCCAGCGGCCTCCCCGCAGCTCCCGCCCGCCCGGCCCTCCTGGCCCTCCCCGCCCGCAGGCGACCCCGCGCAGCGCCCCCCGCCCTCGGCCGGCCGGAGCGCCCTGCCGCCGCCTAAGCCTCCCCGCCTTCCCCGCCCTCCGCCGCCGCCCGCGGCCCCGCGCCCGCTCCGCGCCCTCTCCCCGCCCGCCCGCCATGAGCCCGGCCGACGCCAAGCGCGGGGCCAAGCGCCGGAAGAACAAGCGGGGCGGCGGCGGCGGCTCGGGCGGGGGCAACGGCGGCGCGGGCGGCGGCAAGGCCGGCCCGGCGGCGGTGCTGCGCGGCTCCCAGGCCGTGGGCCTGGCGGCTCCGGGCGGCGCGGCGGCGGCCAACGGGCCCCTCGGCGCGGGCGCGGGCGCGGGCGGCGCCGCCCCCGGAGGCTACTTCGAGGTAAGCAGCGGCGGGGCGGGGGCGGGGTGGGCGGGCGGACCCGGCTGGCCTCCCGCCGGGGGCCCGGCTCTGCGCGGGTAACGGGCGGGCGCGGGGCCGGGCCGGGCCGGGCCGGGCCGGGCCGGGGCGGGCGGGAGCTGCGGGGAGGCCGCGGGCCGCTGGCGCCGTGACAGCCCTCCCGCGGGGCCGGCGAGCGCGGGGGACCGGCTGCCCGCGCCAGGTGCCGGCATCTCCTGGGTGCGGCGCGCCGCGCTGCCTGCGCCTCTGCCCACCTGCGCGGTGCTGTCACGGACCCGGGGCTGCTGCCATCCCGCCCCGCGCCAGCTCGTCCTTGAAATTGCTCGTGTGCAATTCCAGAATAATTAGGAGTCAGGTGACGAGCGGGGCTTCCCTTCGGAGTCGAGCGTGCTTTCAAAGGTTGTGTCACGGTGCCTCCCTTCTCCATCCCTCGCGAGGGGTGACTGAGCAGCGCCCTCACAGAAGTTTTCTTTTTCTGCTCCGATTTGGTCATTTGAAAGCTACCTGACAGTCTCTTGGAGCCCTGGCTCTTCGCCTCCAGCTTCTTAAAAAAGTTTTCAGGGGTAATCGGTGGTCTGGTGACTCGGGCACGTATTTAGTGTTTGGGCTTGAGGAATTTGAAAAGTACTTTTTTTTTTTTTTTTCTGTGTTTACGAAAGCAGCGAGCACACGCTGCATCTCCCGGTGGTGGTGGGTTGCTGCACCTTTGTTAGGCGGTTGGTCCCAGCACTTGAGAAGACACAATGGTAGTGCGAGGGTGTGCGCTTGACAGGCATTTCCAGTTCGTTCCAATGGCTCCTGAAGGATCATGGACTTTAACAAAGTTGGGTGGTTACGACTGAAATCAGGTTGTTTTAAAGATCTTTGCAATTAAGAGAGAGCCTCATTAGGAGCATTTGCGGTGCCAGATTATGACACATGAATTGTGTGCAAGATGCTCAGTACTGTGTTGGAATGGTATGCAGTGAGAGCAGTTAAGGAACGATTGCAACGGCGTGGCTTTCTGATGCTTTTGCTGTCAGTGAGCATACAGCAACGTATGTGTCCTTTAGTTTCAGTTTAAAGTCCCTTCAGCCTCCGCTGTAGTGGAGTAATAAGTGCTCTTGTTGGAGCTTTCTTTAGATGATATTGCTACCTTTCTGGGATCCTGGCCTTCAGCCTCCAGAGGCTAACCTTTCCAATACTCTGGACAGGGAAAAAGGTACAGTTGTTGGGATCAGGGATGAGGTTTAGGCGTTTGGATCCTGGGCTGTAAATTAAGGGCAGTGTTTGCTGCTGCTGGGGAGGTGAGGGTAGAAGGTCTGCCTGTGCAAATCCTTTACAAAAATGTGGATGATACTTGTTGTATCTTGGTGTAAAGTAGAACATTTATGTTGATTCAGTAAAAACAAGTTTGTGGTACCATTGTTTCGGGTTTTAATAAATCCCATTTACTTTGCAATACTTAGGTAGAATAGTCTTCTTTTAGGCTATTCTAACCACATTAAATTCATATGTAACTGTTTATCAAGTATTATTATCATCATTATTTTATTTTTTAGAGAGTGAGAGTTACATGCAGGCTACAGAGGGAGAGAAACTGTCAAGCCGGCTCCACACCCAGCAGGAGCCCCTCGCCCATGAGATCATGAGCTGAGAGGAAACCAAGAGTTGGACCCTTAACCGATTGAGCCTCTCAGGCACCCCCATCTAGTATTCTTTTTGACAGAACTGTCTTACTCTGTTAAACTTCTGAATCAAGGTTTTTGACCATGAACCCCTGTAAGAAATAAGACTAAGACCTGTAGAGTATACTTCTGCTTACACAACGAAAATTTTAATGAATAATATTCCAGTACTTTTTAATCTTTTTAATTCTGTTCCATTTCATTAATAAAGTGGTTGTGGTACACAGAATTACTTTACTGTGTACCATTGATTCGTGACCTGCACCTTGAAAAACACTTTCTTTTACTTTTATTTTATTTTTTAAAGATTTATTTTTTTATGATAGACATAGAGAGAGAGAGAGGCAGAGACACAGGAGGAGGGAGAAGCAGGCTCTATGCCGGGAGCCCGACGTGGGGCTCGATCCCGGGGCTCCAGGATCGCGCCCTGGGCCAAAGGCAGGCGCCAAACCGCCGAGCCACCCAGGGATCCCCTCTTTTACCTCTTTTACTGTATTTTAAAGTTTTAAAGTCCTATCGTGAGCTTTAAAATTTCTTTGCAAGTATTTTTGGTAACTGAAACATACCCACGATGACAGGGCTAAAAGTGTTCTTGACACTGATCATAAAAATCCTTATTGTAATTCTGAAGGCTCTGGATTGTTTCCCCAAGAAGGTGAGCTCTTTGGGGGAATCTTGTCTGGTGCAGAAGAGGCACCCCAGAACAGTTGTTGTCAACAAATAACAGGGAGTGGGTACCGGCCCTCCATTTCCGGGAGAAGCTTATGATTGACTTCAGGGGTGCATCTTTTCCATTCTATGTGGGGTCACCAGACCAGAAAGTGCCTGAGAGAGAAGTAAGAGTGGAAGCACTGTGTTGATTCTCAGGAGGGGTCCTGTGTGTTGGAAATAGCCCTGAGTGTTAAACCTACGACCGCCTTCCCCAGAGCAGCTGCTCAGGCAGAGGGCCTTTCTGCATGTGGGTGGCTTCTACATAGAAGCAAGGGCTGAGAGGCCAGTAGGAAAACATCATGTAGCTTATAGAGTTTTTGACCCACCAAAACCTGGGGGATACAAATTGGATAGGCTCTGCCCCCTCAGGCAAGGTGTCAAACCTCACACTGCCTTGGTGTCCTAAGTAATGTGGCACCTAGCTCCTAGAGTTATTGTAAGAATTAAATAAACAGTGCCTGGTAACACATAATGTGCTGTGTATGTGCATAATCATTAATTTCCAGGAGGCTGGGTTGGACTTTATTTGGGGATTTTGCCACAGGATGATTTTGATCAAGCTTTTTCCGCTTGTGAAATGGGAAAACCTTGTACAGTTAAGAATGGTGAACATGAATGGGTCTTGTATAAGGCCTTGTTCTAATAGCCTTGTTCTGCAGTCTGCTCTGATGTGTTCGTAAAGGGTTGGCTCTGAAATGAAAAGTTGGTAGGTGAAGGGTGTTGTGACTAGATCTTACTATTTTGCATTTCTTTTTTAAAAAAAATGTGTATTTATTTATGAGGGAGAGATAGAGGAAAAGCTAGGGTGGGGGTGGGGGGCAAAGGGAGAGGGAGAAGCAGGGTCCTCGCTGAGCTGGGAGCCTGATGTGGGGCGCTCGATCCCAGGACCCCAAGATCATGACCTGAGCCAAACGCAGACGCTTAACTGACTGAGCCACCCAGGCACCCCATGCCTTTTATGTTTTTTTTTAATTTTATTTTTTTAAAAGATTTTATTTATTCATTCATGAGAGACACACGGAGAGAGAAAGGCAGAGACATAGAGGGAGAAGCAGGCTCCCTACAAGGAGCCCAGTGTGGGACTCGATCATGTCCTGAGCTGAAAGCAGATGCTCAACTGCTGAGCCACCCAGATGTCCCATGTATTTCTATTTTAAATGTAATTTTCATAACGTTTGTGATGTATTAAGTGAAGAAGGAAGCTTACAAAATAGAAAATGTTTGTTGTACAGACCCGCTTTTGTAAAATATCTGTGTGTATATATATTTGCATAGAAAAGTCTGATAGGGTATGCATCAAAATATTTTGTGGTGGAAGTTCTGATGGATTTTTTTTCCTTTCTGCACATGCCTCAAGCTTTAAGACTTTTCTACAGTGAGTGTTACTTGTAGAGAAAAAAAAAAAAATGAATGATACTTTTACAACCTGATATTACTAACATTTTTTTCTTTCTCTTTTTGTTTTTAAGATTTTATTTATTTGAGAGAGAGAATGAGTACGAGTAGGGAGAGGGGAGAGGTAGAGGAAGAGGAAGAAGCAGACTTCCCAGTGGGCAGGGAGCCTAACTTGGGACTCTATCCCAGGACCTGGAGATCATGACCCGAGCCAAAGGTAGCCACTTAACCAAATGAGTGGTCGCCCCACATCATTTTTCAAATAAAACTGATTTGAGCTTTTTCTATTTGTATTTATTATTTTTTTTTTTGCTTTTTCTATTTTTAATAGTCAATATATGCAAAATGTATTTACACCATCAGAATCCTGTTTCCTGAATAGGTGTGCAAAATTAAGTCATGCACATATTATTTGCAAAACCCAGAATTCCTCTATTATGGAAATTGACCCATGTCACTAGCTGTTGGAATATCAAGTTACATATAGTTTACACTCATGGAGGGCTCAAAAGGGAGTTTAGAGCTATTTTTATAATGCTGTTAGAGATTTATAAAAGGAAGCCATTTGGGGGTAGGGATCAAAGTACATTTTCAAACAGGGATATTAAAATTGTGAAGTCAGAGAAACCTGTTGTGGTGTAGGGGGCATTTGTAACAATATGAATCCTTTTCATTGATGAAAAGGTGGCAAGAAAGAGATAATGTTAGTAATGTCTAAAGGTTATCCTACAAGTATATTCATAGTTAGATGGTATAATTATGGATTTGGGGGTACGTTGGATGTGTTGCAGAAATTGCTGCTGTGATAAAATGAGGTTCAGTCATAACTTTCTAGTTCGCATTTGCCTTAATGACCTGAGCATGTATGTCAAATAAAGATCTAGAACCTTAATGTGCTTTAAGTAAGATTAACAATTTGATGAAGTTGCAAAGAGCACCTCTTTGATTCAGCATTTTATGTATGTGTACACCAGTGTAACTAATATATCAAGATATAAAATACAGATAAAGAATATTCCCAGTACCCTAGACTGCTCCCTTGTTCCCCTTTGCAGTCATCCCCACCAACTCTTCTTGTGCATTTTGGCTTTATTTGAATTTCACATAAAAGTACTCTGCCAGTGCTCTGGCTCAACATTGAGATGCAGCCATGTTGTTGAGGTAGCAGCTCATCATTGTGTTTCATGGTGTGCGGTTTTCCATTGTGTGAATATACCATAAGTTATTCATTCTATTATTGATGGACATATATATATGGGTTATTTTATAACTGACATGCACATTCCTGTACATGTCTTCTGTTGACCGTGAGTACTCATTTCAGTCCAGTGTATATCTGTATATATATCTGGAGTGGAATTGCTAAGTGTACATGTAGTTTGACTTTAGTAGATACTGCCAGGCAGTTTTTCTAAGTGGTTTTATTGTATACTAATTAAAAAATTAACATGTAGTGAAATTGATGTTTTAAAATGTACTGGCGGATTTAACACATATATAGATTAATGTATCCATTATCATTGTTAGGATACAGAATGGTTTCATTACCCACAAAAGCTCCCTCATGGAATCCCTGTGATATCACACTCTCTCCCACCCCTAAACTCTTGGCAGCCAGTACTTTGTTACTATGATTTTATCTTTTGGAGAAGTCATTTAAATGGAATCATATAGTATGTAACTTATTGAGACTGGTTTATTTCACTCAGCATGCCTAACAACTTTGAGACTCATCTGAATTGTTCCTTTTTACTGCTGAGTAGTAGTCCATTATATGGATGTACCACAGTTTATCCATTTTCCCCATGGTGGATGTTGAGGTTCTTTCCAGGTTTTTGTGAAAATAAATAGAGCTGCTATATTTGTGTACAGGTTTTTTGTATGGAAGTAAATTTTCATTTTTCTAGTGTTTTCATATTTACTAAGGTGTGGGTGCTGGGTAATATGGTAATATATATATTTTTAAAGATTTTATTTATTTGAGAGAGAGAACAGAGAGGAGAGGCAGATGGAGAGAGAGAAGCAGACTCCCTGCTAAGCAGGGAGCCTGACTCGGGCTCCATTTAGGGACCCTGAGATGGTGACCTTGAGCCCAAGGCAGATGCTTCACCCACTGAGCCACCCAGGCTCCCCCGGTCATATGGTAATATAAGAAACTGCCCAACTATTTTCAGAGTGGCCTTACCTATTCTTTCAACTTCCGCCAGCAATGTATGAGAGTTCCAGTTACTCGGCATCCTTGGTAGCACTTGATATTGTCAGTAGTTTTTATTTTAAGCATTTTAATAGGTGTGGTGTGGTTTTAATTTGCATTTCCCTAATGACTACTGATACTGAACGCTTTTCATGTGTTTGCCATTCTTGTATTCTCTTGGGTGAAGTATTTATTCAGACTTTGCGTATTTTTAATTGGGTTATTTCCTTACTTTTGAGTTTTTATAGTTTATAATTCTGATAGGAATCTTAGGATGGATTTGTAATTCGCAAACCTTTTTTTTTTTTTTAAGATTTTATTTATTTATTCATGAGAAACACAGAGAGGAGAGAGAGGCAGAGACACAGGCAGAAGGAGAAGCAGGCTCCATGCAGGGAGCCCAACATGGGATTCGATCCTGGGTCTCCAGGATCACGCCCTGGGCTGAAGACGGCACTAAACCGTTGAGCCACCCGGGCTGCCCCAAACTTTTTTTTTTTCAGTCTGTATCTTGTATTTTTATTCTATTAATTGTTTTTATTTCTTTCAAGGAAAAAAAATAATTTTGATGAAGTTCAGCTTTTTTCTTTTATGAATCACAATTTTTGGTGTCATATCTAAGAACTCTGTTTTGTAAAACCTCAGATTATAAAGATTTTTTTCTCCTCTTGTTTTCTTCTGGAAGTTTCATAGTTTTACATTTAGATCTGTGATTCATTTTGAGTTAATTATATATAAGGTATCATATTCAGATAGGGATTTTTTTTAGTTTGTTTTTTGTTTTGTTTTTGGGCATATGGGTGTCAGGTTGTTCCAGGCCCTTTTGTTGAAAGGATATCCTTTCTCCATTGAATTGACTTTTCACCTGTGTTAGAAATTAGTTGGCCTTATTTAAGTGGGTTATTTCTGTACTCTCTCTTCTGTTCCATTGATTTATAGGTCTATTTCGTTGCCTATACCTCATGTCTTAATTATTGCAAGTCTTAAAATTGAGCAAGGTGATTTCTCCAACTTTATTTATTTTTTTATTTCTCCAACTTTAAAGAAAAAAATTTTGACTATTTAGTTGTTTTGCTTTCCATACATTTTAGAATCAGCTTGCCTGTATTTACAAATAATGCTTCTGGGATTTGAATGGAATAGCCCTAAATCCATAGATCAGTTTGATGGAGAATTGACACATTTATTATTTTGAGTCTTACAATTTGTGAACATGGTATGCATCTCTATTTGGTGATCTTTGATTTTGTTTTTTTTATTGAGATATAATTGACATTTAATTTGTGTTTGATTCCTTTCGTTGGTGTTTTGTAGTTTCCAACAGATAGAGTCTGTACATGTTTTGTTAGATTTATATATAAGTAATACATTTTTGCCAACTTTCTTTTTTTTTTTTTTTAAATTTTTTTTTAAATTTTTATTTATTTATGATATTCACAGAGAGAGAGAGAGAGAGAGAATGAGGCAGAGACACAGGCAGAGGGAGAAGCAGGCTCCATGCACCGGGAGCCTGATGTGGGATTTGATCCTGGGTATCCAGGATCGGGCCCTGGGCCAAAGGCAGGCGCCAAACCGCTGCGCCACCCAGGGATCCCTTTTGCCAACTTTCTAAATGTGCTTTTGAAAAAATTGTTTTACTTATGTATAACTAGTATAGAGAAATGTAATTAATTTTTTTGTGTTTATCTTCTGTCCTTTGATCTTGCTAAAATCGTATTCTGGGAACTTTGGGGTGGATTCATTGGAATTTTCTGTATAGACAATCATGGTGTCTGGGTAGTGATTTTTTTCTTGTTTTCCATTCCATACACCTTTTCTTTATTGCACTGGCTAGGACTTGTACTACAATTTCCTTGTTCTGATTTTAGATTGAAAGCATTCAGTATTTCACCATAAAGTATGTCTCCTTGTAGATTTTTGTTGATGTTCATTATTAGGCTGAGGAAATTCCTTTCTACTTCTAGTTGCCTGAGAGTCTTATTAGTGGATGTTGGATTTTATCAAATGCTTTTTTGAATCAAATTGATGTGATCATGTAGTTTTTCCTTATTAGACTGTTAATGTGGTAAATCACCTTAATGATTTTTGACTATTGAACCAGCTTTGCTTTCCTGGAATGAACCCTGCTTGGTCATGGTATATTACTTTTTCAGTTGAATTTAGTAGTATTTTGAATTTAGTAGTATTTTGTTGAGCTTTATTGTATCTGTTTTCTTGAACTCTGTCAGTAGTTTTCTTGTACTATTGTTCTTGGCCAGATTTGGTATCAGCATCATGTCGGCCTCATTAAGTAACTTAGGGAAGTGGTCCTTTCTCTCTGTTATAGTGTGTGCTTTTCAAAGAATTGGTCGATTTCCTCTAAGTTGTTGAATTTAAGTGTGTAGAGTTGTCTTAGTATTCTACTATAATATGTAATGTGTCTGGGGGTCTGCAGTGATGCCCCCTCTTTTACTCTTTTTTTTTTTTTTTTTAAGATTCTACCCATTTGACAGAGAGAGGGCGAGTGTGAGCATACAAGCAAGGGGAGTAGCAGTCGAAGGGAAAGGAAGAAGCAGGGTCCCTGCCAAGCAGAGAGCCTGACATGGAGCTGGATCCCAGAACCCTGGGATCATGACCTGAGCGGAAGGCAGACACTCAACCAACTGAGCCACTCAGGCGCACCGCCCCCCCACAGGGGGGAATGATTTCTTTCATTCTTAATATTATGATGATTCTTTTTTTCCTGACAGTCTTTAGAGGTTCCTCAAGTGTTTTTTTTTTTTTTTTTTAATTCACGATAGAGAGAGAGAGGCAGAGACACAGGCAGAGGGAGAAGCAGGCTCCATGCCGGGAGCCCGACGTGGGACTCGATCCCGGGACCCCAGGATCGTGCCCTGGGCCAAAGGCAGGCGCCAAACTGCTGAGCCACCCAGGGATCCCCAAGTGTTTTTTTTTTTAATTTAATTTTATTTAAATTCAATTAATTAACATGTAGTGGTTATTAGTTTCAGAGGTAGAGTTCAGTGATTGATCAGTTGCATGTAACATCCGGTGCCCATTATATCACGTGCCCTCCTTAATGCCCATCACTCAATAGCCCTGTTTCCCCCACCCCCTCACCTCTAGCAACCCTCAGTTTGTCTCCTATGATTAAGAATCTCTTAGGGTTTGTCTTCCTCTTTGATTTCATCTTATTTTTCCCTCCCTTCTATGATCCTGTTTTGTTTCTTAAATTCCACATATGAGTGAAATCATATGATAATTCCCTTTCTCTGACTGACTTATTTGCTTAGCATAATACCCTCTAGTTCCATCATTGTAAATGGTAAGATTTCCTCCCCTTTTTCTTTTTTAAAGATTTATTTATTTATTTATTCAGAGAGAGTGAGAGAGAGGCAGAGACACAGGCAGAAGGAGAAGCAGGCTCCATGCAGGAAGCCCGACGGGACTCGATCCCGGGTCTCCAGGATCACACCCTGGGCTGCAGGTATCGCTAAACCGCTGTGCCACCGGAGCTGCCCATATTTCCTCCTTTTTTTGATGGCTGAGTAATATTCCATTGTCTGTATATACTACATATTCTTTATTCATTCATCTGTCGACGGACATCTGAGCTCTTTCCATAATTTGGCTATTGTGGATGTTGTTGCTGTAAACCTTGGGGTGCCGGTACCCCTTCGGATCACTACATTTGTATCTTTGGGTAAAGGCCCAGGAGTACAATTCCTGAGTCTTAGGGTAGCTCTATTTTCATTTTTTTGAGGAATCTCTGTACTGCTTTCCAGAGTGGCTGTATGGTTCCTCAAGTTTTTAATCTTTTTGAAGAACCAGCTTTTTGTTTTATTGATTTTTTTCCCTTTATTTTTCTGGTTTTTATTTTTATTTATTTTTATTTTTTGGTTCTGCTTTATTACTTGCTTTGGGCTTATTTCGATTTTTCTTTCTTTAATTCCTTAGAAGCTTAGATTATTTTTTAAAAAAGATTTTATTTATTTATTCGTGAAAGACACAGAGAGAGGGGCAGAGACCTAGGCAGAGGGAGAAGCAGGCTCCCTGTGGGGAGCCTGATGTGGGACTTGATCTCAGGACCCTGGGATCATGACCTGAGCTGAAGGCAGATGCTCAACCACTGAGGCCCCCGAGGTGCCCCCAGAGGCTTAGATTATTGATTTGAGACCATTCTTCTTTTCTCTAACATATGTATATAGTGCTTTAAGCCAGACTTTTGCTATATCTCACAAATTTTGGTATGTTGTACTTTCATTTTAATTCAATTTAGATTATTTTCTGATTTTTCTTGAATTTCCTCCTTGACTCACAGGTTATTTAGAAGTACGTTTATTTTCCTGTTACCGTTCTGTTACTGAGTTCTAGTCTCATTCCAGTATGATCAGGAAACATGCTTTGTGTGATTTTAATTCTTAAAAGAAAAAAAGATTAAGATTTTATGATTTATCTTGGTGAGTTTTGCTTATACACATAAATATATTCTGCTGTTATTGAGTGGAGTGTTTTCTGAATGCCTTTTAGTTCCAGTCAGTGATGATTTCTTGAATTCTTTTATATTCTTGCTGATTTTTTGTTTCCTGGTACTTAGTTGCTGAGTTGTGTTGGAATCTGATTAAAGTTGTGGATTTCTTTTCTTTTTTTTTTTTTTTTAAGATTTTATTTATTTATTTGTTCATAGAGAGGCAGAGACACAGGTAGAGAGAGAAGCAGGCTCCATGCAAGGAGCCTGACGTGGGACTCCATCCCAGGACTTCAGGATCACACCCTGGGCTGAAAGTGGCGCTAAACCACTGCGCCACTGGGGCTGCCCCAAGTTGTGGATTTCTTGATTTCTAAGAGTTTGTTTCATTTTTGCTTCATGTATTTTGGAGCTCTGTTTTTTGGTGCATATATATATATATACATTTGGGATTGTTATGTTGTCTTGGTGAAATGGCCCTTTTATTTATTTTTTAAAAGATTTATCTATTTATTCATGAGAGACACAGAGAAAGAGAGAGGCAGAGACACAGGCAGAGGGAGAAGCAGGCCCTATGCAGGTAGCCCGATGTGGGACTCAGTCCTCGGATTCCAGGATCCTGACCTGAGCTGGAGGCAGATGCCCAACTGCTGAGCCACCCAGGCGTCCCATCTGATGGTTTTCTTGGCTCTACTTTATCTGATACTAACATAACCACTCTAGCTTTCTTTTCATTACTATTTGCATGGTATATCTTTTCTATTTAATTTTAACTTATCTATATAATTATATTTGAAGTGTGTTTTTTACCGATAGTTGCTTGATTAATTTTCATTGTTTATATTCATATTTTTACCTTTAATTATGAGGTATATGTGAAATATGTTTATTAATTTGAGGCCTTTTTTTTCCTGACCTAGTTACTAGTAGAATATATATTTGGTGCTAGTATGAGTTGCTTCTGTGCATTGTATAGCTTTCTTTATTGGACTCTTGACCCTGTAGGCTTTCTGAACTCATTTGTTGGAATACACTATCATGGAGACACAAACTGTCTTTAGAGAGACTTTAACCAGTATGAGTTGGGATCAAATAATTTGTATCTCATGAACCTACAAAGCATTTATGTATGTATGTATGTATGTATGTATTTATATTTTTACTGTAGAAATCAATTTTATTTTCTCACCCTCTTAGAGTAATCCCAAGAACGTATGTGGCATTGAATTATCACATTTCCTTTGGAAATTGACTTTTTTCCATATATTTTCATAGAATGCAAAGGACCTTTCTCTCTCTCTCTCTCTTTTTAAGATTTTATTTTTAACTAATCTCTACAGCCAGTGTGGGGCTTAAACCCTAAGATCAAGAGTTGCTTACTCTACTGAGCTATCCAGGCGCCCCAACATTTAACCCTTAAATATATATTTTTTAAAGATTTTATTTATTTATTCATGAGAGACAGAGAGAGGCAGAGACACAGGCAGAGGGAGAAGCAGGCTCCATGCAGGGAGCCCGATTTAGGACTCAATCCTGGGACTCCAGGTTCACGCCCTGGGCCAAAGGCAGGCGCCAAACCGCTGAGCCACCAAGGGATCCCCTTACCCTTAAATATTTTGAGTACATCATGAAACTGAGTGAGAAGTTGGGGAATTTAATTTCATATTGCCCAGAATTTTTTTTTTTATTTTTAAAGATTGATTTATTTATTAGAGAAAGAGGGAGGGAGAGACAGAGAATCTTTTTTTTTTTTTAAGATTTTTTTTTTTAATTTATTCATGAGAGACACAGGGAGACAGAGTCAGAGACAGACACAGAGGGAAAAGCAGGCTCCATGCAGGAGTCAGATGGACGTGGGACTCAGTCCCCGGTCTCCAGGATCACGCTCTGGGCTGAAGGCAGCGCTAAACCGGGAGCCACCCAGGCTACCCGAGACAGAATCTTGAGTGGACTCTGCTGAGTGCAAGCCCAACAGGGGGCTCGATCCTACAACTCTGAGATCACAACCCAAGGCGAAATGTGACCCAGGTATTCCAGCCTGGATTTTTTTTTTTTTTTTTTAAGATTCCATTTATTCACGAGAGACACAGTAAGAGAGGCAGAGACACAGGCAGAGGGAGAAGCAGGCTCCATGCAGGAAGCCCCATGCGGGACTCGATCCCAGGTATCCCTGGATTTTTTTTTCTTTTTTAATAAACTTTAAATTTTGGGATGCCTGGGTGGCTCAGTGGTTGGGGTCAGCGTTCGGCTCAGGGTGTGATCCCGGAGTCCGGGAGCTAAAATTATTTTTAGCTGCCTCATCTGTGGAATGGGAAGATTAATTTTTATCTTCCTGAGGGAACTTCTACCAAAAGCTAATTAATATATATGTTTAAAGTATGGTAGTAATTTTATATTAATGCCAAAATTCAGTGGAATTGTTAACTAATAGTTTGCTACAATCTAATTTCCTTTTTTTTTTCTCCTTTTCCTAATTCTTTTCTTTTTTCCCCCTAATGCTTGGCAATTACTCCACTGGTGAAAGTAGCCTGGGAGGGTAAACATTCTCTACTGTGCCTGCTCAGAGATTGGCCTTCTCTTTTGAGGTACTGAAAGTGTGAAGGACCAGGCCCACCTTGAGAATGGGGTTGCCAGCCCCTTGCAAAGCTGTGCGGTTGCTTTATTTATTTATTTTTTTTTATTTTTATTTTTTAATTTTTATTTATTTATGATAGTCACACAGAGAGAAAGAGAGAGAGGCAGAGACATAGGCAGAGGGAGAAGCAGGCTCCATGCAACGGGAGCCCGATGTGGGATTCGATCCCGGGTCTCCAGGATCGTGCCCTGGACCAAAGGCAGGCGCCAAACCGCTGCGCCACCCAGGGATCCCTGTGCGGTTGCTTTAAATAAAGAAATCCCAGAATTGAATTCTTGACTCTGCTTATAGTATTGTTACTTTCTGTTTTTAAAATATGAAAAAAAATCACTTATTGACTGACTTAAATTGTAGCTACTGTGAATACTCTCCCTTCCTTTAAAAGAATGATAGGTCAGTTATATCTCAGTTTAAAAAATGATTAATAGGAAGGTTGGCTCTGTCAATCAGTCTTTTTTTTTTTTTTTTAAGATTTTGTTTATTTATTCATAGAGATGCAGAGAGAGAAAGAGAGAGACAGAGATACAGGCAGAGGGAGAAGCAGGCTCCATGCAGAGAGCCTGACGTGGGACTCGATCCAGGGTCTCCAGGATCACTCCCTGGGCTGTAGGCGGCACTAAACTGCTGCGCCACCGGGGCTGCCTTGTCGATCAGTCATTACTATTAAATCCCTCTCCACAAAGTGAGTTAACTGTTATTTTTATGTTTGCAGATGCCCACACCAGTATTCCAGTTGGAATGCTAGGATTGGCAAATCATAGACTCACAGAACTTTAGAACTGGATGGGACAACAACAGAACACATGCTTTTTGCTGAGATGGTATTTGCTAGCTGAGGAAGCCGGGGCCCAAAGAATTGAGTTTGGAAAGTCCTTTTAATTGTTCTCATCGGTCTCCTCTCCTGCCCCTTTTCAGCTCCTGGTGGCATTTACATGACCACCTAACTTACTCTTGTCTCCCTCTCTGTAAATTCATCTTTGTGAGTGTTATAACACTCACACAAATATAAAATTTGTTTCGTATGAGCTCCTCCACCCTTTCCACACATAGCTCTGCACTTGCCTGAGCATTTGGAAGTCCTCCCTTTCCTTTGGGGACACCTTCACTTGTTCTTCCGGGCCTTGCCTGACAGACGCTCTGGTCAGGTGAAGAGGTTCCCATTCTTGCTCTTTGCTTCTATCGCCTCTGTTGTCCTGCTGCTGTCCCCACCTGCATCTGAGCCTGTAGCAGTTGCCGTGTTTTGCTGATAGGGTGCAGCTGTGCCCCGTGAGTGGACCCAGTCCTCTTTTCCTCTTTGCTGGTGTTCGTTCTGCACAGTTTCTCTCCCTTTTTTGCCTGGTTAACTGCTGTTTCCCGCTTGGAAGAAGGACAGGGGCTGTCCCTGTGGGAAGTGTGCCTGCATCATCCTAGGCAAGGCTGTTGCTGGGTTCTTTCTTCTGGGTTCCTTTGGTGTCTCTCCTTAGCTGGGCCATGGCACTTAGAGTGGGTTGTGATCCCTAGTTGATTGGGACATTGTCTTCTAAACTGGTCTGTGGCTTACTCAGCACATAGGACTTGCTCAGAATGTTTCTCTGGGATCCAGTCTAGTTGATGTGAGCCCCTGCAGTTCCTCCGTCTTTCCCTTTTTTTCTGAAATCTATTGTCTTCTTTGTCTTCTAATTTGGAAGAAAGTATCATCCTTTTTTCCAAAGTTAATCTTCTATTCCTGGGATTCTTTTTTTTTTTTTTTTTTTTTAAGATTTATTTATTTATTCACAATAGAGAGAGAGAGAGAGAGAGGTGGAGACACAGGCAGAGGGAGAAGCAGGCTCTATGCCTGGAGCCCGACGCGGGACTTGATCCCGGGACTCCAGGATCGCGCCCTGGGCCAAAGGTAGGCGCCAAACCGCTGAGCCACCCAGGGATCCTCTCTTCCTGGGATTCTTAATTGGTAGATTTTAGAGAGTCTGTTAACCCATGGAAACTTACTGCAAAATTTATGTAAGTACATTATCTTGAGATCTCTTCAGAAGCTCTGTTATTTCCCTCCTGGATCTGGAATCTTTTATCCTTTATTGGATTATTTTCCTTAGCATCCACATTTTGAATTTCTCGTCTTCCCTTCCCCGAGTCCTTCTCTTGACCTTGCTTAACTTAACCACTTTAGGTACCTTTCTGTCTGACCTTGTTCTACCTTTTGCTACTAAATAACTTGAAATATTCGTTAATAATACTGGTTGCTTCTACTTTCTTCATCTCCAATTCCTGTTTTACTCCCTTATCCATCTACCACTTTAATCACCTTTTCCAGAGGCCAGTAAGTGATCGTATCATTACCAAATTCTGTAGTTGTTCAATCCTGATGTCCTTTGAGCTTGTTGCATTTGATCTTGCTTATATATACCTTTCTGGAACTCTCTTTGCCTTCTTTTTATTTTATTTTTAGAGAGAGTGAGCATGCAAGAGTGACAGCTGGTCTGGAAGGGAGAGGTGAGGGCAGAGGGAGAGAGAGTATCTTTTTTTTTAATTTTTTTATTTATTTATGATAGTCACAGAGAGAGAGAGAGAGAGAGAGAGAGAGGCAGAGACACAGGCAGAGGAAGAAGCAGGCTCCATGCACCGGGAGCCTGACGTGGGATTCGATCCGGGGTCTCCAGGATCGTGCCCTGGGCCAAAGGCAGGCGCCAAACCGCTGCGCCACCCAGGGATCCCAAGAGAGAGTATCTTAAGCAGGCTCCACACCCAGTGCAGAGCCCTATATAGGGCTCGATCTCACAACTCTGAGATCAAGGTTGGATGCTTAAGTGACTGAGTCACCCAGGCACCCGCTTTTGCCTTCTTTAAATGGCAGTGTCCTGGTTCTCCTTACTCTGGCTTTGGTTGTACTTACTTATTCCTATATTTATAGTACTCACCTTGATGCAGGTGAGTCTACATCCAGTTCTTTCTTATACTTGATAATTTTAGCGTATATTGGTAGAAATTTCTGATAATAGTAACTTGTATGTTGATCAATCCATCTCTAACATTGTGGTTGTACTTGGTTACTAGAGTGGTGGCTGAGGCCTTTCTTGTCTCATCTCTGGCAAGTGAACTCAGCCTATACACGTTTAGACTAAAGTCTTCTTTACAAAATAGCATGGTGATTTCTTTGCTAGCTGATTTATCAGAGTAAGTTTTTTTTTTTTTAAGATTTATTTTTAAGTAATCTCTATATACAGCATGGGGTTTGAATTCACAACCCCAAGATCAAGAGTTACATGCTCCACCGACTGAGCCAGCCAGGTGCCCCTCAAAATAAGTTTTTGTCTAAAGATCTCAGGCTAGCTCTGTGTGGTGTTGTGCATCAGATAGTTTCTTTATCTGTCAGGTAGGACTATACTGAGTAATCTTGAAGATCCATCTTTATGCCTCTATGATTGTCAGTCCTTTGGTCACATACTTTCAGAGACCACACATTGGCTGCTGCAGAAGTCTCTGCTGTGAAGTGTGAAAGAGGCAAACTAAGGATGGTGGTTTTGTGGGAAGTGTGTGTTAGTCCTTATATCTTCTGGCAGACATTATGCTTTACAAACATTTGTTACGTGGATTGAGGTTGGCACCCTCACTTGCACTGTATTTCAGAGCCATGAGTCTTGCATGAATGCTGATGTATCCTGAGTCAAGAGAGGAAGCCTGTTCATTTCCAGTGAGTTGAAGCCAGTTAGTGAGAACTCGTTAAGTATGTTCATGAATTCTGCTAATTTTAATTAAGCTGAGCCTCACAAAATATGTAGTCTTCAAAGAAACTCTGGATTGACGACAATGCCAATGATGAAAGCATATGGACCAATCAGGAAATTGATGGCAGAAACACCACTATTGCTTCCTGCATAGGCTCTTTATTAGCTGCGAAATAAAGTAGGAAAATGATCTAAGCAGAGCTGAGAACCAACTCTCAAAGATTATAAGAAATGTGAAGTTATATGCAATGTTACTAATGACGAGCCACGATGTCCAAAGTGGTTATCTTGCCTTGAGACGTTAGGGAAGGAAAGTAGTGAGCCTTTATAGTCAGCGAAACATTTATAAACCAAGTGAGAAACAGCTGTAAATTTTGTAGCAGTGTTTAAAGTTATGGTTACTCAATCTACTACTTTATAAAATTTCATAAAGCTTAAGGATGAGCTCCTCCTGAAGTTTTACATTTCTAAAAGGTTCAGTTGCATAAGCAACTCTAGCTAATTTGCATAAACATTTTTAATACTGAGAATCAGGAGCATACAACATAATGAGAAGTTCAGGGGAACAGGTCTCTGAGATGGGCTTCCAAGAATGACTTCCAGAACAAAAGTACAGTGCTCACCTGGGGTTGATCAAACTAGTCTGCAGCATCTGCCATACTTACTAACACCCAGAGACAGAAGAGCCACATACCAGTGGGAGAAGCTCCTCTTCCAGCAAGGGAGGAAGCGGTAGGCAAAAAGGCTGAAATAATTCATAGGAAACAAGGTGGTACTAAAACAAATAACTTGGTCAGCAAATACTTTTGGGAGTATTCATAGAAATGATTGCGGAAGATTTGAAAAATTACTAGAATAAATTATGATAAATGTTACATAGAAGGGTTTGTTCTGGGATAATGGAAACATTATGGAAATAGGCTTCTAAACAGGTTTCAAGTTACACTTTTTATAGATTCAGATTGAGTACTTTTGTGTGTGTGTGTGAGACACACACACACACTGAATATCCTGGAGCATATATATTCTGAAATGTTTTCCTTAATTAACAGGGATTTGTGGGGGGATCCCTGGGTGGCGCAGCGGTTTGGCGCCTGCCTTTGGCTCCAGGATCGAATCCCACGTCGGGCTCCCGGTGCATGGAGCCTGCTTCTTCCTCTGCCTGTGTCTCTGCCTCTCTCTCTCTCTGTGTGACTATCATAAATAAATAAAAATTAAAAAAAAAAGAATTAAAAAAACAGGGATTTGTGGAAAAAATAGATATAACTAGTGATGAAGCAGCTACTGTAATTTATTTAAACAAAAAAAAAGATGCTTGAATAGACTAGGATGGCAGAAAGAACAACATGTGAAATTTATTCACCACATGATGCATAAATAAGTTCTTATAGCAACAAATTGAAACTGGAATCATATATGGGATCAGCCTGAGCCCTTTACAAAAGTAGTAAATCTTTACATTGTTTTGTAATGAGATGGGGAATAACTATGAAAGTACTCATTGGCAAGATGCAGAGCTTTGCTGGTTATCTTGTGGCAAAATTAAAAGCAGTGCCTATTCTGAGGGTAAATTGAGTGTTTTTCTTTTACACAAGGCAGGTAGTCTAAATTTGCTGATCTTTTCTGTAATAAGTGGCTTTCAGTAGAAAGCTACCTAGCAAATTCAGTATTTTTAAGAAAATAAACACTTAATCTGCCCCCTCAAGGTAAAGGTGACAGTTTAACAATGAGTAGAAAATTGCTTTTTGAAAGAAGCTCTTGCTATAGAGAGCATCTTGAAAATGGATGTTTAGAGTTGTTGCCACAATGTTTTGTTTTGTTGCGAAGAGTAATATAAATAGTCCTCTTACTGCACATTTAAACTGGGAAATGAAATTTTTATACTATTAGCTTTTCGTAAAGTTTCTTTTTGAACTTATTAAAAATATAAAATGATACTTTCTGATCTGTTGTGTAAAAGAACTTATTAAAAATATAAAATGTACTTTCTGATCTGTTTGTGTAAAAACAACTCTATGAGGAAGATAAAAATTGACTGAATTTCAGTAAAAATCTTTGTATAATTGATTGATGGGATGAAAATAGATTAGCATGATTTGGTAAGTGCAAATGATATATTTCTTCCATTTAGATCTGTGTGTATTGAAAGGAGAGGGACCTTTTTCAGTGAACACTGCCAGTAAAACCAGCTTTCTGAAGTAATTGAATTTACAGTGTTCCAAAGACCTGGTTTTAACACAAAGAATTATACCAAGACTTTGAAAAATAATAAAGTACATTCAATCACACTGGCCTCCTTAAATTTTTTTCTTGTGATTCTTTGTTGTAAGAAGTTTTTCTGAGGTGCCTATGTGTCTTCAGTCAGTTAAGCGTACGACTCTTGATTTCATTTTGGCTCATGTCATGATATCAAGGTTGTAAAATCAAGCCCTGTGTTGGGCTCCATGCTGGGCATGGAGCCTGCTTAAGATTCTTTTCCTCCCTCTCTCCCTGCCTACGCTTCTCTCTCTCTTTAAAAAAAAAAAAAAAAAAAAAGCTTTTCAGTATTGTTAATAAAAAAAAGTATGCAGAAGTATGATTTCATTTTTATCTTACTGTATATTATTTTATTTATTTTTAAGATTTTAAAATTTATTCACTTTAGAGACAGATGGAGAGAGAGAGTGTAGGAGCAGGGGGAGGAGCAGAGGGAGAGGGACAAGCTGACTGCGCTGAGTACAGAGCCTCACTTGGGGCTCCATCCTAGGACCTTGAGATCACGACCCCAGCTCACACCAAGAGTGGCTGCTTAGGCCACTTAGGTGCCTTTGGATATTTTTTATTGTATGTAAATCACGTTCATCAACTTTATCTGAATACCATCTACTTTACTGGTAAGAGATGTAAGATGAGCTCAGAGCCATGTTGTTGTGCCATGCCTAGATGTTCAGTCTGTTATGTGGGTGGGGGTGGTGTGCACTCAGATCTTCCTGACCCGGAGTTGCAGAGAAGTCCACCTGCTGGTGCAAGCAGGACCTCTGTCCAGCTGGGACCTCTCCTCCTTTCTCCCATTACCTTGTCCTTTCTTACACATCACATCTGGACCTTGGCTCCCTACCTTTCTTCTCTCCAGGAAGGCTTTTTCTCCCACATCCTCTTTTCTTTTCCCATTCTTTGTCTCTTCCTTCCCCTCTGCCTCCTGAAAACCCTCCTGTTCTTTGTTATTCTTTGTTATTTGAGGCTTGGCTTGTTGCTTGTTATTCTTTGTTATTTGAGGCTTGGCTTGTTGCTGCCTTCTCAGTTCAGCTCTATGATAGGAGTTACCTCTCAGGACACTGAACACATTTGTATTTACCTATGTATTCACTATCTTTACTAGATTGGTAGTTTACTGAATGCAGAAAGATTTTAAGGCAAAATACCTTGTTCATTCATTCATTTGAATGAATCAAATGAGATGTAGAATTAGGAATTTTTAAAAGGGGATCCCTGGGTGGCGCAGCGGTTTGGCGCCCGCCTTTGGCCCAGGGCGCGATCTGGAAGACCCTGGATCGAATCCCACATCAGGCTCCCGGTGCATGGAGCCTGCTTCTCCCTCTGCCTGTGTCTCTGCCTCTCTCTCTCTGTAACTATCATAAAATAAAAAAATAAAAAAAAAAAAAAGGAATTTTTAAAAGTCTAAAAATTTCGCTATTGCATTTGAAGTGTAGACATTTTCTACCATTTGGACAGTCTGGCTAATTTAGTCCAGATGTTCAAACATACTAAGTTAAAAAGCATAGTGAAACATACTAGGCCGTGTTTCTCACAGAGAAGTGTGAATGTTATTACCAGGTATAGCTACCACAGTGTAAGGTAAAAGCAAGAGGGGCATTACTGTGACAAAGTGCAGGGGTGGTTATTTGGAGAATTGGGACTTAAGTCTTAGGAGGTAACAGGTTAGATATGTTTCTTGTGTACAAATTCACTTATAGATTTCGTTGATTCTGCAGTATGGAACATCATTGTCCTCCCTTTGGTGGCATGGAAACTCCTGATGGGGTAGGGTTAAGTCTTTAGGTCACTCTGGGAGTTAGTTTCTTTTTTTTTCTTTTTTAAATAAATTTATTTTTTATTGGTATTCAATTTGTCAACATACAGAAAACACCCAGTACTCATCCTGTCGAGTGCACACCTCAGTGCCCGCCACCCAGTCACCCCACCCCCTGCCCATCTCCCCTTCCACCACCCCTAGTTTGTTTCCCAGAGTTAGGAGTCTTTCATGTTCTGTCTCACTTTCTGATATTTCCCACTTATTTTTTCTCCTTTCCCAAACAGTTTCAATATTGTCCTAGTTATTCATTGAAACACTCAGCCTTAGTCATCCAGACTCTTGTGAAGAGCCAACTGATCAGAAGTTCAACTGTGGGGCTGAGAAATTGTAATAGAAACTTTGTTGCTAACAGTGGGTGGATTATAACTTAATAAAAACTAAATTTTATTTAGCAGTAATACAAATGCAGTCCAAAGTTGGTTTATTCAGTCTTATTTAAACAAAGTGTGCAGATACGAGCTGAGTGCTATTTGTCAGTTTTAATCGTGAGAGCGATGGTGTCTACCATCCTGAAACACTCTTGAGAGCTGTGTGTATTGGGGGAGGAGATTCAGTCAAAGGTACACCTGAGGTACCTGTATTTAGAGCACCTAGGATGTGTCAGGAGCTGTTCTTGGCACTGAGGATACGTCAGCAAACAGAGCACATGAAGGTCCTCCTTCCCCTTTTTTCTTTTTTATTTATTTATTTATTTATTTATTTATTTATTTATTTATTTATTTATTTATTCATGAGAGACACACAGAGAGAGAGGCAGAGACACAGGCAGAGGGAGAAGCAGGCTCCATGCAGGGAGCCCGACGTGGGACTCGATCCCAGGTCTCCAGGATCACGCCCTGGGCTGAAGGCAGCACTAAACCGCTGAGCCACCCGGGCTGCCCTTTTTCTCTTTTTTAATTGAAATTTGATTTGCCAACGTATAGTATAACACACAGTGCTCATCCCATCAAGTGCCCCCTGCCCCCTTTCATGGGAAGAGGTAGTAAATGAGATGAAGTGGTGGGATGGTGAGCAATGAAGTAGGGTGTGTGAACATGATGCCTCCAGAGTTAAATGAAGGGAGGTCAGGGAAGGCCTTCCTGGGAAGGTAGCACTGAGCAGAGACCCAAAGGCAGAGAGCAAAGCTATGTAGACATTCAGATAAAAGTGTTATAGACAGAGGGAATAAGCAGGTGCCAAGGCCCTGTGACTCTCATAATTTTAGCTAATAATGCCACTGTAAGAAAAGATGCTTTCCTAATCAATTAGACTGGAATTTTATCTAGAATCTGGTCACAAAGTCACAAATTTCTGAATGGTTTTATTCATACATTCTTCCTCAGAATTTTAGGACTGGCATATTGTCATGGTGAACATAATTTGAGTTCATTTCATTCAGATGCTTTTGCAAGTCGAGCCATATTCTTAGGGTCAGTTGCTGCATAATTCACATACATCTGGAGGTTTTCACACCTAATATTAGATACAGGCACTTAAAGCATGACTCCCAATCTTCATTTTTGAATATCTGAAATTGTGACTACTAAATAGCCCAGCACTTCTTCAGAATTTGTGCTTCTGGGTTGTTCAGCAGTAGTGAGTGGAGTCTCCAGTTGCCATCTGCTCATTCCAGGGACCAATTTGAATCTGTGCTTCTTGGACAAATCATTTTCCTTTGGTTTCTCCCTGCAGGGTTGAATTTAGTGTGTTCACATCTTCCATTTCTAAGAAAGTAATACATTCTGTGAGCCATTGAGGACTTGGTCATTTGGGTTTCTTACAGCATTGTAGGTTCAGAGAGTCATTCTGAGCTGAAGAAGCAGCTCTAAGTTTCTTTTCTTTTTCTTTTTCTTTTTTTTTTTTTAAGATTTTATTTATTCATGAGAGAGACACACACACACAGAGGCAGAGACACAGGCAGAGGGAGAAGCAGGCTCCATGCAGGGAACCCGACATGGGACTTGATCCCGGGTCTCCAGGATCACGCCCTGGGCCAAAGGCAGGAACTAAACCGTCGAGCCACCCAGGGATCCCCAGTTTTAAGTTTATTAAAAGAGTTTCGATCACATGTTCTAAACCAGACCTCCATGTTTTTACTCCATATATTTTAAGTCCATATATTTTAAACTTTTCCTAAGTATTCCATGAACTGGGTAAGACTATTAAGACTTTCAGTCACAATAAAAAAAAAAAAAAAAAGAAAAGAGAAGAAAAAAGACTCTCGGTCACTTGATCTGCTCTTCTTCCTTGTAGGGGTCACAGCACAGTCTTCAGTGTAGGACACAGCAGTAAAGCCCTTTCTCTTGACTAGAATAATTAAAAATCTTTCACCCCTTCATTATTGAAATCCCATGGTGATACAGGAGATGAACCTTTCCATGTCTGGATACCTTGGAAAAAGTTATGCAAAATACCCCATGGGTACAGGACTCGGAGAGCTCCTTCCCAGAGCAATGTTTGGCTAGAGCCACCACTCCTTTTCAGTCCTTATTCCTTGGGCTGGGAGCTTTTGTGCTAGCCCAGTCTCACACTCAGATGGGCTGCATTTGGTCTGGTTTCCTAGATGGAAATGGAACACCAAGAGAGCTGACCACACCAGTGCCTCTTAATCTCCCTCCTACCCCATCCATCCCCTTCCTGCTCTCTGGTGTATTCAGGGTTGTTGAGATTTCAAGAAACAGAAGGCCAACCTGCCTATACCATTGCTCGTTCTTGATGTGGGGCGGCTTTGCCGAGCTTCTCTTCTGGCTGGCCCATCTTACCCATGGGTTCTATTCTTTGGTGATTCTGCTTGCATGGCTCAAGCCTTTCCTTTTGTCAGCCTCTAGTGATTACTGACTGGTTTCACTTTGTATTTTGATTCACATTTCTCAGAAGTGGACCAGACCATGTTTTTATGCTAGGCTTCATCTTGGGTCCCTGGGTATACTGTGATGGGCTGCCTGTCTTCCTCAACCCTCACCCCTCTATAGGCATGAAGAAAGGGGCAGGGCCTGGGTTACTAAGCAGGGGGACTGTGAGGGCACTTTCCCTATGAGAGCCATCTTTCAGACAAGCTTAGAAACGCACACCTGTTAGAACAGTGAACTTCTGTTTGGTTATGTGTAAAAAATATTGTATGTGTAGTATGAGTTTGGAAGGAAGTGGCTTCAGAGGTAGAACAGTTCATTTTATTTAAAGGTGTCTTGGTGGAGCGCCTGGGTGGCTCGGTTGGTTGAGCGTCTGACTCGTAGTTTTGGGTCAGGTCATGATCTCAGGATTGGTCCTGGGATTGGGCCCCACATTGGGCTCTCCGCTCAGTGTGGATGTGGAGTCTGCTTGTCTCTCTCTTTCTGCTCCTCCCCGTGTGTATGTACTTGTGTGAACTTTCTCTCTTTCTATCTCAAACAAATAAATAAAATCTTAAAAAAATCTTAAAAAAATATAAAGGTGTCTTTGGTGAAGGAGAATTTTGAGTGATATGTATAGAGTAAAATCCTAGACCAAGACTTTCTATTTATCACTTTCTAAATCTTGCTCAGGAAATCAAAACAGATTATAAAGACTGAATTTCAACTAAAAGTTAAAGCCAAAGTAATATTTCAAGCTTTCTTTTTAATCCCCTTTCTCCCAGAATGAAGTCCTGCACGGTACCTAATGGAAACCAGATTGCCCAAGGATGTGACCTCACAGCAAGGGCTGGACTGGGGACCTGAGCATTTTACTATCCTTGCCAGGAAGTCACTGTGTGACCCAGAGAGAGTTGCAGTCCACAAACTGTGGAAAGAGCCCAGATGTCCATTGACAGATGAATGGATAAAGATGATGTGGTATATGTAGACAGTGGAATACTATTCAGCCATCAGAAAGGATGAAATCTTAATATTGCAGTGACATGGATGGAATAGAGGATGTTATGCTAAGTGAAATAAATCAGTCAGTGAAAGAGAACTATAGTATGATCTTCCTCATATGGAATTTAAGAAACAAAGCAGGATCATGAGGGAAAAGAGGGAAAAGAGGGAAAAATAAAACAAGATGAAATCAGGGAGGGAGACAACCCATAAGAGACCCTTGACCATAGGAAACAGAGAGTTGCTGGAGGGGAGTTAGGTGAGGAGACAGGGTAACTGGGTGTTGGGCATTGAGGAGGGCACGTGATGTCATGAGCAGTGGATGTTAATGAAATTGATGAATCACTGACTTCTACCTTTGAAACCAGTAATACATTATATGTTAATTGAATTTAAATAAAATTTAACAAGAAAATAAAGTGGGACCTTACAAGTAAAAAGAATTTTTTTTTTGTTACATGAATTTGTTGTAAAAGGGTCCAACTCGTATCCCTGATGTTCCAGAGCACATAGGTAGCTAGTGATACATTCTCTCAGATTTTTTGACAATACTAATGTTTTGACAAATACTTCTGAAAAGGCTACCGGCTGGGCCTGGCTGCTGCTTGTGGTGGGAGCTGTCAGTGAACCAGGTAGGAGGAAAGCCATGTGCTGCACCCAACCCCCCCCTCCCCCCAGGGAACTGGAGCAAGGGGCCTGTGGGTGGGAAGTGCCCATGGTGCGACCTTAAGGGCTTGGGCCAGAGTTTGGGTCTTTTGATTAAGAGCAGTTGGAGACAGTTGAGGGCTTTGAAAAGTGGAGTAGACATCCCTGACTGCAGTGAGGGCTAGGGTTTGCAGGATAGCAGTGGGTACAGGGGGACAGGTGGGAGTCTCCGCTGTCATCAGATGAGAGGCAAGGTGGCAGTAAAGATTGGCAGAAGGGCACAGCTCTGAGACTCATAGGAGAGTGAGGTGGGTTGCATGTGGGAGGGGCAAAGTAAAGTTTTAGGAGTCTGACTTCAGAAATGATTTCCCCTGAAATTGGAAATACCACCAGAGGGCTGGACCTGAGGGGGAGGTGTGATGATGTGTTAGCTGCATTGATTTAGGACCTCATGTTCCTTGCTTCACAGTGTGTGCTTAGCATCTGATAAATATCATTCTCCTTTTTCCTGCTTTCCTATCCCCCCCACTTCATTTTATGCTCATTCCTCCTCTGATTGGTTTCTGTATTTGGATAGATATGAATCTCTGTAAAAAATCCTTTGTATGTATTTGTTTATTACCAAATGGTGTGAGGCATTGCTCTCATTGTTTATTACCAAATGGTGTGAGGTCTTGCTCTCACTTCTCAGCTCCATGTCAGAGATCATTTGTCACCGTGTGTATGTCACATTTGTCCATCCATCCCATGAGTGTCTTCTCAGTGCTGGATTGTCAGGCTCTTTGGACAGGTGTGGAGGGCCTTGGCTGACACTCTAACAACACTAGTTTTAATCATGTTGAGATAGGAACATGGGAGAATCTTGAACTGAAGAGTGATATGCCATGACTCAGGTTCTACAAGAATTACTGCTGATGCTTTGTGGATGTAAGGGGCAAAGACTGAAGCAGAAAGGCCCATCAGAGGCCTGGTATCAGGCATAGAGTGAGCATTTGCCAAGGGAATGTGGTATATACCCCTGATTTCTGCTTATGGGATGGGGAGGGTGCGCAGGCATCTTCTCTAGAGCACAAGTGTGCTTCACAGGGGGCGAGCTGTCACACATACTGAGCTGGCTTTGCCTGCCCACCTTTCATTTTCTTTGCATTGATGACTCCCAGGTTCTCTGGTTCACTGCTGCCATAGTATAGATTTGGTTTCAGATGTGTTGAACTCTAAGAGCTTGGAGGAGACATCCAAGGGTTGATGTGGATTAGGCACCTGTTTCATAGACAACTGATGTTTGTCCTTCTCTGTGCCACTGGCTCCCTTTGCACTGTAGATGACAGTCTGTTTTGCTCCCACACTGTGTCTTTGCCCTTCCAACCTTCAATGTGAAGTTTGTTCTGCCAGTCTTTGGGTCGTTTTCTGGGTTATTTACACTGATCTGAGTGTTAACTAGTTGTATCTGTAGAACAAGGTGAGCTTAGGGTCCTCCTCCACTGTAAACATCTGAGCCCCAAACCAACTTCTTGGAGTTGAGCATCTCTTGATGGTGTGGTTGTGGCTGGTGGGGAGAAAGCATTGGTGAGGAGAGGCCGAGAACGGGCCCTTGGGGTTCTGTAACACTAGGAAGCTGGGACCCCTCTTACATTATTATTATTATTTTTTAAGATTTTATTTATTTATTCACACACACACACACACACACAGAGGCGGAGACACAGGCAGAGGGAGAAGCAGGCTCCACACAGGGAGCCTGATGTGGTACTCTGTCCCGGGTCCCCAGGATCACATCCCGGGCTGCAGGCGGCACCAAACCGCTGTGCCACCTGGGCTGCCCTATTTTTTAATTTTTTTAACTAATCTCTAAGCCTGACCAGTGGCTCAGACTCATGACCCTGCAAACAAGAGTCCAGTGCTCCACTGACTTAGCAGACAGGTACCCCATCTCTCTTACATTATTAATGCTTACATCTATTCATCTATTGCCTTAAACAGATTTGGAACTGAGGAGTTTTCTTTTTTTTTTTTTTTTTTTTTTTTTGAGGAGTTTTCAATAAATATTACATGCATAGTTTTTTTATTACATGAATTAATCATTTGGCATTAATTAAAAAATGAACATTAAAATCAGAAGTGACATGAATTTATCAATTAATTCTGTTTAACAAAGAGTTATTTGGGTACAGGTAGTAGCCCTCTGTCCTCTTAGAAGTATTGAAAAGCTGAATGAAATAAAGAAAAATTTACTGAGAATAAAAGTTTCCTTCCCCCTCTGAGAGTCCACACTTCTCTAACTGCCTCCCTCCCAAATACTTGAGATGCTCCTGGCCCAGGCCCTGGGCTAGAGAGCATGTTGACTTGTCCATGCAGGGAAGAGGGAGGGCTGAAGGACAGCGCATTGTCCGTGCAGACCGAGAACCACAGCAAGACCTCAGAGTGTTTGCTCAAGTGAAAGAAGTCATGGTTGATGCCCAATGGCTGAGTAGAATCTGGTCATTGACAGTTCGTGCTAAGGTATGGTTACTAGGGCCAGACTCACCAAGCGGTGTCAGGGCCTTGGACTTCAAGTTGAAATAGTTGAAATAATTCAAATTTATTCCTTGAGCAAGCACTTATTGACATTTTTTGATATGTTGGGTACATGCTAGATACTGGGATTGTAACATTGGAAGAACATCCCTAAACCTTGTTGTATATTTCTTGGCGTGATCAGGTTGCAAGGAAGTGTCTGCTGGAGTGGTTTCTGCTCCCAGGAGGTTTATGTTTTTAGGTGAGTTGGACAGCAATGAGATATAAATAGCAGCAGTCTGGAACTATAATAGAAATCAGAAATTAGTTTATATAGTTCTTTTGGCATTAATTTACAGTGTAAGCAGTAATTGCTGAGTAGTTCTCCCACAAACCTGATAGTAATGTGTTAACATTACCTGGCGTTTATACTGCACTTCTCATGTCACACAGTATGATGCCATCCACATGTGTGTCTCCCTTCTGTTCTCACGATGTCCTGAAGTGGAGGTGCTTTTTCCCCAGTTTATGTTGAGGAAACAGGAAGAGAACGGCTAAGGAAGTGTCCAGGGCCAACTGCATAGCTAGGAGCAAGGGGTCAGGGCCAGCAGCACCTGCTCTTTTGGTTATAAGGGGCTGGGGAGGTACCCTAAGGTGTAGGGCAACCTAACATGGTGATATGCTGATTTTCTTTTTTTTTTTTTTGATATGCTGATTTTCAGACTAGTCCGTGTTTGAGACCATAATTTCCATACAGCATTTTTGAGGATTTAGTGTGTTCACTTGAGTTTTATTGGACTTTGTACAGGTATTGAACTCAAAGTTATATTACCTCAGGTTTTTAGTTGTCATGAGAGAACTAAAATACCTCAATTTTTGAGAATATTGTGGAGTCCATGTAATAATTATTCCAGATAGTCATTATTTTTTTAAGGATTTTATTTATTTGAGAGAGAGAGAGCATAAGCAGGGGGAGAGGGAGAAGCAGACTCCTAGCTGAGCAAGGAGCCAGATGATGATGATGATGATGATGATGATGATGATGATGATGATGAGGGGCTTGATCCCCTGCCCCTGGACTGATCATGACCTGAGCTGAAGGCAGAGGCTTCCCCGACTCAGCCACCCAGGCACCCCAGTGGTTACCATTCTAGTGTCAATTTTGTGAAGGCATGAATTTGAAAAGGGGAAATCTTGAAGCTCCTAGTGTTGTCTGGAAGTCACAGCTGCTGGCTGGCTACCCATATCCCACCAATCCTTTCAC
Source organism: Vulpes lagopus (assembly GCF_018345385.1). Lineage (NCBI taxonomy): Eukaryota > Metazoa > Chordata > Mammalia > Carnivora > Canidae > Vulpes > Vulpes lagopus. The sequence continues at coordinate 121,943,785 of NC_054827.1, read as the reverse complement.
TTAAGCTTTGTTGTGGTTTTCCTGCCCTGTGAACAGTGATCATCTCCTGAGAATAATACAAGAATGTCTAGAGATGGTGATGGTAATGATGATGACGATGCGGGGCTTGATCCCCTGCCCCTGGACTGATCATGTCCTGAGCCGAAGGCAGACGCTCAATCACTGAGTCACCCAGGTGGCCCAAACTCATTTTAATCTTACATGTTTCCTAAAGGTCTGATGATGTCATTTGAATGTTTTAGTGATTTGTTATAGCAGATATTCTTGAAGGTCCTTGTGTGTCCTTGAGAACACCAGGAGTCTGTTATAGAAAATAAACGGACTTGACAACATCCATATGTAGTGGAACAGTGGTAGGAATTCATTTAAAACCATGGCTTTGGGGCAGCCCAGGTGGCTCAGCGGGTTAGCGCCGCTCCAGCCCAGGGCGTGATCCTGGAGACCCAGGATCAAGTCCTGTGTTGGGCTCCCTGCATGGAGCCTGCTTCTCCCTCTGCCTCTCTGTCTCTGTCTCTCTCTCTCATGAATAAATAAATTAAAAATCTTAAAAAAAAAAACAACAACAACAAAGAAAACCCCATGGCTTTGGGGAATGTATGGGTAATTGGAGGTAGATGAGAGAGTGAGAATCTTAGTAGGACTCCATGAATGCTAATTGTTACCATGTGCTTTCATGATTCTAAGACATTCTGGTGTTAGAGCATTTACTCTTTAACTCATGAAGTATGTTCATTATTAATGCTCAGGAATATTCTATTTCTAAAACAATGATCATCTGTTAAACTTTCTAGGACAGTTCTTTTTTAATCTGTTGGGCTTTTTTCTTTTAATTTTCAGTATCCACCCCCCCTTAAATTTGCCCTTCTAAAAAAAACCCCAATTAAAAAAAATTGTGATAAAAATATATATCATAAAATATGCCATTTTAACCATTTTTAAAGTATACAGTTTAGAGAGATTTGCCATGTTTTAACTAGTTTTTATTTAACAAGTCTCTTTACTGAGTCATTAGCTTTTCATATTTAATAATTTGTTCCTGTTTTGAAGAGGGCAGCTTTCTGAATTGATTTCTAATCTTGAGCTGAATATTTTTCTTTCCCTTCAAAATACTACTAGTCGTTAAAAAAAACAAAACAAAAAACTTGTAGTCGTTAAAGCTGTGAACTTAAGTACAACTTTGGCCAGACACCTACCGTTTTTGATACAGAGGGCTGGCAGTTCTGTTGTTTTTCTGAATCTGTTTATTCAGCACACATTCACTTAGTCCATATTATGTGCTAGTTACTAAGGTAAGTTCTGGGACTTTAGAGATTTATTTTAGAGAAATAGGGGGAGAGAGCACACAAGTAGGAAGAGGGAGACGGAGAATCTCAAGCTGACTTGGTGCCAATTGGTGTGGATCCCAATGCAGGTCTCGATCCCATGACCTGAGCTGAAACCAAGAGTCAGACTCTAACCAACTGAGCCACCCAGGCACTCTTGTTTTTTGTTTTTATAAATTAAAAAAAAAAAAATTTTTTTAAGATTTTATTTATTTATTCATAGAGACACAGCTTGAGAGAGAGGCAGAGACACAGGCAGAGGGAAAAGCAGGCACCATGCAGGGAGCCTGATGTGGGACTCGATCCCCGGTCTCCAGAATCACGCCCTGGGCTGCAGGCGGCGCCAAACCGCTGCGCCACTGGGGCTGCCCTTGTTTTTTGTTTTTAAGTGAATATTGCCTGTATACAACTCGTCTTTTGTAGTGTAAGTTTTTGTTTGTTTTTTGGTAGCCTGTTTGATCGGTTTTCCAAGTGTTTCATGGCGCTTAACCCTAGAAGTATTCAGTGGAGTTTTAAATCTTGACATAAATCCAACAATTAAGCCTTATTTAAATTTGCCATCAATGTTTTTCTTGACTTGGTTTGTTACAGGTTGATAGGTGCCCTATTTCACCGTTGGTAACATCTGTTAATTTTTACCTTATTTACTGGGTTTTTCATTACATATTCAACATGGTTTTTTGTTTTGTTTTGTTTTTTAATTTGTTCATGAGAGACAGAGAGAGAGAGGCAGAGACATGCAGAGGGAGAAGCAGGCTCCCTCTGGGGAGTCTGGTGTGGGATTCGATCCTAGGATCCTGGAATCCTGACCTGAGCCAAAGGCAGACGCTCAACTGCCTAGCCACACAAGCACCCTCAACATGTTTGTTTATTTGTTTTAAAAGAATTTATTTATTTGTTTATTTATGAATGAGCGATAGAGAGAGGCAGAGACATAGGCAGAGGGAGAAGCAGGCTTCTGGCAAGGAGAGCCTGATGTGGGACTTGATCCCAGATTCCAGGATTACACCCTGAGCCGAAGGCAGACGCTCAACCGCTGAGCCACTCAGGCATCCCTCAACGTGTTTATTTTTTTTTATTGAGTTATCATTTTCATGTCTTTATTAAAAGTATACCTTCTATTAACAGAGGAACTTTGTTACTTACAGTATTTTTCTTTTTAAAATTTTATTTTTAAGTAATCTATATATTCAGTGAGAATTGAACTCACAACCCCAAGATCAAGAGTTGTGTGTTCCACTGACTACACTAGCCAGGCACTCCACTTAAATTTTTCTGATTTTAAATTGCTACCTGTGCATTTTATTTTATTTGCATTTGCCTGCTTTATTTTGCCCATTTAAAAAATTCTGTCATTTTAATGATAATAAACAGCTGCCATTTTGACTTAATGATTACTATGTCCTATACTCTATTAAGCAATTTACTTGTCCTATCTCATTTGATTCTGTGGCAACCTTCTAAGTGGTTTTTTTAACCCTTCATTTACAAATAAGGAGACTGAGGCTTGCAGGGTTAAGGATTTGCTTAAGGGTGAATAGTGAGTAGTTTTCAACCATAGTTGTACAGTATTTTAAGTATGTATTTTCTAAGCAGCCATAGGGTGCAGTGTTGCTTTAAAAAAATAAACAAATATGGAGTGCCTGGATGGCTCAGTCAGTTGGGTATCCAACTCTTGGTTTCAGCTCAAGTCATGATCTTGTAGGTAATGAGATTGAGCCCCACATCTAATTTCATGCTTGGTGGGGCATCTGCTTGAGAGATTCTCTGTCTTCCGTCTTCCCCAACTCACTCTCACTGTTTCTCTCTAATAAATTAATAAATCTTTGAAAAAAATTTAAAAGTGAAAAAATTTTAATATTTTTTAATACCTTACAAGGTATTTCTTTTTCTCAGAAGAAGAGAAATGAATTCTGGGGCATTTAACAGGCTCAATTGGTGGGGCATGTGACTCTTCATCTTGGGGTTGTGAGTTCAGGCCCCACGTTGGGAATATGGATTATTTAAGTAAAATCTTAAAAAAAGGGGGGGGGGATGAAAAATGAGTTCTACAAAGATGACTTCTCCAAGTTACGTAGCTTATTAGGGGGTTGAATTGGCATTTGAACCCAGGCTCCTGACTCCAGTCTCTCTATACCAAACATTGCTGCCTTTCTGCAGTTTCTCTTTTTAACCACTGCTAGTGTTCTATTTGTCTTAACCTGCCCTTGATCGTAAATGGTGCTGAGAGGTGAAGATATTCCAATATATTCTTATTTGTGTTTACTTAAAAATATTTAAAAAAATAATCTCTATGTCAAGTTGGGGCTCCAGCTCACAACCCTGAGATTAAGAGTCACATGCTCCACTGACCAAGACAGCCAGGCACTATTTATATCAAGCATATTTTATTTAGAAGCGTGTGTATGCATGAAAACCAAGTCATAGCTAACTAAATTTTGTTGGAGTGGGACATGTAGTTTGGACGTAATGTTTTATGAATTTTTCTTTATTCTGTTTTGTGACATACTCAGCTGAAAAATATAGGCATTGATGTTGCTATTTTTGGAATATATATCAGCATTTCAGAGGGAAATTTAATTTAGAAATGCATATATATATTTTTTAAAGACATACTTTTGGGATTCCACAACTTGTCTCATGTTCTCTTTACCTTTGACCATCACAATATCTAGTCAATGTTTGCTGTGTTTTTTGTTAAACATGTTGATTCAGAGATACCAGGAGTCCAGATGGCCAGGGTAGCTTCTGGTATGCTGAAACTATTATCACCTGATACAAGTATTCAACTCTTGGGTACTAAGGCTTCAAACTTGTCAGAACCCAGGATGCCTGGGTGGCTCAGCGGTTGAGCATCTGCCTTCGGCTCAGGACATGATCCCAGTCCAGGGATTGAGTCCCGCATCAGGCTCCTTGCAAGGAGCCTGCTTCTCCCTCTGTCTGTGTCTCTGATGAATAAATAAATATAAATACAATCTTTAAAAACAAAACAAAACTTGTCAGACCCCAAAATAGTGAAGTTGGAAGGAAAAGGTTTCTGGATTGGTCCAGAAGGTATAAATCAGATGCTACTTGCTTTTGGACCCTTCTTTCCTTTTTTTTTTTTTTTCTCCGTAAAGATTTTATTTGTTTATTCATGATAGACATAGAGAGAGAGAGAGGCAGAGACACAGGCAGAGGGAGAAGAAGGCTCCATGCTGGGAGCCCGATGCGTGGGACTCAATCCCAGGACTCCAGGATCACGCCTTGGGCCAAAGGCAGGCGCTAAACTGCTGAGCCACCCAGGGATCCCCTGGACCCTTCTTTCCTGAAGAAGCAATACCAACTGTTGGGCATCTGGGCAGAATATATACAACTACATCTTGTGGGACAGCTTTCTAACCCCAGAGGTCTCCTGTTTGAAGTGGTGAGTCCCCATTGGGCCATTTCACCATTCTCTGCAGCCAGCTTTTTTAGATGATGGAGTATGTGACAAGATGAGTAAATCTCATGACCATGGGTCATCACCTCACTGTTATCATAAAACAAACTCCTTGGTCAGTGTAGTGTCATACACAGTGAAAAGTTATACAGCAAGTCCATAGATGGTAACGGAAAACAGGGTATATCAGTCTGGGACCAATCAGGAGACAAAACCATATAGTAATTTAAACAAGGGAAATTTAGTATATCAAGAAATTAGTGAGGTTCGACAGGGTAGCTATAAATTGGAAAGAGAAATCTATATAAAGTATATTCCAGGGCTGAGGGATAGTACCCCCAAGGAAGGATACATTTGGAAGGGGACCACACCCTAAGACTGGGATTCATATTTTGTTGGAACACATATGGTTGTAGCTAGGTTGCCTGGGCCAGGGCTAGTCCATAATCACTAGACAAGCTGAGGCAAGTGGGTGGTCATGCAGAGGCAGTCAGGCCCTCCTTTCGGCATGCTGCCTGGGGTGTGTTGTGTCTGTGTTGGGAGGGCCATGGGAAGCATACCTCTAGGGTTCAGGTGAGCCAGCGTTAATGGGCTAGTGTGCAGGAGTCTGGGAAGTACTGTCAGAACTGTTTGCTAGAGCAGTAGCCCCCTTAACCAGCTACTCACACACTTCTGAAGGTTACTTGAGCCCGGGTGGCCCCAGGCCACTGTGTGGGACAAGGTTGGGTAATAATAGGCTCACTGGACAGCCAGCCCTGCAGGACCTCTTCCATGTGCTGAGACAGGGAGCTGAGGAGAGGGTACAGGAAGCAGTGACTAAGGCTGGGGCCCAGTTCAGATTCTCTGGGGCTCCCAGCTATGCTGTTGCTTCCTGAGTGAGTCCAGTGCTGGGGAAAGCACAGAATGACAAACACCAGAGAAGCTGCCCTGCAGATGCCTAGCATTGGAGAATTCAGATCATCCTTGGTGGAGGTTCATGTCACTGAGCAAATGCATCACTTCTATCCTTGCTGTTATGTCTCTTGTTCATGAGCATATTTCAATAAGTGTTGGGGAAAGAAGCTCAGAGACATACATATTCAGGGAAGCTCATCTCATCTTGCTGAGTTTTGAGAGCTGCTTTTGCAGTGCTGTCATTGCTCAGCATTCACAGAGGACACAATATCCTTGCACTCCATGCCATCCTCAGACACCACCTCTAGAGCCCTTTGCCATTAGTTATCCCTTCTTGTTCTTTTTAGGTTTCTGGCCATCTGGCCAGACACCAGCTTGTGTTCGTACATTGGCATAGATCTCCATCTCTGACCATCTCTTCCTCCTGGCAAAGCATACAGGCAAGCACACTTCTCAGACTTGTGCTCACTGGTTGTATCTTCCCTCCAGGAAGGGGCCTTCAGGATCATGTTTGAGGACGGTGGCAGCTCCAGCCATCCGCTGCTGGCCGGTGCCAACCTATCATTTAGAGCTGTCTATAAATAGACTCTAAATTTTCTTCCTTTGTTCGTCATAGGTGTAGTTTTTGAAGTGGCAGCACAGGAACTTGATTATGCAGTATGTGTGTGATTTCAGGGTCTCCTTGCACAAGTTTTTCTAGTGGGCGGCTCAGGTAGCTCCCATGTCAGGCAGTCAGCCTCTCTCATCTCTCACCATCACTTTGGAAACCACTGGAGAGT